>NW_020799132.1:6122736-6150404 GCF_003259725.1 Athene cunicularia | reverse complement strand
TTGGCCCAAGCACGGTCAGACCACAGACTCCGGTGCCTGTGCCCGTAAGTCATGCCAGCCGGGGGGGAAACACCAAGGCTGGTTTCATCTCCTCTAATGTGGGGGAGTAAGAAGCTAGGAACTATTTAGAGAAACTGAATGTACTCAAACTCATCATGGGGCTGGGTGGGAGGCTCCCGAGTGCTGAGAGGAGTGGCCAACATGACAATAAGTGAGGCTAAAGGAAGAGAGGAAGATGCAGTTCATCGGGCTTTTTACACCGCCTCCGGCAGCGTTTGTGTTCGGAAGCTAAGGATGGACCTCGGGGATGGGCTGTTAGGTGAGTCAGAAGTGGGCTGGCTCCCCAGGCCGAGAGGGGAGTGATCAGTGACCAGTGTCTGGGAATCCGTATGAGGGCCCGTGTTGTTCAACATTTTCATCAGTGATCCGGACAGCGATACAGAGCATTCATCTGCAGGAAAGATGAGGGATGACGACAGACTAGGGATGTGGCTGAGCATCAGCCCGAAGGGACTATCCCTACCGCATCACTCCTGCAACCAAACACTGAAGACTGCAACGGGTTGTTTGTAAAGCCTCTCACATTTACTAATTACAGAAGATTTCCATCCCTTACGCATCACCTTTCTTTTGCGCGAGGTCTTGTATTGCTTTTAAATGTCATATCCAGTGCAAGGCACCGTGTTTTGTCAAGTTACACGTGATCTGACATACATCTGCTAATAGAGTGCATTTCCGCCTTGCCTTTCATGTCTGGTTTTTAGTACCCCTTTTGATGGAAAAGAAAGAAAGTAAAATAAAGAGTCAACCTGAGAAGCAATTCTTTCCCAGCAAAGCATCCACTTATTTTAATTCAGGATCTAGCACACTCTTCCAGTAAATTCTGCTCATTTTCAGAGGCTAACAATAGCAGCGACTTTATAGCTAGCATTCTATTTGATCCATGTAAAATGATGAAATATTAAATGTATACTCTTAAAAATTCCCCCTAGATAACTGGTTGCCAATCAGTTCCTTCAGCAAATCCATGACAGCAACAGAGATGAGTTCCTTGCAGAAATTACTCTTTCACGTATATTAGAGTTTGGAAGGATGCCACAGCCTCTTGCGTTGAGTAACTGAGTGCTATACGGTGTGTATTGTAATATCACAAACCATATATAGTATCGCTGAAGAATGTCAAACAGCCATTTCTTACTGAGATAATAGAAATCAGAGCCCTTTTCTCCCTGCGTGAGATACCCATTTACTTCTCTTTCTCCTCCGCTGCCATTACGCTCACACGTCCCTTCCCAGCTAAGAAATCATTCATATTAAGGTTAATAATGCACCATCTTTATTTGGAAATAGTTTATATCGAAGTGTAGGAATTAAGGGAACTATTCAGCCACTGATGTAACAGGCATCGGAAAAGACTCTTTCAATGGCAAAAGCAAAACTGCACTATGGGAGGAACCGGCAAAGGAAGAGGCTGGATTATCGAGTTCAAGCGATGAGATGGGAATTGTCTTCTCATAGGGAGCCTCCCCTCAGCGGGTGCTTTGCTAGCACCTGGGCATGGTGTAGACGGGTACAATTACCCCCATCTAAAGGGGCAGGCTCCTCATTGCAGCTGAGGTGCCAGCAGGGTGGTGAAGAGGGAGCTGGTGCAAGTCCCTGCTCTTCCTCCCCATCTCCCCCTCATCTCACACGCGAGACGGTGGGGGCAGCTTTGGGCAATATTCAGCTGCAGGACACCCTCCCTGTCCCAGAGAAGAGACAGAGTGCAGGAGAAACCCGGGACTACACAGAGTCAGGGACGGGAGAGCTAAGGAAGCAGCTAAATTCAGCGACCCTACACCCGCTGCAGACTCCTCTAGGCTAGACTGCTTTCCATTTGGACGGATAAGGCCAAGCCCTAACCTGTTCACAGCTCAAAGAGGCCAGGACTGGGTAGTGAAGATGGATCAGATAGTTCAGAAAAATCTGCAGTTCTGTGTGTTCACACCTGTGTCAGGCTTGACACTAACTCCAGAAAGGAAACGTTTGCCTCTGGGAAACCATTTGCAATTGCCTTTTGCAAATTGTTAAGCACCTTCTTCTGAAGCAGCCGGTCCTGGCTGCTGCCGCTGGGGATGGACTGTTGGACTGGGCAGCATTCTTGTCCCTCCCACCCTTGGTAATTCCTTGGTCCTGAGGGACAGAAAAGTCGTTTTCTGTGCCACTGACTGTGGCACTTTCTGTTCCCACTGGGGAGTCTTACGCTGGCCCCTTGGCTACATTTTTTTCTTTTTTCAGACCCTCGCACTTGCCCCCTTGGCAACGCTGTGAAGTCGCACTGAAGAGTCACCATGTTTTTCACAGTAGAGCCAACTATTACACAGCAGTAGGGGTTTGGCAGTCGTGTGAACTCCAACATTTGTGTCGATGGGGAGAAAACTCATCGCTGGAATGACTTTCTGTCTTCAGTGAGGGGTTTTTTCTCCCTCACCTGTTCTGCTCCCCTGATACCGGTTCCCACGTTTCATCGCCTACGCAATCTGGAAGCTGTCGTCCTGTTCATTCCAGCACTGGTAGATCAGATCATGAGAAGAGGAAAGCTTAATACCTGCACTTGGTTAATTTTTAGGAGATATGGAAATGAACAGACAAATGGCTGTGATTGAAGGACCACTGAATATTACCATAAGCAGTAAATTCTGAGGAAAGTAGGTATGAATACTGATCACATTGCAGCTGCAAGAGGTAACGTTTCTGGAACAGAAAGGAAAGTCTCACTCTGGGGCTTTATGCAGTTTGCTTTCAATTCCATTTACAGTTATTTCTTGTTTTTATATCCTGTTTTATTGAAATCCATTTTTTACTTTAATGTTTTTTTGACTTGGGGATAGATTTTTTGCCTTGAGCACATGAATGAAATGACACACTGTAAAGTGCCAGTTAAAATTATCAATGCAAATACTGCAGTGATGGTTTTATGAGTCTCTTGGCATTTTTTTCCCCTAAGTGTTTCTGGGTTAAGAGTATTTATTTTGTTTGGTTTAAACAGAAACTCATGACTCATAATTTGATTAGTATGTCAAAAGGCAGTTACTGGTTTTGCACCTGTCTCGGTGCCACTCTGCTGTTACTTGCTCCTCGGATTTTCTCTCATTAGCATATTTTCAGGGAGTTTTGTGATTGATTAATCAGTCTTAGAGATTAAAATGCTTTACTTCACCCCTGAATAAGCGGAATGTAGGCAAAAGCAGTGCATATTTCTTCTAGGCATGCAGACCATGACATCTACCTGTGATGGCAGGTTTTGCCTTTAGCAGAGGAAGTTTTCAATGGCTCTTCCATTCTTCTGTCTACTGAACCCAACCATGGTGGGCACATACAGCTGTGCAGTGGGTGAAGAGCAGAAAAATGAAAAAAAAAAAAACAACACAACCCTAAAGCCTCCCAAGGATCTCAGGCTGAGTCCTCCAAAGCCGCTGAGCGGATCTCACAGTGTAACGGTGAGATGCAGCACTGGGAACCGTCAGCACTGTTAGCCACACACCCTCCTGGAGCAGGGCTGTGCACTTCAGGCGCTGCAGAGAGGGCTGCGGGTGGCTGGGACGGATTTCCCAGCATTTGTTTCAAAACAGCCCCGTAGAGAAAATGACTCCTTTGGTGTGCAAGGGACTGGAATGGCTGGCAGAAAGGGCCCTAGTAATAGGGTTAAGATCTGTAACAGTAAACCGAAAGGTACAGCTATAATAACAGGAAGAAAGCCGGAGACGTTTCTTAACAGGAATTGAAAAATCTGAGGATCGCTGGACCAATCACTCCGGAATGCAACTTTGCATGTTTCGGATACAACTCCCTGTGCCCTTATGCTATGGCTTCAGTGTTTCATCACCATCTTTTTTCCAAATAGTTGTGATAGAGTGCAGACCGTACACATTTCTTGTTAGCCATCTTGCTATCGAAGGTTTAATAGGGCAGAATAATAGGGATGTGGAAATAAATACTGGGTAATTTAATATTTTGAGAGATTGCTCTACGCAGATAAGTCCTAACGGAGTGGACCATGGCTTTGCAGCCCTTGGCAAACAGAGCAGAAAATACTGCACAGTTCATAGCCTACAAACACTGGTGAACCCTAAAGCAATTGAAGGTTTTATAACCCAGTTTAGACAAGCCCGTTTGAACAAGTATATTGGATTTGAAAGGAAAAATAAAAATGAGAATAAAATAAAAGTAGCAAACAATGGGCAAGAATGAAAGACGGCAAAAAGAGAGAAGAATTCTTTTAACTACTTACTCACGTAAGGTCCCAACTAGACATGGAGAGCCCCTTGCTATCAGCTTTAGGGGAACACGTAGACAGAGCATGAGGGAGTCACGGTGTCACCAGATTTCCAGGCCTTTTCTCCAAACAGTACCTTGATGGAACATACACTAGAAGGGAGAGAACAGTACAGGGGGAGACAGGAAAGGGGAAAAGAAAACGCTTCTGATCTTTTTGGTATCTAAATACTTTCATGAGAGCCTTACAGAAAAAACCCGACACGCTGAAAGCAGGTGTTGCCTGTTTAACAACATACGTAAACCAGATACATTCCTGGCCCAAATTCAAAGTGTAGGCAACAAGCACAGTCTATTTCTTCTTGCTACTTTTTCTTCCCCTCACCCCACCTTTCAGTCCCAATATTCCTGTAACTCTGGGCAGGCAGAATTGGTTCCAGCAAACCCTTCAGGAGCTCCTGTGGAACATTTAGACGAAAATTAACATTTTAAACTGTCGTGGTTTTTCTTATTGCAAATTTGACCTGTTCAATGAAAGTATCCTATGGTCAAATCAAAACAAAGCAGATTTTGACTAACAAAAATAAGTTGGGACGGACACAAAGACTGTTTACCTCTTGGATAGATCTTGGCAACATTGCTAGCCAAGTTAAATGTTCCACCCTCCCTCATTTTCATTCATGTCTTCTGCAGGCTCTTTCTCTTGATGTATTTCCAGGCTCCCTTTGGCTCACTGGTGCTTCCTGAGGATGTCTGGACTCTTCTCCCAGAGTATGCTGGAAGATGCCTTACGGCGACACAGGCACTCTCAGGTGGGCAGCTGCGACATCTCTTTCAGGTACCGGCTCATGCAGTGAGCTGCCCAGCCTGCAGTGCTCTGATGAAATAAGCTGCTCATCAGCAGTGATTAAACCAAGAACAAGACCTTGGAAAGGAAGGCACTGGCTAATACACTTCCCTGGGTACTGCAGCATCTCCATGAGCTAAAGTGAGGCCAAGTGCTCCTCCTTGTGACAGAGACAGATGTTAGGAGCCATGAGCCACTGCTGGCAGAGTCACCTGCCGTGCCCTTACGGTGCCCGGCACCGGCGCTGCCCCAGAGCCGGGCTCACACCGGCAGCTGCTTGCGCCTCATCCCACAGAGCCACAGCAATCCAGACTTTCAGGATTACCTTGGGTGCTGCCAGCCCCAACATGAGGCCTCTTACTTGTCTATGTTGCTACAAAATGAGGGTTTGAGATCTTCCCAGAACACCCTGATGACAAGAAAACTAGGTGGGTGTACGTGTGCGCGTGCGTGTTCACTCTCTGCTCACCTTCGCCTCCGACTTCAAGCTCCTTTTCTTGTAGGCAACTCTCTAAAACAGTTCACAGAGCAACTATGTGAAACAGAATACAGTCTGTATTTTCTGTTTCCTCCTTAATATTAAAGGATTTTTTTCTGGGACAAAAGAGAAAGGCAGTACAATATCCTCTCCGGAACAAACGCAGCTTGCCCGGTTTGGAGAGGATTTCTAAATGCCTGCCTGTGGGAAGGAATGGGAGACTGTGGGAGACTAACGGCTGGATGTGTTTTTGTTAAAGTTTTATGCAGTGAGAACTTCATTTTTCCAAAGGTATTTCATTACATCCAGAGTGGTGGCAGCTCAAAGAGGCACCAACCAAAGTGTGTTACATGACAACAGATAGACACGGAGCAGACGGGAGAAATGGGTTAGCTACAGGCTGCAGGAGCTTGACCTCCTGACTCCTATAATGTTGACTTCGCAGTGTGAGCATCTGGCTACATGCTCTATTGGAAGTGTGTTCCCTGCTCTAAGCAACTTAAGTCTGGTTGTCTTCAGCATCGACGCTTTAAAGAGAGCCACTTCCACACGTATTCCCCCAACTGCAATCAGGCCATTCACAGGAAAAATGCAAAGAAACTGCGTTGCCCTTATAATCCCTAATCCACAGAAAGAAAGAATAATTATTAAGTGGTCTCAGAGTGGCAGCTGTGATGTGTGAACATCAAAGGCAACGAAGCCTCTTGGTCTCTTAACTATGTTCTGCGATGCAGCGGACTCTGGCTGGGGGCAGTACAGCGGGGTGGTAGTAGCGGAGCCTGCAGTTTGGGCGAGTGAGTGAGTCCGTGTTCAATTAGTCAGCTCTCTGGGGGACCAGGGATTCCTGAAAATGCACATGGTTGCTTTGCACAGATCCTAAAGAAGCATTTCTTTTCCCTCTGGACACAAAAAGAGAAGGGAGAAAAATGTTGACTTCAAAAAAGAGGAAGTATTAAAGATTCTTTGGCATGGCTGATAGGAGTGGAACCAACGCAGGGTCATAATTCTGGTTTGGCTTCAGAGAATGACATGAACACTGTGCATGGAACACTCTTCCTAAGTGCCCCCACCCTGAGAAGGAAAAAAGTTCCTGGAGAAAAGTCATAAATTACAACTTTGACTGACTAAAATTGTCCTTGATTATGAGTGAGGGTGTTTAGTCAGCCCTGAGAAGCTAGAGGCTGTAAAACTAGGCTCCGTAGTTATTTTCCCTGGTCCAGCAGGGCAGTACCATTTCAGAACAACACAACGACTGCAAGTGTTTTCGTCTTGATGATGCTGCAGAGCCTGAGTGCAGCCCTGCGGGAGTCCCGGAAAGGTCTCATTCCGTCCTGCCCATCTGCAAAACAGAGATAAATGAGAAGTGTCCCGAGCCTTCATTAATATTTGCAGTACTCTGAACTGCCTGTGCACTGCACTGCGGAGCGGTTCCTTCGTGGGCCCTGATGCCAGCAGCAAACCCTCCCGTGCACAGCCACGTGCACCCAGTACAGCCCAGCACCAGTCTGCTGGGGGGCCTGTCGCCCTGCTGTAAAGCCAGTCGGCAGCAGCAGACCCCTGCTGGGGTTCAGTGTCTGCCTTAAACCTTCATTTTGCTCCTTCCCCATGCAACCAGAGTTCGTTCTACGGGAAGGTGTTTAATCCGTTTTGATGCTGCTGGCTTTTGTGGCTCTTGGACACCCAGCTGGAGAATGGGGTTTAAATTTTCGAAAGCGCGTGCCGTAGCCTCTGAGTCCTTGGTGATGGGAATCAGAAAGGAAGAAAAACAGATAAATCCACTGAGCCAGCTGCTAGGGCTGCAGTCATCTGCACCTGGCTGCTGTGCCCCTAAGCGATATCTCTTGCACAGAACTGAAGGCAGCCAGATGGGTAAAGGGCCAAAGCACTGAGGAGTCAGGAGACACCGGCGTGCAGGAGACATCGAGCAATAAAATCTGGGCTCCCAGGTGTGTGATGAAAGACAGAGGGAGGGAATAAAGGCTATTAGCAGAACTGCAAATTCTAATGGTAGATTAGACTGAGATATTAAACAGACTCCAGGCTTCCAGAGTGTGTGCAGGCACAGGACAAACCCACGTGGAATCTGCGAGAGCAGGATTTGGCTGCGTCTCGTGCTGGGGTATGGATCGTCTGGAGTGGAACAGTTTGCACTGGCTCTTTTAAAACTGAAGGGGGGTGATTTATCTGTTTTTATTTTTCCAACAAGCAAATATAAGTTGAAGGTTTAAGTTCGTTATAGTGGGTAGTTATGGACCATACACCTGGACTATGTGCCCTTCTGCTGGGGCTGTGGATAGGAGTGGTTCTCACTTGGAGTGAACTGCTCTGCTGGATATAGTAGAAGAGTAAACTGTGAAGGGAGAAAGCAAAATTCAAAGGTGAATATTCAGTCAGCAGCCAGAATAACAAAATCAGTCAGTAAATGCTGTTTATTGCCCTAGTGGAAAGGGAATGCAAACTGAGGTTTAGAGCAAGAATAACTTGGCTGATCTTTTAAGCCAGAATGAGGTTTCAGAAGTTTTACTTGTTTCCTGTGTAGGAAATATCTTGGGTATATCTCAAAAGTTTCTTCTGCCCATCAGAACAAATCAGTGCTCGAAGAAACCCCCAGTAACTGTTACAGCTCAAACTTCCGCGTTCCTTAAAGCTGGCAGATGTGAAAGGAGAGCTCAGCAGACACAATACTGCACCGGGATGTTCCTTCTATTCATGTGTTTAGCTTAGCTTCCCTGCGTGGCTGTTGATGGGCTGTCTCTGATGTCCATGCACTTCAGGTTTCAATGCTATCAGTCAAGCTTTTGGTTGTATTTGACTCAGAGAAAACAGTCTGGGCTCAGGAGTGCTAGTCTTACGTTACTGGGGTCATCCTGGAGTTACTGATGAATATGCAGCTCTCAAGACACTCTTGACTGTTTTAAAACGCGGTGCAAAAGGAACAGAGCTGAATTTAAACAAAGCAATTCTTTCCAAACTTGAGCTTTCATAATAGAGACAAATTGTAATCACACCCTTTGAAACCTGCAATTACAAGCAGTTCCCACTAACCCTTTGCCCTCCTCCTTTGATAGATGGAAAATGAGCTGCAAGGCATTAGACAGTGCTTCTCTTTTGTTTCTTGATGCTCAGCAGAACTTCCCTGAACTTGCCAGGAGCACTGTATTTTTTAATTCCCCAAAAATGTTTAGACAACCTTTAAAGGGCAAAGTAAAACTTCCCTGGCTGAGATGTTTCAGCACTTCCCTAGATAAAACAGGTCCTCCAGGAAAAGGAAACATCAAGAACTAGATCGTACTAACCTTTTCCCAAAGCCATTTCTGGAAACATATTCCTGTCCTGCTGTTCATGCTTTGTTTCAAAAAAGGCACAAAAATTAGGACTGGCTCAGGGAAGCTGCCAAGGCACAGAAATAGTCCTCCTCACCTGGGCTTAAACAGTGCAAACACCAATGGGAAAGGGACAAGGTGGTTTAACCACAGCGTGTAAGTACCTGAGAGGGGGAAGGCTTCAGACATGAGAAAGCTTTTTACTTCAATAGACACGGGCACAAAAACTTTCAAGCGTAAGAGTAGTCAAGCAGTGGTAATTATCAATGAATGTGGTACGTTCTCCATCTCCTGGAGTCTTCACATCAGGGCTAGATTCTTTCCAAAAGATAAAGACTGCTTATGTAAGAAGCTGCTTGTCTAAATTTAGGGACTGTTGAGTGAAATTAAATAGCCTGTATTACACTAGAGTTCAGATGGTACGACTGTTACGTCCTTATGAGCTTTTAAAACTCCTGAACCTCCAAATCTGTGGCAGCACCTCCTTAAGGAAATCTTTATGACTAGGATTGGAGTGATCAAGCTTTTGGAAGGCATGTAACAGCCTATCAATGGCACATGTATCGAGCCCTCAACAGTTCTTAGCGCTTACTGGCAGGAAGAGCAGCGCAGGACGACACTTTGCAGAACTGTACTTGTGTGCACATTCACCCCTCAGCACCAAGACATTATCCCACAGACCTCAGCTGTCATCTTGGCAGGTTGAGCTCACACCTTGAACGGAGTCTCAGCCTGTGTTTTTATTACATAGGACAGTCCTCTTAGGAGATATCTGGCTGTATCTAAGCTGATGTACCGAGACAAAACAGTAATTTCCTCAGTGCAGAGAAACAAAAGGTGTCCATGAAGTGACTGGTATTTGGGGCAAGCACCTGTGGCATATGCGCACTTCTAATGCAAGAAATGAGGCTACAGCGCCCTGGCAATCCCTGGAATGATGCCTTCCGAGCAGCGGTTCTCCAGCGGTAAGACGGAAACGGGCTAGCAGAACAGAAACTGCTCACATTATTACTTTGGTATTTGCACTCTGTATTCACAGGCTGCTTTGGGAAGGGCTGACACAGCACTGTCGCTCCTTCGCTTGTGTAATAACCATGTGTTTCTCCTCAGGATTTTTGCCTTGCCTAAAAACTGATGATAGAGCCCATATGGGCTCCTGATCTAAAACTCTAGAGAGCTGCTGTTTGCTTTTGGCTCAGAATGCAGCATGTGCATGGGCAGACCACCCTGACGCTTTGTGTTCTGGGGAGGACAGGCCACTGCTGGGCAAGACCAAGAAATCTCACCTTTCAGCACTGATGTAGGTGTAATGCTTAGAACTCTTGAACTCAGAGTCCGCACAAATCCTTGTCAGTCTGTTTGCTCAGAGAAAGAGCAAAGGGTTTGTTTCATTCTGCTTTCGACCGGCAGCTGCCACTGGGCGATGGTGCCAGGCTGGGTGACAGCACCTACCTGAGAGCATGAAGACAAATCCTCCTGCCAGCTGTGGGGCTGCTGACAGCACCACGGGAAGCTCAGCGCTCTTTGGAAGAGTTACTGCAACACTGGGATCTGTTAACGGCTACCGACAAAGGTGTAAATAAAGGGAATGGAAACCTCATAGGATGTGGTGGGCTCCGGCTAGCACTGAAACGTCTGTTCCTAAATTAAGAGTTTGGCTTAAGCAGGGAGAAGCAGGGGGCCATGCTGGACACAAGCTGCTTATTTAAACAGCTTCTGTGACAGCAGTAAGGGGGAAGCGATGGAAGTAGAGAGGATTGAGCCCTCCTCATGACATTGTGATAGACCACAGGCAGGAACTTGGTGTCAGAGCCCTGGGCCCGCAGACAGGCTCAGTGGTTTTGCCACCGAGGATACAAGGGAGGAGCAGAGAAGAGAGAAGCACCCAGCTGGTGATAATGGAAAGCCTGCAACAAGCAATACCCCGAGAAAAGCAGCTCACACCCAGGGGGGTGCTGTGTGAAATCACATCTGGCCCACAGACTGCGTGCATCTGAACTCAAGCACAGTCTCATTAAAAAAATTTATTTCCTGATAAGCAAAAGAAAAGACTAAAAGCACCATGGAAAAAACAAAAAAAAATCCCCCAGAGCCTGGCTGACAACAGTTTCCAAGAAAAAATGTTGCTCAACCTTGTTACTTCAGTTTATCAGGAGGTGGGGACTCTGGTGGAAAATCAGCAGCCTCGAGGAGCAAAGTGTCTACACAGGTCAAAGGAGCTCTTTGGATCCCAGACTGGTGGGCAACATCCCGTCTGCGCCGGTCCTGCTCCCCCGAAACGTTTAGTGAAACGCACAGAGCCGTTTGACTTCAGGCAAAGCTACGACCATTTCCAAGTTTTGGAGAGAAAACACTGGCCAGGACAGTGGGGTTCTCTAACATTTTAAAAAGATCTCTATCCATTTTACTTTTAGCTGAAACAACAGTCAGAGGCGCTCAAAAACCGACGCAATCCTTAAACTGAGATGTGCATGTCTTGCTTAAACTAGCAGAGACCAGGAAGGGGATAATCCAGCGCCGTAACTGCAGAAGAGCATCCTCTGGCAGAAATAATATGAAACAACTGCAGCTGGTTCATTAATCTTGTGATTATTTCTGCAGTAGACATGTCAGCTCTCATGTGGTCACTACACAGTCCACAGCAACCGAGTGGCACTGGAGTATCTTTAACCAAGCCTCTGCCTAGATCCCCCCACGTGCTTAGAACACTACTCCGGGCTGGTTTTGTTGCCCAGTGTTTGTGGCCTGCCATAAATCCCAGAGTTACCTTGGCCCACATCGCAGAACCGTGCTTACAGAGAGACGGGAAACCTTGAGGGATCACAGAGCACTCTGGAAATGAAATAAGGGGGCAATTAACTTCGCAAGCGTCTGATTTCTTGCAAGTTGGCAGTATGATAAAGGCTGGAAGGTTGGCTGTTGACAGAGAGCAGCCACCCTGAAAGCGCTGTCTGTGTGTCGAGGAGGTGCAGCCTGTGCGTACACGTGGACCCTGCGAGAGTATTGTTTCTTTATCTAAGCTCAGAAACTCCTTACGTAAAGTAAATCTTCCCGGTTTTCCAGGTTTGTGTTGTTTAATAATACTGGTGATTTTCCATGAGCAACTGGCAGTAATAAAAATCCTTCCAGAAAGTGTATTAAAAGTCCCAACTGCCTGTGTAGCAGCAAAAAGGAAGCAAATGCAGGCTGCTAAGCCACCTCTGCTAACATCATTGCAAGTAACAGATTTATTTATGTGTCCAAAAATGGAAACTCCTACCTAGCCTAAGAGCAAAACCTCGCTCTAAGGAGAAATGTCATCTTTTTCCAAGTGTCATCCAGAGAGATAATAATACAGACAGCAATCCAGTTCTGTTTTAAATTAGCCATCACACCTAATGCTCCTGGTAGATTTTTTTTTTTCTGGCGCTAGCATTTGACTTGACATTTGGATTCGGCTATAACTGTCATTTGCTGCAGGTACGGGCGCTGTGTCATTGCCTCTTGCAATTTACCGTGAATTGGTTCTGATGACACCAGTAACTCACATTCAGTCAACAGCCACTGAGAGGAGGAAAGGGGTGTGGAGCTGGCAGGCGCCAGGTGGGCTGTAGATTATACTCTTGCCAGGATTGAAGTACATTATCGAGGACTGAGCAGAACTACAGTTCAGATTCAGCTGCTTCACATTCACCCAGGCTATGACAAACTCTTTACGGTGGTTTCTGCACATAAATTATGCCTCAAGAGTCTCAGCCTTGTAGTGCAATTTTGCTGCTGTCTCTGGAGTTGATTTCCGCTGGCTGAGAGCCGACTGTAACTTTGGGGGGAAAATTTTTGAATGAGAATGACAGAAAAGCTCTAAGAATGGTTCAGCTGGTTTCTAATTTGTCGTGTTGATTGGCTGCTATAACCTGCAGCTAAACCGAGCCTGAGTGCATGTAACAGAGGAGGAATCATGGACCAGGACCCCTCTTGGAGTGAGCTTGTGAGGAGCGAACGTGTGTGAATCCCAACCCAACCCTGGTTTGCTCGTGTGTTTGAACGCCTGCACGTCTGATGCAAGGTGATTGCTTTTTGCAAACCCCAGGGGAAAGAGGGGAGGAAAAACTGTCTCCCTTCCTTACTCCAAGTAGCAATGTTACATCAGTAATTACATCATGTAGCTTTCAAGCATAACTTGGTCAGACCCTTATCTTCCCTGTAACAACTACAGTAACAGACTGCACTGGGGAGAGATTTGATTAAGGGGTGATGTCAGTCCACTTACTAGGAACAACACGGATCTGGGTGCAGACGAGAGGTTTTAAACCACCGTGCTTGACTGTAAGAACTAGGTTTGCCAAAGCATGATTGTATCCGTGTCTGTTTTTCAGTAGATTGCACTGTACACCCGACCCTCTTTTCTTTGCCTCCCTTCTTATGCCTGTGATACTTGTAAAGTTGAGCAATTAACATCTGACAATTGCTGCTGCTGCAGTTTTCCATGTCCAGGGCTAGGCTAGACAACGGGATACTTCAGCATCCTCCAGTAGCAGATGGAGGTTCAAGCATAAATGAAGCAGAGCTTTAACCTTGTGCACGACGTTAAATGGTTCAGCAGTGAAGCACGATGTCAGCCAAGGGGTGCAGGGTAGGAAAGTTAAGGTGCTGTCCTAGCAGTCATTACCGTTCTTTTTGCACATACCGAAGTTAGCGCGGTAATAAAATCTAAACATCTTTACAAACTATGAGTTTGGGGATTGATACTTAAGTTTTAATCCAAACTAATTTTCGTTTATCTGTTTTATGGTCTGGTTTCCCCTTTAGACAAAAAGACGGCGGGGAAAAAAAAGAAGAGTATGGATTCAGCATGCAGAAAGATTTTAACAAATGGTAGATTATGCCCCAAAGATATTCTTAGAATTCTTTTAACTCTATTTAAAGTAAAATAAAGGCCTTGAAGTTAACCGGTCAGGCAGTTGAATGGAGACTCCAGAGAGAAGTCTTAATGTTCTCATGCGTGTGTTTATGCATGAGAGTGGGCTGGTACTTTGCCCTTGAGTGACAGCCCAGTATCATCTCTGAAGGCTTCAGCTCAACCTCACCTGCAAAGCAGATGACTTTGACATGAACTGCAGAAAACATATTATGGATGCCACCTGGCTGGGTAGTTTTGAAGGATTCATAAAGGCATTAGACTGGGACTTGGGCATTCTGTGGACAACTTGAGAAAATCCTTCCATCCTTCTTGGCTTCCGGCTCCTTCTATATTAGGCTTAGAAGTCATCAGTTACGTGTATGAACAGAACCTCGGGAGAGAACAGGATTACCCTCACATGGCTGAAGGTATGCAGATACAGAAAGTACACATTAACAAAAGAGTGCTTTGATCTTTGCAGAATTATGTGCCCTGGATGTTTACTTTTATAGTCGGGATGTGCACTGAACTTACGGCTCAGGCATTACAGTGTTGCCCTGTTGAAATGTGTTAAAACGTCTCTGTGTTTTGCACTAGGTAGGTAGATTAACTAAAAGCAATCGCTAAAAGCTATCAACCAACATTCCAAAGCAGTTGTTCAGCTTCCCCACAGCTGCTCTTCTTTTCCTCAATTAAAAAAAACCACAAAAAAACAAACCACACCATCCCCACAACACAACTGTCCTCCATAGTCTTGCTGTTAATCTAGACCAGCAGCTAGTCTCTTTAGGAAATACTGAAATATCAGCCTAACGTCTCAGTCCTGTCAATAGATGAGAAGTTCTCCTACATTTGCTCTCCAGCAATTAACTAACAAACCGTTGCTCTCAGCAATACATTCCTTAGGGATTACTGTTTAATAAAAACATAACTCAGTGGGAAAGTGATCCACTGGAAGAAATACAAATCGCAGAAGATGCGATAATACAATCTCTGTGTGCAGCTACCCTTAAAGCAAAGGTGATTAAAGGAAACAGGGGAAGCTGTAATGTGTTTTGGTTTTCAAGTTGTTGAAAAAGGTGTTGAAAATAAAACACAAGAACGAGTTACTTAACCTGACTCAGGCTCAATGGAAAATGCCCTTTTCCGAACTCAGGCAAATCCTCTCATCCTGAAGCACAACCTCTGGACATCTCTATGGATTTCTGTGTTTGGCCACTCCGGCACACCCCCTTCATTTCAGTTATTCTCCAGAACACACCCGAGGGCACCCACCCAGTGGCTGGCAGACAGAGCCAGGGCAGGGACTGGCTCCCTGGTCGCACAGATGCATCTGTTCTTGAGGAAGATCCAAAACGTGTCAAACAAAGGCAGGATCTCATCGTATCTATCAGAAACAAGAGCAAACACATTTTCTAAGCATGCGTGCACCCAGAAAATATGGGGACAGATCCGTATTTCAGTGGATGGAAATAAAAATCTTTCTTTTTAAGAGAAAATATCAGAAATCACACCTAAGAAAACCCAGGAAAAGTCCTGGTTTGGTCGTAAATACTCCGGAGAAAACCAGGAGTAGCGGCTGCAGACAGTGGTGTCCCCACAGAGGCAGAGAGAAACTTTGTGGAAGTGGAACCAGGGCCCCGACTGGCACAGCCCGAGCTGCTGCCGTTCGTACAGACATCCCTGAGACTGTAAGGAAACTGTCACTTGGCTTTTCCCCCGTTTCTTGGATTAATTTGCCCTCTAATCCAAAACCCAGCTCATTTTCAGCTTCTGTTAACGATAACAGTTTTTAGCATTTCCCTGACAGTTTTGTGACATCCCATGTAATATTAGACAAGGAAATTTGTTAATCTGCCAACACTGGCATCAAATATCCCCTTTTGTGTGTTGACAACACATTCACAAGAAGTCAGGCCTATGGACCATTTTCCTACCGAAATGATGAAATTTTGTGTATAATTCATTTACCCCTGTAATGAAAACTTAATGGCATATAAAAAGCATAACGTAGAATTTGTGGTGAATGTCTCAAGTCTTAAAGATGTATTTGCACCCACCCGAAGCCCACTTCGGCGCTAAAACGACTGCAGAAAGAACAGTTGTCATCTTCAAAATTGCGGAACGTCTGCTTTTAATCTCTGGGAGTTAAAATAGGGACTCTGCCTAAAAGACCCTTTTTTCCTCTTTCTCACCCACAGGTTCCCTCTGCCTGCAGACCTCACTTGCTGATAACAGCTCTCCAGATGTGGGAGCAATGCCTGCCTGTGTCATTCAGACCCCTCTGATGTTTCCATTAGCACAAACAGGTAATTATGAAATGGTGAGAAGCAAGAAATAGCGCAATAGAGAGTATCTGCGGTCTGAGACAAAAGCTATTTCCAGACTGCCAGGCTGCCTGCTTTCCTCACAATTCCTGTAAACTTCCTGACTGGTTGGAGACAAGGCGGGTGTTTACTGGCATCATCTCCTGTATTAAAATATTGCATTGCTCTTACTTTGTACGCTGCACAAAACCCAGATCGAAGCATTGGACTTGAATAAAGACAGTCAAGCTTTTGCCCAAGATTAGATATGAGCCTGGATAAATTCTTGGGAAAATTGGCCATTGGTTTGTAACACCCCAGGGCTTAATGAAAACATCTCTGTTTGTGGCTGAGGGACGAAACCGGCATTGTGGGTGTGACTGATCAAATCTCTTGAACCAAGAAAATTCGGAGTGGGGTGAGAGATGGCTACGGCTGGCTGGCAAATCCAGTCTGTCCTTCCTGCCCTGGCTGCTGCCGAAAACATCTTCGCATTTTTTTAAAGCTACAGTAAACTAGTGAAGTGCGTTCAAATCTTCCCTTTCTTGCTTGCTTGCTTATCTACCTAGATGTTTCAACGTAGCAAATTGCTGTCTTCTCAAATATCTCCTCCTTCCTTCTCCTTTTGTTCAGATTGTAAAGCTCAGAACTTGGGATATCCAATAGCTGAGAATTTCCTTGGCAGCACATGGGCACTAGAATCACCTAGTGCGTTTGCAGACGAAGGATAGTACGTTCCAAAGTCGCTGATTAGAGTATTTGCATCTTTGCAGAGGAAGGAGAGGCTTTTTTCTGCTGACGTACACTTATCAAACCAAAAGTTTGAATCTTTAACTCGGGTATCTCACTTAGAAGAGAGCAGGTACATACAAATAATTCAGTAGCAAATGTTCTAGCTTCAAACCTTCCTTTTGGAGTGTCCTTGAAGGAATAATATCTATTGATTGACATTGCTCCTGTAGATTCTGTGAGGCCCATAAAACAAGCTAGCTTGTGAACTGTTATGATCAGCTGAACAGTTCCATGCCGTAGTCAATATTGATGAATCAAGGCCCACACGTACCCGATAGCACTATACAGGAGGACACCGACAGAGCTAGGGGATTACAAAGACTGGAGCATTTCTTTGCTTCGCGAGTTTAGGGCAGAAGTTTGCTGTATGCTTACGGCATTTTCTAACTTTGCATTGTAAAGCAATGGAATCCAGCATTTCTGTTGGTCAGAAGTGTGTTTAACCCCGGCGTTTCTCAGGTGCGCTCTCCAAGAGTGGGTGGGTTTCTCATGTGCAGTTGCTCTTATCCTAGAAGCCAGACCCTTTGCCTCCGGGCTTTTTCTGCCATGACCCGTGCACGAGAATGCAGAAGGCAAAAACTGACTCTCAGACAGGGAGGTCCTGAATTATTGTGTCATGGAGCGTGTCCAGAAATGCTGCGGCTAAGGTGCTGAGAGCACGAGCACTGCCTAACTCCGTGGCCCAAAAGAGCTTTCCTGGGAATTATCCAGCCTCTCCTTCTGTCTTAATTGTCTCAACTCAGACAAATGGGCTGAGATTTTTCTCTCTCTTTGTTTATTGCTTCCCAACTACTTCTGCAGAAGTCAGCAAGCCATTGCTCGAGCTTCTGGTGTACAGTCAAACCCGTTACATTCTATTGCTTTCCACCTGCTGCTCTTCACATTGAGAGGTTTTATAAGGATTTCTGTACTAAGAGCAGCCAAGGGAAAGGGGAAAGAAGCCTGACCCAGTCACTTTTGTTTCCCTCTTTCCCCTCTGTACTAAACCTCCCCCTGTGCTCCAGCCCTTGTCCAGGTTGTATGTGTTTTACTAAACAAAGAAGCCTTTCTAAACAAAGTCTTTTATCCTTTTAGTCAAATGCTTTAAAGCTGTTTGCAACAGCCTTCAGCTTGTGCCTTGAAAAAAAAAAAAACAACCCACAAACACCACAACAGCAAAAAATAGTGTGATGACTTGGTTCCAGCCTGACTTAAGCATGCAAGCAACTTCCTTGTCAATATTATTTTCTATTAAATTAGACCTATCGTCTGTTTTAAAGCAGGCATTAGACAAGTTGGTTTAATAAAGGAAACTTCTCCAGGATGAACTTTTTTCTCTCCCTTTGGAACAAATTGAAGACTCCCTACCAGCATCGATAGATTTGGTTTCTTTTCCTTGTCTCCTCAGCTCGCTTGTTTTTTAGATATTTGGGAAGGCTGGAAATCTCTTGTCCATTGTTGGGATTTTTATTATTTTTTCCCTTTTGCTTTGAAATCAATGTCTCAACTGGAGAGGAAAAGCCAGGAGACATTAAATTCAGGGGCAGTATAATTTGTGATGCTCTCCTGACCTGATACAGAAATGTGCCGTCAAAATCATGCCCTTTCTATTTGCAGGCAACACGTACTTTTTTTAATTCTTTAAATATCGCTTCAAGAGCGTAAGCTCTGTGCTGTCCTCAGCCACCAAAACCCCTGCAAATGTGGCTGCCTCAGGAGAAAGCTGCTACTGGGCACGAATAGAAAAGAATCTTTCGCTTATTTTTGTTTCTATCTTCATATGTTATTTATTATCAGTTGTTTCCAGGTATATTTGCAGCTTCCCTAGGGGCCACTGCTAGAGTGACATTAAATGAGTTTACTCAGATGCTGCTGTCTGTGATGCACTCTAATTTTAGACTTTGTCTCCCTGGATTCTGTATTTGGATGCAAAGAAGTGACAAGCGTTTCTCCCTCTTTTCTGTATAATCTACAGTTAGAGGGTGGGAGTACCTCAGGTTTTTGACAGAAATGGGAGGAAGACAGGGAAAATAATGCATCCTAGGGTCACAGTTGCCAGCTTAATCAACAGCATCAGCAGGGGCTGGGCTGGGCTGGGCTGTCACTGCCACGGGCTTTCAGCCAGACCCCCTTTCCAGGTGCTAAATCAGGAAGCCGGTAGAGCTACTCCCATTCACTCTTAGGAAACCGAGCCACCATCAGGCTGTTCCCGAGAGAGAGAATAATAATAAACAGAGGGATTATAAAAAAAGGCTGAGCACAGGAGGAGGGTGAAAACATGCTGGTGAGGAAAGATAAATGGAACAGCAGCGTGAATTGCTGTCGGGGGAAGAGGTGGAGGGAGCACGGATGGGGAGAGAGGAGAGCGCGTGGTGGCTGGAAGCCACGCGGGTGCTTTCAGGCGGCATCGTGTGTTTCTGTAGAGACACCGAGGCCCAGCTACATTTCACCTCCATAAACCAGAGACATGCCTGGACTTCCCTCAATCCATCTGGGCCCAAATCGCCCTCCTAAGGAACTGGTGGGAGCCTGAAGCAAGCACACGCCTCACAGCTGCAGTTTTATTAGGGGCGTGAGTTTAGGAGCCCACATCTGAGGCCGGGCAGAGGGAGGCGGGCGTCAGGAGGTATATGGGCACATTTTGGAGACGGAGAGCTGTTGAGGACAAGTTCATGGCTGCTGGCTCTGCCTACCCTTCAGCTGGGCTAATAAGGAGCTGAAACTTTACTGAGTCAGAGGCATCTATTTTAGTCTGATAGCAATTTTTCACTTCAGAAAAAGACAGACCCACAGGGAATTTCCTTTAATGGCCTTTTCCTGGGGAAGGGATCACAGGCTTATCTTTCGGTGGAAAAGTTAAACCTGTGATTGCACAATCCAAGCTGGGCTGCAGCGGCACCAAATACTGCCAAGATAACTGTGTGTTTACTCGATGTTCTTGTGGCAGTGCCTAACACCATGTCTTCAGGAGACTACTGCTGTGTTAAACGTCCAGCCACGACGACAAACTGCCCAGGGACCGCCAGAGGAGCTGGTTTTCAGCAAAGACCAACTGCTCCCACCCCCTTTCTGCTCAGAGCAATACTGAATGGCCTTTTAATTTGTCACTGCTTATAGAGGGGTTTTTCCCCATTTCCTTCCAGAAGGCTGCATAAAGTTTGGGAAATAATTATCATCGGGAATAATTACATCAGGTGCAAATTCCTACTGGCTTTATTGCAAAGCAACCAGGTTGGACCCTCTGTGAATTACAGCTGGGAAGCTGAGCCCCTTCTCCAGGTCTGTCTGTTCCACTTAATGTGTGTTTCCAATAACGTTATTCCATTACGGGAAACTAGTTAGAAGCCCTTTTGTTTACCATGTTATACAAATTCAATTTGTCATAGAGCTGGGTGTATAAATTAGAAATGAGGGTTGTTAGCGAAATTAAACGATGAGGCCTTTGCCAGTTTCCATTGCAGCTAAGATCGGTCTGATGAATTGGAGCTGCCAAACAATATTGGTAAACTGAAATAAAGCCACAATGCAAATATGTAAATAAGCCAGTAACAGACAGGGTGTAGACAGGCATGAATATCTTGGATCTCCTTCTTCCCTACCGTTGTATTACAGAAAACTGTGAGGAAAGGAAATTAAGACATCAGCATTTTTTCTTTGGGTGTATGCTGCCTCCAGCCCGATCAGCTGCAGCAGAAGGCAGTAAAGGAACCTCACCTGACAGTCACTGCCGGGTCCTCTCTGCCCTCCACAGCCTTTGTGCATAAGCACGATGGCTTTTGCTTGAACCAGTGGCTTTTCCACTGCTCCTGTAAGATCTTATTCCACGGTTTTAAGATGCAGTTTGTTAAGCAAGGACAGAGTTACACCATAGGTGTCTCTGTGAAAGACAACCCAGTAAACCGAGGGCTGGACCTGGGAACGTGTCCCCCTTTCCCACCTCCTCAGGGAGGTGGTGATGAGCTGTCACATCCTGCTCCAGGGACCCTGCATCCGGCTAGCTGAGAGACCTTCTTGCTCTTCAGGAGCCCCACAGACCTCTGTGAGGCTTTGCTGTGTGCTGCAAACAACAGCAGGGAGGGAAGGGAGAGGGTTCGTTTGTCACTAACCATGCTCTCACCCCCTTTTCCTATTAGAAGAAAGCAGAATCTGTCGGACATCTACTTCCCTTTGTAGCTCGTTCCAGATTTTTACTGCCTTGTCTTACGAAGTGGTAACGCTCTGTGCTAAGTTATTGAAGCCTTGGTTTTTATTCCCAAGTCTGAAACTGTCCCTGATAAGCACAGACACAGAAAAGGCGTTTCTCCAGCTGCTACATTTTTTAAATCACTCCTAACTCTTAAAGTTTGTAGATTCTTTCCTCACAAGAATCTGTTACACTGTACCTGTGACATCCAGTATAATATAGCATTGTAACTAGGAGAGACAGAGTTTTGTGCTTAGTCTCTGTTACTGAAGCTACTTAGAGCAATTTAAGAACATCCATAAATTGAAAGTCCTTCAGAATAATGGCAGATGCACTGTAGAGAAGGGTGGTTGATTTTCTACTGAAGTTCAGGCAATTTTTTTTGCATTCCAGGGGATGCTCGTAGTTCTCTGCTCCAAAAGCATTTGTTGTTGGAAACAGCATCACAAAAAAGGGTGATTTTTTGAAAACCCTACACCATTGCTAGCCCCAGAGAATAAAAGATCCTTGAGTATGCAGGGCAGTTCAACCCCAGCTCCTTCGGTACAGCCCTTGTTTTAAAGCAGTCCCTTAAAATCTCTTTAAGTCAGACCCATGTTAAAACACCTTTGCTGAGCTGCGAGGCCCTAATCACCTCAGGTTCCTTGGGTTCTCACGGGATAAGTGATGTAAATTTTACCTTGCTTGCATGATACTGAAATAAGCTCATTAAATTAATAGTTACAAAGTGCCATCTATCTCCCTGCAAATCACGGATGTGCTTCAGAGGGGAAATCCTCTAGATGAGCAGGTGGAGCTACTCTTATTCAAAGGAATAAAGCACCTCTCTACTTAATAGGCTGGATGTGCCAGCTGCATGACAAAGAGGGTTAGCTGAGCATGGGGACTTGTGAAGGGACGGGTTGGAATGGAACCGGAGAGGGCAGGACTCTGGTCAGTGGATACAGTACTTACCTGGCAGGTCTGCAGGCTTTATTAATCAGTCTGTTTTAAAAGTGATTACCTTTTACCCCTCTGGCTGCACTTGGAATTAAATGTGATTCAACTGGCGCTGCGTTCTGAGATTAATACACTGAAACGGTGTTTTTTCCAAAGAGGCCAAGACGTAAGCAGAGTTCCTTATATACGGTTTGCATGCGGTACTAATGGAGTTTATAACTCCTTAAAGACACTCAGATGTTCCAGCCAAAGTCCTGAGGAGCAAGCAGCACAGTATTTTGCTATGTGCGTATAATTCATGCATCAGAAAAGACGCCGGCGCTGTCGTAACTGTACAACTTCCACCCTTCTTAGGGAACGGAGTAGCTCCGTAGTTTCTTGTGCATGCAAACTGAGAAGCAGCTGGTTTTACAAGTTAGAGACATCCAGCATTTCCCTAATGTGTTTACCGTAGAGATGCAAAGGCTGATGCTTTATGTATATCCCGTGCAGCAAAATTTCGGTCTTGCTGGTTATGTGACAATGGTGTCTTGAGGCTACAGGGCCACCAGCACTGGGCAATGTCTCCAGCCCTCAGGGCACTGCAGCTATATACATGTGTGCCTGCAGTTTTTAAAATAAACATGCAGATTATATTTATTATTCAACATCCACAGACAGCAGTGGCCAGATGGCCGGAAAGCTGAGTGTATGCCACTTCCAAAGGGGCCCTGTACTGAGTGGTATTTCATAAAGAATTAGCACTCCCCGTGGTGACATGAAGCGTGTCGCATTTAATTCTGGGTGTAGCTGCTGACCTGGCTTGAACTCCATTAGGGAGCATAAAACAAATGAAGTCTAGCGTAGGACTTGGAGAGCTAAGCCCACTGAATCACGGAGCAACTCAGAGAGCAGACAGACTAAGGCTGGAGCCTGATGTTATTTGTTTCAGAGAACACTGGTGGGGAGAGCAATAAGGCTGGGACTGAAGACAGGCAAGGGATTTAAGGATTGGAGAAAAGCACGCTGAGAAGACAGTAGATCTCTCTCGGCCTTCAGCTCTATCACCTGTCTCCTCTGCTTGCCTCCACACCCAGAGCCACGCACCCCGGCTCAGCATCCGAGTTCAGTCCGGATCACTATGGGCAAAAACAAGAGAGAGACTCCTTTGCTCCTCTCCTTAAAAGCTGCCTCTGGCACGACATCTGCAAAACACCGCGACAGCCTTTCCTTCCTTGGTTCTTGCTTTTCAGAACCAGTTTTGCTAATATCTAGTACGCTCACAGATTCAGATTACTTCAACACACCTTTCTTCTGTCAGTAACTTTTGAGTTCTCTATCAACACATCTAAATAAACCAGGCAGTTTTTGTGGAAGTGTCTTTGGATACACCTACAACGTCTGTGGTTTGTTATGTTTTAGACTCGGATTAAGGAACCGCACGTATTTTCCTTCTGTGTTTATGCAGCTCCTTACACTGTGCACTCGCAGGTCAGAGTTGCTGGTGTGTGGTCCCACTGCATAGTAAATAACTGAATCAGCAAATAAAATGCTTGGCTCAACTTTGGTTGTCTCCCATTCTTTCTAAAACCAGTAAATTTTGATGACTGCAAGCTCTGTCTGTTATCAAACTCTCTGTAAATAACACGAACCTCTATAATCTAGGCAGAAATCCCTAGGAAGAAGTCTAAAAAACACCCACATATTAAATGTCGTCAAAAGCTTTCTTTTTTAAAAAAAATAATACATTTCCCTGATCTAATATGGAATGAAATGTAGTAATATTCAGGATCAGCATTATTTTCATTTAGAAACCGGCATCAAACAAGCTTAAAAATGCAGTTCCAGACACAATTAAAATTAAAAACAATGAACATGCAGATCCAATTACATTTTTAAATAGAAATACATGGAGAGGAAGGCAGAGAATAAATTATTTACAATTTTTCAGGTGATGACTCCACAGTTAAAGCAGAGATATCCCCTGAGGATTTCTGAACCACTTAATATCCCACTTTTTTTCCTAGGCTGCTTTCTATTATCTTTTTCCCTGTAGAGGGGTGTGTGTGTAAGAGCGCAGAGGAGAGCAGATCCTGAACAAAACACCAAGAAAAAGGAAATTAAATGTTCTGTGTAATTCCCACATTACATCCTATAAGAAAGAAGCCATGTTATCTTCAGCAAGCCAGGACGGGCACTGCCTCACACAGCCCTGGCTGAGTGGCTCTAAGGTGAGACACGCTTGCTCAGCCGTTCTTTAGGAAGAGGACACGTCCAGTCCTGAGCAGTCGTGTGCTGGAGTGTGGGATACGGCAGACCTAGGAGCTGGGATTATCCTGACAGTTACAAAACCAGCTGACAAGAGGGCAGTAATATTGAATAGTAATTGGGTTAAACAAAACAAATATTCTCCTCAGGATTTGAACCTGGCTAAACAGGATGAAATGCAGTATCTGCTCCCGTCAACACTCTCTGAACCACGCGAGAGGACAGACTCCAGAAGCAAAGAGACCTCATTTAGGCATGAAAGCTCATTCAGACATGAAAGGGAATCTTATTTCATGTGCCTTAGGTTCCAAAGGCAGATATAACCCAGCCAAGGCCAAATCCATGGCACTGGCTCAGCTGGAACACGTAGACTTCTGCCTCTTCGCACAGTCTAAGGACAGAGTCCTTTGCATGAAACGTTTTGCTGTTTCAAAGATCTGTCTGTCACATTTAGGCTGCCACCTTTGCTTATGTTTGTCACCATAGCAGTCAGAGCTCCTATGCTGCTCTGTGAACCACAGCTTTGCCAGGCACTTCTCTCTGTGGGAAGCAATGGGGAAAAAAAAAAATAAATATGGCCAAACTGGAATAAAAAAAAAAATAAATCAGTGCTTCTGGTTATCTTTGTACAAATGAGATTTTTTTGCAGGATGATCTACAAATTTGACGCGTCACTATTTTGTGAGCATCACAAGGCCAACATCAGATCAAGCAGCTTCCTTCATGATGAGAAATGAACGGGAAAAAGAATGACTGCAAATCTCCTATTCCAGACTCCACCCTTGGACTTCTCACTCCATAACATCTCCAGGACACCTCTCCAACTGCTACAAACTGATTGACGCACAAAGCAGAAAAGTGTTCTGTCTGTCATGTTCAAAACCCCAGCGCGTGAGCCTGTGAACTCCAGCAATGCACAACAAGAATCATCTCCGATCCTGCTGGATCCAAAAATGAAGAGTTTTGCCTGAAAAGTAGGAATGAAAGGAATTCAGTTCCCCAGTGAATTTGTCAGAGGAAAGTCCCTCCTCAGTACTTCCCATGTAGCAAACAAAATTGTTCCATTTGTCTCCTTTGTTTATGACTGTTACTTCTGGCTTGCCAGGGAATGCCTGACTCACAAATACTGCCCCCAGAAAGACGTGTTTTATCCTGAGAGCACTCTGCAAGCTCCTTCCCCTACTTGGTGCCCTATTTCTCTAGGGCAGGAAGGATCTGCAGTATTGCAGTCGTTTTACACTGTTCGGTGTTACCATGCATGGATTTCTGACTCAACAGGGACCAAAGAACAGGTCAAAGTTGAGCTGGGAAAGAGCCGTTTTGTGCCAGCCAGTGCAGTAAGCACTTCAAGTTGGCTGCTGTTCATTTCCCACCCTGGGCATTCTGCAGCTCTGAAGACATCTCCCTAACAGCATTCGGCTGCTGAGGAGAAGGCGGTTTTGGCACGTTTCGCAGTGATTTTTCTCAGATACAAAAGCTTCTGGATATTTGACAAGCCATATTTCCAATACAAAGCTAAGGCAAGAGCCTGGTCTCCGGAAGCTGTCTCCAGGTGCCTCTGCTGGAAGATCAGCTGCCAGCACTGCACCACAGCGTGCCCACAGCGCCGAGGCTGCAGGGACACGGCACCAGAAGCAGAGCAAGGGGTCTCCTCGGTGGCAGCACTGCCGCAGCTGCCTGCCCCTCCAGTCCTGGGACATCTCTACCAGGAGCACAGAGCCAGCAACCTGTCAGGGAAGATGCTACCTCATATTCTAAGCCTAATTTAGGAGGCTGAATGTAGCCACTAGGGAGAAACTGCCCTTGCTAGCTCTCAGTGTGGGTGCTCCAATTCCCTCCCTCCTGCCTCTCTCCGTATGAGCACAGCGGGCACATCCCCGGCCCCTCAGAGCCACCAGCACTGACCACTGCGTCAGACCGCAACGGGGGGCTTACCGAAGGTCTCTGGTCGGTAGTGCAGTAGACCAACCTACGCACAAAGCATCAAGGAGACATGAAGGCTAGAAGGGAGGTCTTAGGAAATGAAATGACAGTTTCTTTTTTTTTTTTTTTCCGTGCAAGAACAGGGCTGAAATTAAACTCCAGAGAAGGGAAGACTGCCATACTTCGGTAGGCACTCTGACTATTTGCAGTTGTGAGTGCTCCTTCCCTTTCCCATATGTTTCACAGCCTACTCTGCCTGGAACAAGGGTATTACCACTTAAAATATTTTTCCGAATCCCCTGGTGGTGCATAACACGGTCAGCGTCTGAGCTGCCAGGCAGAGCAGCATGAGAAGCAAGACTTGCCATGTCTCGGTAGCCTTATTCATTATATAAAATAAATAAATGCTATCTGGAACCCAACTGTGCTTGGGTGAGGGCTTCCTATGACTTTGTGTGTGTGCACTCGTGCATGTGAGTGTCACAGGCACAATACACAGCCGTATTTCAAAAGCGCTGACTGTTCGGATGACTGCATACGAAGCACTGAGCAGGAGCGTCTGAGGTGTCTAACGGTCCTGCAACACCGTGTGGGCTGCTCGTCGACAGTGGCAGGGTGGCAGACAGCAGATAAATCTGTGGCGCACGTGTCCGTGCATAATGAACACTGCCTTTATGTACCCCCTCTGCTGTGTAATCATCTATTAGTGCTAATTGCTAGAGCCTAGGGCTAAAGTGGCCTTTCACATTAAATAATATGATAATAAATAATATAGATAAAATATCTTCTGAAAGGGCCACAGGAAGACAAAACTCCTCCCTGGCTTAACACATTGCTCTTTCTCCCCCGAGTAGAGTTTTCTGCTGCATCTTCAGCACAAACAGACATTTGGTGTGAGGAGGAAGAGGCTGCCCACAGACAGTGGAGATCAGAAGGGCCGCCCTAGCCATAAATTCACTTCCTTGCTCTGATGTCAGCTGTATCTGAACCTGCAGGTCAGGGTTTGCCAGGTGTTGAAGCCCCTCCTATGGAACATGGTGACATAGAGTTGACCAGTGCCCATGGCACAGGACTAGCTGGTCCCTCTGCAGCGAGACGGTGTTATCAGATAAACAGCTCTCCCACGTACCTTGCACTGCGGGATGTGATGCATTAAATGAGTATCATTACAAGTTGTTTTATGAGGCTCTGATGAGGAAGGAGGAACCTTAACCAGTATGTTTCTCACTGAGTGCTCAGGTTTGGTGGCTCGTGTTGTATTTTAGGAGCTGTATCTGACCAGGGCTTATTTGAAAGATCCTGACGTGTCCCCAAAACGACAGTTGCCTGTGTCTCCTGTCAGCCCAGCAACCAGACTGCTCAAAACTGATGGCAACAGTGCCAGTGAGCAGACTGCAGGGATGTGACCTTTGGATTACAGTTCCTCAAGCTATTTTTCTGCCCACAAATTCTGCAGACCCAACTGATGATTGCAGTGGAGAATATTGTAAGTATAGGGCCAGCTTAGATGGGGAGGGG
>NW_020799132.1:6094808-6122686 GCF_003259725.1 Athene cunicularia | reverse complement strand
GGGGGGGGGGGGGGGGGGGGATCTTGGCAAGAGAAATAGAGAAGGGGTTGCATGACTGACAGGATTACTTTGCTCACCTCCAATTAAAAGCTCCAGAGCCAAAGATCAAGGAAGCTGGGAAAAGAGCAGCTTTTGCAATCAAGACATTGCGAAGCTGGCACAAAGCACAAACCACTGACACCATCCTTGGACTCATTCCTGATAGGGAAACAAGTGCTGATTCTAATTTAAGATGTTCACAAAAGCCAACAGGAGAAGGAAAAGGAAAAGCCCCGTGTAGATTTGTCTGGGGTGTCAAAATTCATCTCAATTCCTCCAGCGAAAAGCTCCTTCAAGGCACTGCCATCGCAGAGACATCTGCTGTTGTAAAGGATATTGTAGTTCTGCCAGCCCTCATGATTAAACCATGAGGTACCTGATTTATGCTTTTAATTTGACTTTTTCATTATCGCAATACTTTGTATGCAAATAGCTGAGTTTCTGCCTACCCTTCACCACCTTGTTAAAATAACTGCTCAATTGTGTGGTTCTCCCGATGCCTGGTGGGAGCAGAGCGGGGTGTGCACAGCGGCCGGCTCCCCACATCTCTTTGCAGGTTCCCACGTCCCTCTGGCTCACTCCCACAGCAGACTGGCTGCTGTCTTCCTTCATCGTTTCAGCTAGACAGGGCAACGGCAATCATTTTATTCTGATCTCTTGACCTGCAGTAGCTCAGGCCAGAAGATTTTATCCAACGATTTTTCCAGATGGTTAAATGAAGTTACTCCTCAGCAGGGACTCTTTCTAACCCAGAGGTGTGTACTACCTTCCCTGCCTTCTGCTGTCTTTCTCTTGTAGAGATTTGTGCTATCAGATTTCCACCACCACCCCCAAGTGCAAGAGTTTAAGCAAGTATCAAGGTCACCTTGGATCACACGACAGCCTGAAGAGTAGTAACAAGGCTGTAGCCAGGGCACTCTCCCTCTCTGTATGTACTGGATTTACTACCCAGCTTTTGTCCACTTGGCCCATTTCGACCAGCATGGCTTGGGAAGCATTCACACTGCTGATCCCTTGGCAGGGGGACAGGAGATAAGATAAGCAACAAGCCAGTGCTTTGGGAAACATTGAATCGACACAGTTGTTTGCAGATTGCCTGGTGTCGAACTGGAGTCATGGAAAGCATGAATGTCCGCTTCCAGTTTGCACTAATTCAGCTGCTTCTCCAAAGCCCACACATAGACAACAGCTGGGACTTCGAAACTGAGTCAGAAAAGCTCCTGATTCAGCGGCAGAGCTGTAAGGCACAGCTACTGCTACAACAATTAAGAGCTACCCCAATAGATGTGACAAAAGTACTAGAGATATAAAGAAATTACTCTCTTCTCTTTTGCTCTTGGCTTTTGTGCTTAAGAGCTCCTCCTCTGCCTGTTCCTAGCTTGATACGTCATTAGAGATTAGAATAAGGCTGTTTGAGCTGTGCTGGTGTCTTGTCCTTCGCTGTTAAGCACTTGATGGGGAAGGGAATGTTATTTACCAGGCTGGGGTTTTTTTTCCCTTTTTTTTTTTTGTCTGTGTGCACATATTCAGAAAATTTTAAACCCTGTAAATTGACCCAGAGCAACAAGGTATACACTAGAACTAAGAGGTCTCTTGTCCTCTGGGTCATCCAGTCCATCCACTGACAGAGGAAATTAAATGGCTCTGAAAGGGCTTTTCATTGAGACTCTGGGAAAGGCCAGCAGCTTGCGGCCCTGCACTAATTCCTCTCCACATTGTTTTCTTAACCCACTGAAGCCTCTGTCGAGCTTAGCCTTAGTGTTGTCCCATTTATAAACCAATTCCCATTCATATTAGTATCGCAGGAACAGCAAGGGAGGTGGCACTGTAGCTAATGAGAACTGACCCAAAGATGAGGGAGGCAAAAGCAGATTAAAGTTGATGGCCAGGAGTGGCCTGAATGACAGCGAAGTTGAGGGGAGAAGAAAACTGGGCAGTGGGAGAGATGCTGGCCACAAAGGGTGCTTTAGGCGGCTGTGACGAGACCCAGTGGGGCAAGTTATATGCTTACAGTAACATATTTGAATAAAGCCCTGCCACTGAAGGAGACAAACTCTTATGTTTAACAACAGAGCATAAAGACATGGAGTTGTGGTGGTCTCTGTTTTTGCAGAGAAACAAAACATTTAACAAAAATTTTTGAACCATACAAAAGTTAGTTGTTACCAATGTTTTCCTTTGATTCTAGAGAGGACTAAGGTAGTAATGGAGGGCAAGTAAAGGACGCTCAGAGCTCGTAGCTTGAACATTTGGGATGCAGGAGTGCAGACTCTTGGATGTTGTCATGGTCCGGCTGCCAGTCAGCAGGAATGGGCTGTATCTGCAGCTACACAAATGAAAACAGCAAGGCAGGGGCTTCATGGGTTTAGTAGTTTACTATGATGATGCTCTGGCAGGGCTCAGTGAACCAGAGGACTCCCACTCCTTCCTTCAGGAACCCTTGAGGGAGGAGCTGAAGGCAAGCAATGGCGAGGAGGCACATGTGGGGACGTGGATCAGCAAGAACGACAATACCACTTCCCAACAAGGAGCAACAGAGCCATCCAGGGACTGACCATCCACAGAGTCCCATCTAACAGCATATTCTCCCAGAAGAATGATTTAGAAAAGCCTGATATTTCTTTCTTATAGAGATTCTTCATGATGTTTTATTCCCAAAGTGTCCTCACGACTATTTCAAACATAATATTGATGGATAAAGTTGTTAGGGATATAATAATTTCTCAGGCTGTCAAGAAAATGTTTTGATTGCTTTCTGCAATCTGCATGTCTGAGCAAACAAACCAGTAAGCATGACTAAAGGAGTCAAGGGCTGGAATAGCTAAAACACCTGAGGAAGTCAGCAGGAGAGAGAAGCTGGAAAATAAAATCAATCTCTGATTTATTTGGTGGCCTTCTACAGTGGGGTAACAGTGCTGGCGGGCGAGGGAAGAACAACTGACATCATGTACCTGGACTTGTGCAAAGCATCTGACTCTGCCCTGCACAACATCCTCGGCTCTAAATTGGAGAGACCTGGATTTGACGGATGGACCGCTCAGTGGAGAAGGAACTGGGTGGACGGTCGCACTCAAAGAGTCACACGTCATGATGACCATACAGAAAACAGTCACGCAGACAATTTATACACAAAATACAACTCCTGGTCATTCCCTTCTGTTTCCTAACTCAGCAGCAAGCCAAGCGGTGGCAAGCCTGCAGCTCTTCGCAGATGAGCAGCATCACACACAACCTTCAGTGGCGCAATACTCTGGCACAAAACGTGCTCACGGGAAGAAGACAAATCTGTGGCATTCTTCAGCGCTTTTAGACTAGACACGTAGGAGATTATTCATTCCATTCACAAGCATTCACATCTTATGTGGAGTTTATGGAGCAAAAATAATTGCAGCTGGGTGCCTGTCACTTCATTGGGTTTTATGCAGTTTCATCGGATCCACTTAACTGTCCTGTTTTATTTCTGCTTGCACTGAGCATCCTAGGAGTGCTGGTCCCTGTGCCTCACCATGACCAGAGTACTTAAACGGGATCCTTCCTCCGTCAGTGTCGGAACACAACCACTGCTGATCCTGGCTGCTCTCACAAAGTCAAGCTCGGAGCCCATTCATGGAATTGCTCCTGTCACGTGGAATGCATTTTTGGCTGCACAACACCACCTGGCTATTACGGAAGGCATTCCAGAAAACTGCCTTTTCTATCCAGATTTTCTTTCCTCCTAACTTTCAGCCTTCTCTGGAGAGGGAATGGGGGTGGTCCTTGCTCATATGGAGCCTCAAGAAGTTTTAACGGATCTAGACACGTGCCTGTTGAATGCAGCTGTGACATTCACAAGAGCAGGTATGAAGATCTGTATTTGACTAAGTCTTTGCCAGTGGATTTCTTCCCTCCCGTTATTCCCAGCGTTGAGGAATGAAAAATTCCCAGCTGCCCTTCCTCAGGAATGGGTCGCAGAAAAGACGAGTCCAAGACTTTGTTAGTTCTGTTTCAAAAGCTTTCCTGTCAAGTTATCTTTCTGGAAAAAACACCTCTGGATTATCAGACCCACAAAATGCAGCTGTCCTTGAATGAGGCTCTCCACCACTTTTGTTTGGATCTCCATTTCATCTTTCCTTCTTATTTCAGTGAAATAGCCTCTTGAGCCTTGACACTACTATTTTCCATGAGTGCTCAGGAAATGCTGGAAACCAAGTAGCAGCGTTGAGTGTGACTTAAATAACATAATAGAAAGAGTGAGGAAAACAAAAAGTAGCTTTATGACAAATGAGCCACTTCTGTGCTACAGGATTTTCTCTTCTTCATCACATTCAGTGTAAGTACCACAACCAAGACCAGAGAAAAGCATCAGAGCAGCAGCAACCTTTATACTCAGTATAGTAAAACCAGGAGGGTTAAAATCCAGGTTTGCTCTTCACATGATAGCGCTTCACACCTCTGCTGATGAGTCCCAGTTTTACGGGCTCTGGTTTATAGGTGTTTATCACATTTATGTACGCAGCTTTTCCTCTAAATTTAAAGACAGGGGTATTTTTCACAGCAGCCAGACTCCTGTTTCCTGAATTTTTGCAGGAGTCGCAAGGCAGGAGAACCTCTAAATCATGAGGGAGCTCTGACAATGCAGACCCTACTGTGCAAAATTGCTTTTAAAAAGCACTTACTTTTTATGGTCTAATTTAGGGCGACATTGAATGTTCTCAAGAATACCTTCCAGTTCCTGCAACTGTTCTGCCCTGTTAAAATGTCTGAAAGTCCTTTCCTGCATTAATTCCAAGCCAAATGTACTGTGTGCCTCTTGGAACTATACCAAATGGCCAAACTTTAAGTCATCGTTTCTAGGATAAATTACCTCTCTATCAGGCTAGGTACCAAATGAATTCTGTAGGGACATGGGGACCAGGATTGCTTTTATTTCCCATACATTAATGCTGCACTTATTGTTTGACCTGTAACTGCTACAGGAGTTGTTGTGGTGGGGGAATGATGGGGAACGAAATGCTTTTAAGATCCAAATTAATTCAGCCAACAAGCCACAACAGACGGCGTCACTGGCTGACGATATTTTCAGCAGCATGTTTACACGGAAGACACATGAACAGATTTTCATGGAATCGTAGCCTCATTTAGGGTGGAAAAGACTCTTAAGATCAAGTCCAACTGTAAGCCTAATGCTGCCAAGTCCACTACTGGTTTCAAGCTACTACATTTGAGATAATCTCGTTTGCCATAGGGACTGCAGATTCGCAAGGCCCTGGAGGCAGAGATTCTTTGTGCTTGGGGTCCCTCCTGAAACGTACTGATATCACGGGTAACTGCGGTGGCTTCAGCGCTGCAGCTGGGAAGCCAACTCTTGTGGAAGTAAGGCCAAAATCTGCCCTGGACTCAATACTGTGGGTGCTCAGGGCATCAGCCTGTAAACCTCTTTGTGGCCCTAGCGTGGGTCTGGAGTACAGATCTGAGATAAACAGACTTCCCTGGAGGTCTTTGGAACAGGTTTCCTCTTCCCTATAACAAATATACACGCTCTGGAAGTCTCAGCTTGGGTTTATAGCACCTTCTTGTCTGCAGAAGAAAGATTTCTCACCCACCAGCCTGGCAGAGCAACCTGGGTATCGCTGACACGGTACTGCAGCAGCTGACAACGTCTAAAGGGCAGACTGCGGTTAGACTTTCCTCCAGCAACCCTTCCTCACAGCACTGCTTCTGCACTGCTCTTCTCCAATAGCTCAAGTACATTAAATACTGCCTTTTCCTTCTCTAAGAATTTTCCTTCCTCTGATTTATTTCTCTGGCAATCCACTTAGAAGTGGAGACCTATAAGGGATTTAGAGCTGACAGCCTCCATTTACCCACTGGCCAAAGCATCACCTCTTTGGCTTCTCTCCAGCAACACTTCTCAGCTCCTGCTGGGCGAGCTGCCCCTGCAGGCGAGCAGCTGGAAGATCCCAAGTCTGCCTGAGGGCAAGAAGCCTTCCAGTCATATAACAGGATTCCTTTCTTTTTAGCAATTCCTTTTTTGTTCTCTGTGAGCCCTGTCCCATTCCCCAGTAAAAATCATGTGCCAAATAGGAAATACAGCCCTCCTCCCTTCTTCACAGTGCACACACACACGGAGCTGCTACGTAGCAGAAAAAGACCCCAACAAATAAAAAGTCTCAGGCTCTCATCCCTTTTAAATAAAAATTTATGGAGACTTTCAAACAAGGCTGCATGTTTCGGGTGCAAGAACATTTCGGAGTCTGATTTTTTTTTTTTAATGGTACAATGTGTATTTTGGGAGGTAAAAGGTCTTCAACGATGCATCGTTCCCAGCTTGCTCCAACCATCCTAGATGGAGCTTGAATAGAAACACTTGAAGACCTGGATTCATTACAAGGGATGGAGGGAAGGGAAATGAGTTAATCACCTTACTACTCTGTGTCTAATTGAAAAGAGCTACTAATCTCTTTCATAACTGCTTTGAAATCTGTGACATATATCAGAGATGTGGTCTGTGACAACACCATCCTTCACTGGAATTTGCAAAAAAAAGAAAAGTTGCATCTGGGGGAAAGTTAAACTGAGGTGTTGTGCAGTATGAGAACACATCGGCTGAGAAAGCAACCTCCCAAATTCTTTTATGAAAAATTCTCATGAGTTCCCTAGAACATAAAAACCAACATGGAGCAGAGCTGATAAATAAATCTCCTTGACATCTTGGAGACAAGGTGTGGTTAAACTCCCATCCTCATCAGAGCAAGAGAAAAGAGGTGGTGTCCTGGGGAGAGCACAGAGACAGCAGCACAGCCTGCCCTTCCCAGCAGCAGCTTGCAGTGAAGACTGAAGACACATTCTCAAGCATTTACAGAGCAGGAAAACAGCAAACTTAACGTATCATCAGTCACGAAAGTTCAAATCCTCGCCAGCAAAAAGCAGGTCCTAAAGCTACTGGAGTTTCAAAATTGAGGGGAAAAATACTGTGCTCTTAGCTATTGATTCCTGTCCCTCCTATCAAGAGGAAAAGTCAAAAATAAGGAGTGATGCACGTTCCAAAGGCTCGTGATCTCAAGTGCCTAAAAGCAAATGGTTCTCTCCTGAGGCCAAACCAGTGCCACATCTGAACATCCCTGGTGATTTACAATCCCTTAAAAATGAACAAAAATGTCAAATGTAAGACAGAATTTTCTCCTTAGCTGATGCTTCTGGTGTCCCAGGGTCAAAGTACTGCCATGTCTGAGCATCACTGGTGATTTACAGTCCCTTCAAAATAAACAAAATATCAAATATAAGACAGATTTTCTCCTCTCTGCCCCCTAGTCACCTGTAATGATTTCAAGAACACGAGGTCACACATCAGTTGTTCTGAGTGGAACAAGCTTATCACTGAAGTTTCTACCTAGGATATATTTAATTGCACATTCTCCCCAATTAACTTGGAATGCAAAAGGCCTGTTATAATCCTTCTGCTTGTTACTGATTTGATTATCAACTGAAATTAAATTGTGTTTGATTTTAATATAAGTATAGAATTAAGAGATATTTTAGAAAAAATTATTTCTTTTACATTTATTGTATTTTGAATCTAGCAACCGACTGCTACTCTAAAATCCCCTGTACAGCCCCGTACCAAGGCCGAGGGGATTGGTCATAATTGTTTAGTAGAAACTGTTAGAACCTGGGTAACAAAACACAGGATGGTCTGTAAACTGATTTATAACACATACATAGGACTAGAAGAGTGCAAGTAGTTGTCAAGGTCCAGGATTAATGGGAACTGGGAGCAGTGACCGTAACAGCTTGCAGGTACCTGCCAAAAAACCCGTGTCCTTCAGCAGAAGGTAATTCCGGCAGGGGGAGACCGCGACCACCGACCCATGGACCACCTGGCATACGCGTAAGGAGGGTAGCAGGAATACTAGGCTGGGTATAAGCTAAGTGTGAGCTGAGGTGTATGTGGGAGGGTTAAAAGGGTGGTCTGTGCTGATAACCAAGGGCATGGTTTCCATTCGGACAAAAAGCCCCAGAGACCTTTACTCTGCTAAGGCAACAGCACAGATGACTGCCGGCAGCAGACCCTGCGCGCTGACAACAGGAATCACTGCAGATCACAGATGTTGTTGCTTTTTTTTTACGCCGGCCCAACGTGAAGACAGACTACAGCAAAAGGGCATCAAACCCATGCAAAAATTAGTCTGTCATCACCAGTCGAGAGGGGTGCGGGAGACACAGCCTGGACTTACAGCCTGCATCCCACCCCCCTGCTGCACACAGGTGACCCTGCCCAGACCACTGGACGCGTGTATTTTGCTTTACAACTCTGGGGTTGCGAAGGTGAGTGGATCAATGTGCTTAGAGACTTTTCATAAAAATTCAATCAACTTCCCCTTCCATAAGATCTTGCACTGACTTTTCTTCTATTATTTTCCAACATACCGTCAGCACGCTCACCCTCTCAGCTCTGCTTTGGGAGCAGAGGCAGAGGATTCCAGCACTTCAGCACAACCGTGAATTGAAGGTAATCCATCATGCAGGCAGGGGCACCTTCAGAGACTCACAGGCACGGTTGTGAGCCAATACCCTCAGTGAAACCACTGGCTGCTTGTTTGGATGCCAAAGAGTTTCTAGTAGCAACTGGCAGAGTCTGCTTCTGCTCTGTGAGCTATATTTAGCTATTTTTAGGCACCAGGCAAAGAGGAAGGGAAGTTCCTGGCATCTAAAAGACAGAGCTGTGGAGGAAAAAAAAATCCCCCGAGGTGAGCAGGCCAGCCTGCTGTTATCAGAGCGTGTTGGTTCAACCCTCCCCAAGGGGATAAAGGTGGGAATTTAATATAAATGGAAAACTAATAACACCAGGGAAAGGTACCAATGTGGAAACAAACACATTAATTAGAAAACCTCCCAGTGAGCTGAAGGGAAGCAAGAGGTCTGTAGCCATGCTGCTCTGGGGGAGGCAAGTGGAAATACCACCTGGAAGCAGCACTGAGCCTAGAAAGAGAACACGATAGAAAAGTGTTTCTCCAGCTCCGGAGAGAGGTATAACCTGTTTTCATTATTCCTATTGCCATTTTATCACTGACAGTATTGCTTGGTGCTCACTTCTGGTAAGCACCATTTCTCCTCCAAGAGACCCAAGTCCCTGGTGGCTGCTCAGGGTGGTCAGGGCAGTACCCTTTCGCACTAAGAAGGTGTTTCTGCCTGAAGTAGCAGCAAGAGCTGTAAGATGAGCAGCTGGGGTGTAAAGGGAGGCTGCGGCACACAACGGGGCTGGTCAGGGGCTGCCCTCCTGCCCCTTGGCTGCAGCCCTGCACCAGCACTCGTGTGGCTTGGTCTGCCTGGTCTCAGTCGGGATTTCTGGCACTTCGGGGACACGCACAGACTCCGTCCTGGGAGCTTCCTTACCTTGTAAAAAGAGTAAGAAATTATTACCCTACCAATATTCCTTCTCCCACAGAGATGTAATCAATCCCAGTACCTCAGACTGGGCGCAACCCTCCGGAAGCTAACTAGCAATACCAGGTCAAGTGCTTGCGTGGTGAAGGGTAAGATGAAACAAAGAGGAACCAGATTTCATCTTTTAACTTTTAAGAGAGTTTTATAAACTGTAGTCGAGAATAAATGGTTTGAAAATGCATGGAGTCCCTAGCTAATGTCCCAGTGAACTTGTAGTAATGTTTTGCCTCTAAAGCATTTAGAAATGTATGAAAAGTGTTATTCAAATGAATAAATAATAGCTCTCAGACTGTTTTGCCTCAAGAACTGCAGAGATTTTGCATAAGTCCTTGCATTCACAGCCCTGTGTTCCAAGCTCCTCCTCAGAAAGCAAGGGAAGGAAGATCGGGAGGGAAAGAACTCATTAGCAATGCTTCGAGCCAGAAGTCCAGATGGGATCTGAAGATACGCAACGTGGGAGACATGGCTTAAGGTTCAGTTTGCATGAAGGGTGCATCTGTTATTGTCTTGAAAGTATACCTTGACTTCACCTACCATCTATAGGCAGCTCAAACTAAATGAGCTTCCCCTCGTTAAAGCGCAATGTATTCTAGTTTTCAGTCCAAGTAAGGCTTCACACAGGGAAGTAGACATCTGCTGAGTGTTTGTACGTGTGTTAAAAAAGGGAAGACAGCATTTTTCTGCCCTCCAAAAGCAAATTCGGTACTGTTGGAGGGCACAGCGCACAGCGGAACAGGAAGGAAGCAGCAACGCCAGGGAGTGACAAGCAGGGACGTACGTTTGCCGTTAATACTGTTGCAGCTACAACAGAAGCTGCATCTTTCTAGCACCAACAGCAATAAGCCGGCTTAAGAGGGGAGGCTGCAGGACCTGTGTCCCTTTCTGCCCCGTAAAAAAACCTGTTCAACCTGCTGCAGAGCTCTCCAAGACACAAAATCCTTTTGTGTTATACGGAAGATCATGATCATCACAAGCCCTTCCAGCATTTAAGTGGCTGCTCTCCCCAGATTTGCAGAATGTTTTGTTGGTTTCTCGATCTCGCTGAAGTTGAGTGGAAAGTAATTATTCACCACCACAACAAAAACGGTTATGTAAAGCTTAGAGCTTTCCCCCTCTATTTTCTCCTGAGCATACAGCAACAGCACATGCCAGTGCCAGGTACCACAAGGTTTTCAGGGTGCCACATTTGTACATTTTGCAAATGCACAACACCTACACGGTATATTATTCATCAAAAGCGATAGTCCAGCCTAGTCAGAGGTCTTCCAGACAAAAACGGAGGAAACTGCCTTTTCTTACCTGTAATACAATATATAATATATACCACGTACAATACAGTAGAATGCAAAATGTATGATACACTGTCTCTATAACACATTCCCCTGTAGAAGCTGAGTCTGAGTTCTGGAAGGACAGGCTCTCACCTCTTTCTCTTCCAGTCCCTGTCCAGTTCAAACATTGGGTAGCTTTTCTAGAATGCCCTTGCAGCCTCACAGCAGGAGCAGGTCTTTCAAGCACCCAAGAGCAAAGCATATAGTGCCAGACTACATACACAGTAAGACCCAACATCTGATTACATTTATGCAAATACCTATATTTATTAGCATAACAGGAAGAGCGTTCTACTGCCTGCAAAGAAATGAGCCCCTTTATTCAAATAGATGTGTCAGTTCTGAGCACTTAATAAGATCTATTTGTAATCCATAGGTATGCACGATAAAATCAGGATACTTAGCACTTCTGTTGGCAGAGGAACTGCTAGGAATATTGGTAGCAAGCAACTCAGCGCAATTAAGAGAGATATTTAAGTACTCTTCAGGGTAGTTCTTGATAGTGGCAAGAGAACCCAGACATACTTAAAAATCTCATTCTAGTTTCAGCTGCCAGTGCTCTTGACTGTAGGACCCAGTAGGATGGTGATGTCCCTGCGAGGCATCCAGCCAGATGAGATCCATACGGTGACAAGGAAGGAAGAGCTTGGCCGAGGAAAAAGCACCATCATCACCTGCTCCTCGAGTAACCGAGCCTTGAGGACCTCTGAAGGCTAAATGCACCTTGTCGTCTTGGTTTAAGAACTTGAGAGCATCATAACCTTAGAGAAAAGTTTTGTTAGACTCAAGATCAGCTGCAGCCTCCCCTTTGCTCTCTCAAGGCTTCAAGTTTATTCAGCTTGGTTTTTATCAGTCTGAGAGGACTAGGCTGGGTTGCACTGAGACAAGGAAATCTCACCCTGATCTACTTTGCGAGGGAGAGCGAGAGCTGGGCAGTCGTCTGCATCAGCTTAGCACAATTCATGACAACTGTTCGAAGCGGGAGCCAGGAATACCCAGTGCAGACCCTAATATGCAATACTTCCTCCCATCATGCTCGGGAAAGTGTCTGGGATCTTATGGTGGACACAGGAATTGCTGTTTTCATTTTTCCCTAATTAACTATGAAATTATGTTCGCAACCTGCTAAAATGCCCACTTAGACTGGTGGGTAGCAAACATGTGCCCATCTGCCAAGAGGTTTTCCAGCCGACATTTATCTAAATAGAGAAATCAGACTGCTATTTGCATCTGATTAACAAACACAGACTCTAATTAGCCCGTGTGATTAAGATTCATTTGAGAAGTCACTTCAACGCATACATAAAGCCATCACTCCTTTACTCAGTGATGATGATGACGAGAAGGACGGAGAGTGGTCCTATCTCACTCCAAGTCTGCAAAGGAAAAAGCAGAACTGTTTCAGGGCATGTTCAGAGCAAAGGGTCAGGCCACTGCTAGGGTAACTCCATTAATGGTCTGTGTGATTTTTTTCCCACCAAGGAATTTTTGCAGAAGGGCCATAGTAGAGACAACCAGGGTTGGGGCCTTGCCACTCACCAGCACTGTCCGCCTGCGTTCTCTTTAAGATTTGTAATTACAGCACAGGAGATGGGTCTCGGATACATATTCTTAGGGGCCTAGATTTTATTTAGATGAGAGAACACAGCCGACATTCAGAATCTGGCTCTTCCTGCACAAAGACAGGAGCTAGGCTGCAAAATTCCCCGTGGTGTAGGAAAAACTCTCACATTCGAAGCTACTGTAGCAGCACGCACTCACGGCAGTACGCCACGGACCTCCGCAGTTCTCCGGAGAGACTTGAGTGTTGGGGAAAGTTGTTGCTTCAGTGTTGCTAAATAACGCGCTGCCTGTTGTTCGTACGGCTCAATACAACAAATACTACAATCAATTTGATTTGCAATGTGTCCTGTCTTATGAATCACTGAGTTATTAACCTTAACAATGTCAATGAGTTGATAGTGTAATTGAGTCTCAGCAAATTAAGGTTTGCAGTAATTATTAAGAGCTGCTTTGTACACAGGAATCTATTAATACATTATTGATGCCAAGAGATTATACTCTTGCAATAAGAGAAGAATTTAGAGTGGCTGGAGCAAAAGATATAAACCCAGTCTAAGCAGCCTCGAATGACAGGAGGCACGTTGGCATATCGATCGGTTTCCTTTGATTTCCCTTGTCATAGAGCACTGACCGATTTAACACGGTGATGCAGAACTTCCATTTATTGGCCTGTCTTCCTCCCAGATAACAGGCTCTGACAACCAAAGTTTCTCTGGGAGAATAACGCTCAGTCCCAGTCTATTCTAAGGGTGTGAACGCCAGGCAGGACCGAAGAAATAAAATGGGAGACCACCACGTACAACGTATTTTAGTGCAAAGACACAACCTGCAACCTGATGCACTTTAAGCAAGTCACCCGGGGAGTTACTGCTGTTGTTTCTATGAACACTTGCATGCTGTTGACATTTTTACTTTAATTAAAACCACATTGAAATTCAAAAGAAAAATTTTGAGATGGCTAAAACCCGTCAGAATGAACCTTAGAAAAGAGAACTGAAACCCCAAGAAATATGAATGACAAATTTCATAATGGCTCCTTCAAAACCCGCAGTTATCTGGAAGGATTTCAGGACTATACCTGTATCAACAGGGCAATCTGCTCTGTCAGTTGTACATGTAGAAATGTAAGTACCAAAAGAGCCTATCATTTCTTTTGTCGGCAGTTATCTAAGACGTTTTCAAATGATCCAAACTGGAAAAGAAAAATAAAGTGGAAAAAAGAATGTTCCGAGCAAAAACACAGTATTAGACTCTGTTGCTTTAGTTGCTTCTGCTTAATATTAATGTGAAGTTACTATGTCGTATTGCACTCCTCTCACAGGAGTTACCTATCCTTCTAGGCCTGATATTTAAAGCCCTGTCATACTTTGCTGGTGAGATTATTCCTCTGTACAAACCCACCCTCTCTGTTTAAGAATCGTGACAGTGACACTGGCTATAGGAAAGTGAGAAGCAATTTTTCGCCCGCTGAATACGATTCTACTATCTCCGTTTAGAGCAGAACATCTCCCATTACCTTGGCTGTGCGTGGCATGCAAAAAACCTCGTTTCATTTCCCAGGCAGGGCTGGATTTGGGGAGATGTGATATCAGCTAGGAGTAAAATATTTATGCAAATATTTCTTCCCAGGGCAATCTGTATTTTTACAGCTCTCTCTTCACCACAGATATAATGTGGGACTGTCAGCACTTAGTCTGCTACCAGTCTTCCTAGAGGAGTCATCCTTTGCTAATGGCAAAGACTGTTAGTGTCGCTTGCAGGTACTAAAGATCCTTTTAAATCTGTTTGGTCTGTTGATGGTGATTATTCCTTTCCACAGGCTGGGTTATAGGAACAAGAAAATTGGCTGCATTGTCCTGCGGGGGTTCTGTGGCGCATGCTAAAAGAAAGAAGATATCAAGGGGAGAGAAAGCAAAACAGGTATCTCGGTGACAGCTGTCTTTTAAATAGTGGAAGCATTTTCCAGCTGTCATTGGTCCTGATGATCATTATTGTCCCCGTAGTCTGCGAGCAGCTCCAAACAGAGGGGAGCAGATGCTGGCAAGGGCTCCCGCACATCCCTCCCCTGCCAGCAATCACCCCAGCTCTCCCTTTTCTCCCTTGTCCGTGCACTGTTGCCCTACAGCCCTTAACAGAACTTCTGCTTCTAAGTTAAAATTGCAGTTAAAATTTCCTGTTAAAGTTCATGGGATAAGGATGGCAGAGAAAACCCTGTCACAAGGCTGCCAGACACATCAGCACCGAGAAAGATCTCTCCTAGACAAGCAGAGGCAGCAAGCGCTCCCTGCCCAGCCCTTCCTTCAAGGCCAGCTAGGGGTGACCACCATGCCCAGTGTGCTTCAGCATGCGGGGTTCCCCCTTGTACACAGGGCAAGAGGGGCTGTTCTTAGTCTAAAGCTCAGCCACAGCCAGCCCAACCGCACACAGCCTGCAGTGCGGGAGGGATCTTTGCCTTGGCAAGGAACGTGATCATGAGGGAGGGGATTAGGATGAGCTCTCAGTTAGATTGTTTTCATCTGTCACAGAAGCTGAGTCCCGATTGCTGACAAATATATTTGCAAGTGAAGGGAGTGGGCCCTGGGAACCACGAAAACTAGGCTAAATAGAAAATTTGGGAAATGCCCTTTTCCTTTTCTTTTGACCCCGGTGAGATTCTTCAGCTCTGCTAAGCTCCACTGTTAAGAGCCTCTGTATGAGACTTAAACTAATTTTGAAGAACAATGGGCACTTCCAGCAAAATTCAGCAGCAGGCATATTCACTCTGTCTCCCTGAGCAACAGAGCTGTGGGGGAGTTACCTGGATGTTCAAGCACATAGCTGAGGTAAGACTGTTTACAGGCAGTTTTGATGACAGACGCTTTCTTTTTCTTAGGACAGATATTAACCTTGCTACAGGCTCCCAGGGAAACAATTAACCTAAGTAAATAAGGTAACCAAAACCTGTCAAAATACATTCCTGTGCTGTGAGTAATCAGTGTTGCAACTACCTATGGTACTAATCAGGTGGCATGTTAATATATTATTACGGGAATGCTTCCTAGGCCTAACTGAGATGCAGATTTAATGTGCTATTTGCCCCCCACTTCCCCTTTTCCGAAGTGCTTGCTGTCTAATAGAGAAAAGAGAAAGCATGTGGAGAAATCTAAGTTAATAAAAGGGGGTAGCAGTGGGTGCACTGGACCTGATGAACGGATTGATGATGCCCTCACAGTCACTCAAAAAGAGTGGCAGAGGCTGCAAGTGAATCCAGCTTACCCTGTCCCCCGTCTCTAAAAACAGGACTTTTGTAAGGGCCTCGGAAAGAGTCAGCAAATGCGATTGAACAGACCTAGAGAAATATCTAGTTGGGGTGAGAGATGGTGATACTTTCTAATTAGGAAGAAAGGGAATTGTTTTCTATGAGTTCCCTCTGTGATCTCATCCCTTGTGAGGCAGCCAAAAGTATCGAGGCATCCTCACGTAGAAAGGAGCGCATTGTTCCTTGTGTCTCTTGGCAAAGAGAGGTGAGGGACAGGTCAAGCATGAAAACAGGCTGTAATACCCCACATGCCCCAGCAGAGTCCCGTGGGTGCAGAGCATATCTGTCCAAACATTTACCACCAAGCCCAGGGCCAGCACCTCCAGGTGAATCCCAGCTTCTCCGGTCGTCAGCTGGGACCTCCTGCGGCTCAGGCTCAGCCCTCTCTGGTAGAAAGGAAATACGCCATCCCTAATAAGCGGTGACATGGCAATTTTCTCCATCATGTCAGTTGTCAAATGGGCCGGCAGATTCCCCGCACAGCTTAGGCCTTCTCTGTGAGCCTCCATGAGACACGCTGCGGAGACATAAATCAATTATGGAGCGCAGCATCTGTGGTCTGCGTCGCAGCAGCTGCCCAGAACGGGTGACTGGCTCTCATCCATACACTGAGCTGCAGGTCAGGGCTGTGAGAGCAGCAAGGGGCAAGGGAAAGGTCTCGTGGAGTGATGTTGATGATTGCAAGGCCTTACTAACACTTCTGGCTCAGGGCTGACAGCCTCCCTCCGAATAAAAAGCTCCAGAGATGCGTGGCTAAGCAATGCGGCGGTGTCATTCCGCTACAAATGGCGCTCGGTCCCCCGGCTGCCCCTCTCCCTGCTGAGCCCGGCTGCTGGTGGAGGTGATGGGAGCTGGATTGCTGAACAAAGCCTGCGGCTCCGGGCTTGGCCACTGTCAAAGTTGACAGCTTCTACCCCAGCCGAGCACCTGGGCTCTAGCCGGTGCAGCACGGACGTACAGCATATGTTCCTATTTAATTAGAGAAGAGAAGACAAAGCTGATAGAAAGCATAAGGAAACTGGTCTTGTGGGATATATCATCAGCTCAGGCATTGAGTGATGCTCTGTTCTGAACACATGGTACAAGGGATCCCACTCAGAAATTCGCTCTTAGTTCTCTGAGGCCTACTCATCAAAACAGCTTCCCCCCCCCCACTTTGTATTCTTCACTCGCATCTGTTGTTTTCAGAGGAAAGAATGCTTGTACAAAAATTTCATGGTTTAGAAATCCCTTCTGAATTTAACCATCTAGAGGATTCGGATCTCGGGTTTCTGGGGACACGTGTTTTGGCCAGATGCAGCGGGGCTGGTGCCGATGTCGTAAGAGTGAGTGGCTGTCACTGGAATTAGGGGCTTTAATTTTCTCCGTTTCTCTTAGCATTCATTTACCAACACCTCTAGCTGCTTGCTACCTTTATTAGTGCAGCAAGTGGGCAACTTTCCAAACCAATTAATGTTATTGTTTCATTTCTTAGGGCTGTAAAATCAGAAAATTTACAAGAACTATGCAAGGCTATGAAATATGCCATAGAAGTATGGCAGAGATGGAGAGTAATTAGATCAGCTGGAGCCACTGAAATCCCATCTGCTGAGCATGTCCCGTTAAAATACCTTTCTCTTTGCTTCAAGAAGTATTATTAGCTTAAATATCACAGAAAGGGGGGAGGAAAACACAACAGATTTTCATTATAATTCTTCTCATATACAATTGAAGGGGAAAGGGCAAACAGCTTTTCTATATCAGGGTAGCTTTTCCCTGGTAGAGCCTCTATCCTAGGCGGGGCGCAGCACCGAGGTGAGGAAAGGAGACCTGTTGCATGAAGAGGTTTTGACATTTCTTTGGTGTTCTTCCCCTCTAAAGAACAGCTCAAAGCAAAAGTTAGAGGGGCACCAGGCAAGCAAAGCCTCAAGAGGTTTGACTGGGTCCCTGGAGGTCAGATCTCTTGTGGGCTAACAGCAAAGAGAAATCTCCAGGGACATGAAAGGCTTGCGGAGGATGGAGGGGTTGGCTTCTCTCTGAGACCACCTAGAGACAATAACTGATGGTATGGGCCCATGCAGACATAAAAGAGAAGGCTTTCTCTGGCCTGGAGGTTCCCCAGGCTCATCGCACAATTTAGGCAGGATAGGATCTCTGGAGATCTTTAGTCCAAGCCCCTGCTCAAAGCAGAACCAGCTAGGCGCATTTGCTAAGCCGACGTGATGGGTAAAGAACAGGTAGGATAAAAGGGCAGCAGCGGAATAGGCTGATGTCTGACTGCCCCTTCCCACACCCAGCCGCTGGACCACCCTCCGTCCTCTCTCAGCACAGTCTCAGAAGCTAGAGCAGCTAGCTAGCTAACTGTTACACAGCAGCGAGAACAGCGGGGAGTGTTTGTGACCTGTTAGAGCTCCAGCACATGTTGCATCCATTCATCTTTCACCCTCAAAGAATAAATAGCCTGAAGAGCCTACAGTACTCGTTAAACTGTGCAATGTAGATTAAAAGCCAAAAGAAAGAGCAGAAGCCACTCAGACAGTAAAAAGCATCTCTCTGCAGGCAGGATTGCAATCAGCCATCCCAGAACCCTCCAGCTGAGCTTGTCACTGCATTGGCTTTTCAAGGTCCCTTTGCACCAGCACATTTTATTTTCTCACTGGTAAACTGAGGAAGGGAGAAATTCTTTCCCCGACCTTTAGTCTTGTTTATCTAATTATATTTTGCAGTATAAGTCTGTGACACATCACATTCCAAGTCTCACCTTGTGTGTGTGATTGTACAATAATACACAGCGCTGGCCATGGGTTGTCACATTCAACCAGGTACCCCCGACGTGCGGGCAGCTCTCCATGTGTATGCATTAATTCAAATGCTTTTCCTTAGCAATGGATTTGTTTTGCCCAGCATTTCAGTTAGATGACAAGTGGCGAAAGTCTGTTTTGCTCTTCTAAAACTCTACGGGCTCCCTTTGAAAATTACTCTTCCACACTTGCCACGTGCCTCAGGTCTGCCACAGCTGCCTGCTACTGTACAGCAGAAACACCGTGTTTCTGAGGCGACTGCTTTTCAGCCTGGGATGTCCCTTTGGGAGTTGTGTGGTCTGACTATGACTTGCTTGGTCCTGGATCTTTTTCCCCGTGACCAGAAAAAAGTTGAACCCTTTTTATTTTTTATTAGTCATCATCTTTAATAACCTGATTTTGACTGGTGAGGCAGGCAGAAATTCAAGGATTATCAGAAGGAACAAAGAGGAGGTGTGGTGTGTTTAGCCATTTTCATTGTTGTTTGCTACCTTCAGCAACATTGCTTTTCTTTCCCTTTCTTTCCTGAACCAACTTCAGCAGTGGATAATTGGATCAAACACCAAAAACTCCAGTTGCGGAGTTCATGGCATCATTAAGCCTCAAGTTATGAGTATTATTACTAGCAGGTGATTTTAATTTGCTGCAGTAGTCAGCAAAGGTAAAAATTACACGAATATATTTGTAATCTTGTGTTGCTGCCTCAGTTTTTTAATGTGTGTGGAAGGAATAAATTGTGGAACAGACTTACCGTGTTAAAGCACAAAGATTAAGCAAAAGAAATGCCTGGGAATTTTAAGTATAAGATGTTTCTATCTAAATGTTTAGCATTTAAATTTAACAATAAAGTGACACTTGAAGGAGTTACGTGCCAATTTGTGACAGGAACATTAGGTTCATCTGAGCTGAAGTGTTGGAGTTTAGCAGTGATTCAAAGACATCTTTGTGCTGTATTGCTAAGCAACACCATCCTCAGCTTTGTGGCTTGTTAATATCACTTAGCCCCACTTCAGACGTAAACTGCAAAAATTAAACTCCTGATTCAGGGAAGAGGATCAAGGAAGCCTAAATGTTACTTTTGTAGTCTGTCATCTGCTTTTAAAGGGGGGTTATGAGTGGCAGCTGGTGGGATGGATTGGAAGTAATAGCCTTTTGCAGTCAGCAGGTTTTCTTCCTCAGTGTTCAATACCTGAACCTTTTGGGATTATCATATTCCAATAAGAAAAGATTGGGTTTACTTACTAAGTGGAGAAACGAAGCCTGCTCTTTCTGCTGGCATGGAAGCCCAGTCTCTGAGCAGCAGGGAGGAAAGCTCCACTCAGGGCAGCATCAGCCTTCCCTCCTGCCGTCTGCCTGGGCCCCCATCCCTGCATTTTGCTTCTCTTGTGCTTCCTCCTGTACCGCTTGTGAGGTCTGAGGAGGAGACTGAATCTCAGACCAACTCACACCAGAAACAGGGGTAATGACAAGCTTATCGCGGGAGGTGAGGTTCTTCTGCTTTCTGAAAATTTCAGTCCGCAGAGACAGAAATGGGGGGGTGAGACACAGTAGAGGAGGGGAGCCAGGACACGCAAAGCAAGAGAAATGCACAACACAGTAGGAGCAGCGATGAGGGATTTGGGGGTGAAGAGCACACGCCATGCCACACTTGCTACACACGAGTAACAAAACATGGAATTTCCCTTTAAGCTATCCAGGCCCAGCCTGTGCCCAGGGCACAGCACCTCAGCTCCGAGTGCATCAGGACAAAAGCATCAGTCTGCCATGCTCCAAAGAGCGATAGTAGGTCCAATGCCTCACATACCTGGGGAAGTTTGTACCAGTTTGGCTCAAATCAGTTTTCATGTTGATTTAAATTGCGTTAGTACCAGAGGCAAGGTGGACCCCACAGGATGGGATAGTCTCCGCTCCGTAAGAGACATGAGTGTTACGTTATCAAGGTCAGAAGGGGGAAGCTCCATTTACTATGGTTATGCTTGTCTTTACAACAGGGAAAATCAGCTTTCCACTTTTCTTAAATTGATTCCCAGCTGACTTGGTTTGAATTGGAGGTATAAAGAGAAATGAGAGCACCCACACTCCTTTGAGCACCAGCGAAGCAACACTGTTTTAAAAAAAAAAAAAAAAAAAATCACTCAGGTAATCTTTCCTCCCCTATACCTGGCATGATACTTCTTACGGAACACACAGCACAGGTTAAGGAGAGAGGAGCAGTGGTAAATAGGGAATTCAGGGTAATTCTCTGGGCTGGGTAAGTCCAAGGAGGAAAAATACATCCCTGTGTATGTGCATCCCAGGTACTATCCTGAATGCCAAACTGCAGTTAGACCAGGCATTAATTTAGTTCTCAGGTATCGTATTTTATTTCAGAAGGAAAACAGGGCGGGGGGAATTCTGTGAACATCTTCCTCCTAAGATTGTCAGACAACTACAGTAACCATGGCAACAGGAGAAGTAGCATCTGAGAGGTTGTATGTCTGCTAGACCTACTCTCTAGACTTCCATTTATTACGGTATTAAATAGCATGTTTGTGCTGGGTCCTAGCACAATATATTATTATGTTGTTATCACCAAGGGCCAAGTCCACTGGTTGAATGTTCAAGCGGAGTTACTGGTCTCAAATGCAGAAATAATTGCCAGTGGTCCAAAGACTCCTTGTGGGAAAACAAACACAGCAGCTTCCACAAATATCCCCGTCTCCTTAGGAGGTTTGTTTGGTGAGGTCTGTCCTCCCTCTATGTCCTGACAACTGGGGTTAGAGCCTACTATTGACACCGGCTGCTGGACCTGCTCCTCCTGCTCCAGCAAGAAAAGCCAAGGGCCCTTCACAGGCAAGGTTTAGGTTCAGTCCTTGCCCACACATAGTTGCGGTGGTTATGTCTGAGCTTTCTCCCAAGGCTTAGTAAGAGCTGGTAGACCATTTTGATCCCTGCTATTCATCTGCACGTGGACAGAAGCCCCTGCCTGCTCCCCAGTCGTGCTGCAAACCACTAGCAGAAAGAACAAGAGAGTTCACACTTCCGTGAAGGATTGGCTCCAGCTGTTATGATAATGCTTTACGTATTTTTTCAGTATAAATGCTGAAAAATATATCGTAATATTTTACTACTCTCCGCCTCTCCTCACCCCTGGTTGTATCACCAAAGATAAAACTGGAAAAGTGGTTGACCTAATGCCTTGCGTAGAGTGAACATACGACTGGGCAGTTCAGGGGCGGGAGGTTGAATCCTGTTAACTCTTGTTCCGTGCTGAAAGCACTTGAGCAGATGAAAGGCCGTATCTTCCTGTATGGCCCCTCTGTGTGTGTTTTCCTAAGACATGTGTAAGTCAGGGCTATCTCCATCCCACTAGACTTTGTGAGCGGACAGTCTCAGCAGACAGCGGTGTCTGAGTTTGCTCGGTGGATGTCTCCTACGATGAATGTCACTGCCTCCTTGCTCCTGGCTCCTCCGCTGGATTCTCAGCACTCCAGCAGTTCTATTAAATATCATCATCAGTGCGCTAAGTTACTTGAATATGAACCACGTCAAGAACTGAAGGCCTGGTCATTTCCTTTCTGCTCTAATAACTTTGTTTTATTCAACCTCAGGATTTTTTTCAAGCTAGAGGCTCCGTTCCATACTAACCTCAGAGCAGATCTGCCAAGTTTCATGCTGGGGTCAAGGGGGAAATGAAGAAGAAATTCAAGCAACATGCAGTCTGCCCCAAAATCCAAACTGAACAGCTCCCAAAGGGAGTCTTTGTCCAAAGTTTATTTCCCTTCAGCCAGTGGGTACAATCAACAGATGCGGCCTCATTTCAAACGCAGCTTTGGCTGGAAGACAGAGGAAGGTACGTTGTTCTGCCTTCACTTTGCCTTTGCTTTTCCACAACAAGTCTGGTTCATGGCTGACCAGCTACTGAAGGAAACCTTAAAAGCTCTGCCTGCTGCTGCTCTGCTCTTGGAACTACGCTCTCTTTTGAAAGCAGAAGGTTGAAGCTTAAGCAAAAAGTTCATCAAATGCAGTTTCTTGAATGCGGTAGCAGAGATTCATACATGGCTGTTTTTAAAGGGGGAAGAAAACTAGGACTTTTGCATGTTAAATTATCTTGATAATTTTGACAAGTAGCTTTTGGGAATCAAACAATCTAACCTGAGGATTGGGCAGTCACTATGTAGGCTTGGAATATGTGTCTCACTTTAAAAAATAGACTTTCAAGGGAGCCTGATTGGTTACAAAGCAGAAGCATATTTCTTTCTCGTTTTTCTCCTTAAGAATGCACATTTTTAATCTTGGGAAACCAACTGAGAAAAAGTAAATCTGGGACATGAATAATAAATAGTAGGATGCAAAAAGGCCCAGGATAGCCGTAGAGAGAGCAGGGCAGCTGGCACCGTGCAGCACTACAGCAGCAAGGTTTACCACCAGGTTCAACATGAGGTTTTGTTCTTCCATTTCACATTAAAAATCAAACCTCTTGCTGGACAACTTCCCCCAGAGGCAAGATCCTCCGGAGGTTTCTCACCCCTTCCAGTGAAATGTCTCTGAGCTGAGGCTCCTCCTGTGTTTCAGAGCACTCAGGAAAGGGACTACCTTGGACTCCAGAACGTGCCAGACTGGGCTCGGAGGGCTGCGAGCTCCAGCCGTCTGGCACATACAAGTCCTGACTGTCAGTGTCAGGGGAAGGATTCAGCAGGAATGAGAAGGAAGTGGTTCATCTATCAGAGTCTGACATTTCCAAGTTTGCTGGGCAGTTATCAAGAAAGGGAGAGCATCGCTTTTGCCAAACTGAACGGCCCCGACTAGCTGCTATTGGCATTTAGGCATTTGGAACGGAGCAGCCTTGGCGATAGGCACGGGAGGGCTCGGCAGGCAGCCGAGGAGCAGGAGGGAGCCTGCTCCTCAAAACCCACCCTTCCCTCACTGGAAACGTAGCGAAGGGAAGGGCATGGCTGGCCACGTGAAAAGCCGAGTGTTGAAGGAAAAGTCTCCTATCTATCCTCCCAGGCTTCCTTGTTACTTAACAATGGAGGAAGGGAAGAAGCTTCCAGCCTTTCTGCCTATCCCGCCCTGCACAAGTTCACAGAAGCACCACTGCCAAAAGTGGAGGCAAAGAACCCAGGCTGAGCCGTCGCCAAAGGGAGCGTGAGTATGCTTCTCTGTGATCTACCCCGTCCTTTTTTTACATTTGTTCCTCTCATATTCCAGATCTCTCCATTAGATTTAAAAGCTGTTAATGACCTCATGAAAGGTTAAAGTAGGAGGGAGATCTGACAATTTTTGCTTTCTGTGGCTTTTCGGAACCAGTCCGTCTCTTTCCCTCTTTCACTCTCCTCCCTCCCTAGAAACAAAGGGGTTTTGCTCCTTCCTCGGACTTTTCCCAAATCTTTCTCATTCCCATCTGATTCTAAATTGGGACCACACCAAGATGCTTTACACAGTGAGCATTGACTCAGCATTCAATAGCAAACGTGTTCTGATTTTCTCCCCTTGATTAATTTTGTTAGAGAGGTGATGAACTCCACCTCTGACCTCCCCTCCCTGCCTGTCAGTCGGCTTTCACTGATGCAGGCAGCTTTTAAGCAACTTTAGTAACTCAATCATCCCTGCAGAGCCTTTTTGTGTCTGGGAATAGAACATCTTTTGTCCACAATGGGGAAGTGAGATTAATGACTCTGAGTGGCCCCAGTGATTTCAATATTCAGATTGTAGGTAGAGGTGCTAATACCGACAGAAAGACCTACAGTATCCAACTGCAGCATCGCTAATCAACTTCACCCGTGGTGCTTGAAGCCTTACGCTGGTAAGCTTGATCATGTGGGAAGGGTAAAATTGCTTTGCTCTTTTTTTGTCCCCTCCATTTCTCCCGGATAATATCACTCCACCGTTCCGGTGTCCACAGCAATGCTTTTGAACACCGCTGCATTTCTGCAGCGTAGATTCTAGAAGCATCCCGCTGTCTCCCTGTTTGAGACCTGACCCTCCTTTCTGGACCTCAGGTTACACCCCCTCTTGAAGCCTAGTCCAAAGAGCAAGTATCTCTCAGCCATGCCTCAAAGTTCAAGCTTTTAGTGCTCCAAGGACAGCACTCATGACTACATAATCTCTCAAAGTGCGCTGCGTCCGCCCCGAAGGTCAGATTAGAGTGCCTTGGGGAGAGTGAGCTGCAGGGGAACACAGCTAAGGTGGCAGGCAGGGCACGCTTTGCAGAGCAAGCAAGTCCCCATGGAGCAGGGCAGAGAAGAGCATCCCCCAGGCATGGGGGCTGGGGCTGGCTGTGGAGCACTCAGGTGCAAAGCGCTCGTGGGGTGGTGCAGGCACATACTGCCTTCTGGTGCTTAAGCAATCCTGCGAGGAGCACCCTCCTGAGGTACCGGGGCCCAGAGGTGCATGAGTGAGCATGACTTCAAGAAGCTAGCTGTAAGCTCAGGGAGGATTTTTCTTATGTGTTCTTGTCTGGGAGCTACAGGCCCTCCCCACAGCTATTCCTGTCCAGGTCTCTGTCACGGTCAGTGTGGCAGAGCTGATCATTTCTCTAGCTTTTAGTAATTTTGCTACCAAGGCTGCAAGTCCTCCAGGCACCAATAAATGAAAAGAGCTCCCCTCCCATTTTTTTTCTAACCCATATCCCTCCTGCTCAGTCACCTGCCAGTATTTTTACCTTTTGTCTAGCTCCCTGTTGATGATGGAATGTTTTCCTGAGTGGATTAACTCTTTACTACCTAAATACTGGAATTAATTCATCCATGTGTCCAGTGGCAGCACCTGGAAGCCCTCAATGGGCCTAGAAACCCCTCTGTTAAGCACCATGCCAATAGGGACTAAAAAACGCGGGGTTTGGTCAAAGAGCTGGCAAAGAACTTAACGCTGTTCAGAGCTTGATACAAGAAGTGGGAACTTTAAAAAGGCTGCCAGCCAAACTTCTGGGTTTGCTTATAATTTGTAGAAGCCCTAGGATTTAAAGGAAAGGAATAAACAGAATTATGGAGACTTTTTGTCTATTAATAGCAGAGGGTGTTTATATAGAGAAATAGAAAGTGTCCTAGACAGAGCTACTGTGGGAGCTGACAGTCGTGTAATTTATTTGACCAGAGAAGCTATTTATCAAAAGGGACTACTATGAAAGATACGGCAGTATTTGGAAGAGTAGACCTTGCTGTGCAAGGCTGGCTCTGCAAAACCAGCTCTGCAAACCCTTACTCCGGAGAGGAGGCCAGCTGGCACTGACAGGTTGGCAGGTCTAGAGGAGCGGAGCTAAAGAAAATCTGGCCACGGGTGCATTCTGACAAGCTGCCTCCCAGCAGGACGCTCCCCTGCACCCTCCCAGCTGCTTGCTGAGGCAGCTTGTCCTGCACATCACTTCGCCTCCTGGAGATCTTGGCGGAGCGAGCCACGTAAGCCAGCCTTCCTAAGCGTATCTGCAAGCAGTGCTTTACAAAGTTCACAGGTGAGATGCACGGAGGGCAGCTGGCCCCCTCCGCGCGCTGCCTGAATGAGGGCCCCTTGGGTCACACCTCCAGGCAGAGTCCCATCGGCCAGCGGGAGCCTGGGGAAGGGAGCAGCACTGCCTGCATTTGGTTTTGTGCCGAAGGAAAGTGGAGACAAACTCCCTACACTTTGTTCCAGAGGTATTTCGCCTCCCAGTTGCTGTGGGGAAGACAGCACCCTCCTCCACTCTCCTCTCCAATCCCACTAGTTACGCAAGAAAGTCAGGGAGCAGCTAAGCCGGAGCATAGCGCATTGCAGTTCTAAGGGCTGCTGCTAACTGTCTGTAATACCTTCCTGAAATATTTAGCAGCGTGTTCAAGAGCAAGTGGGGAGGAGGGGCTGCACTGGAGAAGGTGAGAGGTGGGAACAGTCATCATGTAGATGTCCTGTCAGAGAAATGGGGGCATCGTGATCAGTGAGGAATGTCACTCCCGCAAGAAACTGATTCCGCTGAATCCCTGTTGCTGAGAGGAGATAAAGGGAAAAAAAATAGAAAAAAAAAAAAGCAAAAGCAGTTTTACGAACGTGTGTACTTGCATAGACACAAATCAAGCAAGGGCTTTACTCATGGTGCTAACTGCAGAGGGAGCACAGCATACCTGACCCAGGCCATAAAGAAAGGAGGAGCTGAGGGCTACACGTGGGAAATGGGAACAGAATCTGGGTCTGTGAAGAGATGCAAAGCAAAACTGGAGAAAGCGAGAGGAACAAAGATAGTTGAGGGGAAAGTAGGTCAAATTACCAAAGACGGAGAAGACTCCAGCAATCAGTAGACATCCCAGGGCAAAGTCAAAAGCCCCTTGACATGGCAGTCATTTTCTTTAGAAGAATAATATTCCAACAGCCACCTACAGAAAACCACCCCAAAATCTTCACTTTGTCAATAGCTTAACACTACCCCTTGTCTCATCCGTGCTGCATTAAAATGGACAATATCTTAACAGGAGATTAAAAAAAAAAAAAAAAATCACTCAGCATTCAAAACATTTCTTGTTTTTTACTTTTTACAAACAGGACTTTGGAGCCTTTGTAATTAACAACTTCTTCTGACTAAATTTGATTGTAAACAGTTGAAAAGACTAAATGGCTTAAAACCAGCCGATGTTAAAATAAAGCTATGTAACAATCTTGTTTTTATGTGGCTACAATTATTTACAACTATTCTTCACATTATCTCCCACCAGATTCTAGTGAATCTCGACAGTAGAAGTTTTAGCTGCCCCATTTTCCCATCCTTGGACTTTCCTTGTTTGTTCTCTTCATGTTCCAGTGTTACTCACTCAGTGTGACTCAGTGGCCAGTCAGTGGAGATCAGCCTTTTCTGGTGACGTGAGAGAAACAATCTTTAAGGGTAGGGGAGGGAGCTATTGGAAATAGAGAAAAAAAGTATGACTATATGAAAATATGACACGAATTAGTAAGACTGAAATAAGTAAGTTGAATGCAGCATTATGAGCACAGAAAATAGTTCAAATTACATAAACAAAACAATTTAGCTGATCTAAAGTCTTTCTGTAGTCAAGAGAAAGAAGATTCTTCCTTGTGCAATTCAGAGCATTTAAGTGAAACACCATTAATCACTCACCAAATTAGCCTTTTTCTCCTCAGTGAAGACAGACTAGCTGGTTAATTTAGCTGTCAACAGCTGGCAGTGGTGAGACATCCTTTGCTTCAACTGTAAGGATACGTACTGAAAAGGAAGTGGTATGGATTATAGAACTTAATGGTGGAAGAGGATTCACAGATTAAAGATGCTTGAGGTGATGTTACTGAATACTTAATTCCTCATGGATGTGTCTGTATAGACTGCTCTACACCACCAGCCTCATTAGGGGCACATACAGGCAACAGTCCCTACCATTACTGTATTTTCATATTATATGGGAGAACCCAAATGCATATGGCTGGTCTCTACTGATTTTGCAAGCATTGAAAGGTTGACAATGACTCCGGATATATTCCTGGTAGGTCTGG
>NW_020799132.1:6014340-6094758 GCF_003259725.1 Athene cunicularia | reverse complement strand
GGGGGGGGGGGGAAATCCGAGGATTACATCCAGAACAAAATAGCCAGCTGGATGGTGAGGCAATCAGCAGATAACAGTGACAGTTCATTACAGCAAGCAGGTGCACTGAGCACTAACACCGCGGAGCTGGGTAGGAGGATGTTCCTTTAGGCTGAAACCAGAGCACACAGCGAGGCCGCAGCTTGGAGTTCAAGTACTCATGTACCTGCAGCAAAATACCAGCACAAAGTCCTCAAGATCCCTGAAATGTTAGTGCAGATGCACTTCTGGGAAAAATCGGGGGGGGGGATTCCCGAAAGAAAATTAGTTCTATGGAAACACGAACTCTGACGAAGAAGTTCTGTTTCTCTGCAGTGAGGTTGAGTTAAAAATCTTAGATTTAAATCACTGTTTTGAAACTTGCGGACAAACATCCTTTAGTTTTGACTCAGCCTGACACGTTTTGTTCTTGCACTACGAACCAAACGTCTTTATGTAAACTGAGCCAGCGTGCCTCTCAGTTCAGACTTTCTCCTGCACCATTCCTGCCCATCTGGTCCAGATCAACTCGAGCTTTTTCAGGAAACATTTTTTTTTTTAATTTTATTAATCTCTTTTTAGATTAAGTGATTCCATTTTCTTTCAGTTAATTTTAATTTTCATGGTAGCAGCAGGGGAACAATAACATTTTTCTGCCAGTCAGAATTCAGGCCAAAACGCAGGTTCCGACCAACAGAACATCCCTAAAATGAGCCCAGGGTGGGCAGGTGAGGTCCCTCAGCCACATCTCTTTTTTGCCTCCTTTGTTTCATGCAAACAGCACTAACACAGTGACCTAATGTAGCCCGAAGTTTCCTTCCCTCTGAGAGCACGGTTCCTCCCCACCTGCAACCCTTTCAGGCCCGGATAATTACCTGTAATTACCTGCCCAGAGCCGTGACTATTATTGGAGTTGGGATTAGTAACTAGGAGTTGTAGCTAGGATTTGTAACACCTCTGCCTCTGCCTCCAGCCTAGGAGGCAGTGGTGTCAGAGGGCTGAGTATTTTTATTCAACAAACAATCCCAGTTACTATCTCTCTAATCAGCTAACAGACAGGTAACAAATGAGGCAGGTTGCTCTGAGGAGAGCCACAAAAGACGACTCGAGAGCTTTAATGGAAAAAAAAAAAAATCCTTGTCACCCCAAGCTCTGTCTTGGGAACATTTTGCCAAGAAGCCAAAGCATAAGCACCTGCAAACCCGGAGGCAGCAGTACAGGAGTCAGTTCACAATCTGTGGGGACAGAGCTGTTCTAGGGGTGCTTAGTTATCACTACTCCTGCCCCCATTTCTGTAGAGACAGGGAGCAGCAGTCACATCTTGCCTGTCCTGTGTCATGCAGCCAGCAGGACAATTGCTGCTAGCTACTGCTAAAAACATTTGATGTCTTTAGATCTTGCTCAAGTAAAGGTAATGCTATTAAAGCCACAAGTGACAAGTCTTTTCCGCAGAAAATGCAGGCGATATATCTGTGGGAATGGAAGGAAAGCTTCTTCTGCACCCACCCAGAGACCTGAGCTACTATTCTTCTCGCCTAGCCACTGATGCAAGGACAAGCTCTCCCCATAAAATATTTGCCTGTCAACAAAATGCCACTGAAGGCAGAGAGAAAGCGCTTTGGAGACCCACGCTTATCTTGAGTTGTTATGTATCCGTTACGAATGTGGCTATGGAGGGAGGAGTGGCAGGAAGCATTCATTTGGGACAGACTTGGCTCACCTCCCCACACGTCTGCAGACAGCGTGCCTGGGGACCTCAGCAGCAAGGTCCTGTTAGTTTTTGTGCTACAGGAGCCAACTCTCATAGATGGATGGAAAGGCTGTTGAATCTCCCCGGTAGTATTTCCTTGTGATGGTTCTGTGTGCAGAGGTATTTCCTAAGCAATGGGACACAAAACCAGTTGCTAGGAAAAGGACTGAGACTGGAGCTTGCTTTTTTTTTTTTTTTTTTTTCCCCTGGGAAGGCTTCCAAGGTCAATATTTATATTCATATCAAGAGGGTTTCTGAACACCACTTATCATAAACAGCTAAAATTTGGCCACATAAAAAGGCCACAAGACGTTTTGTTGTCTGCCTGCCTCAGAGAGCTCTTTTTACAGGAGTGCAAGTTAGGAGACTGCCTAGGATGCGTGTGAACGCTGCAGAATGTTTCAGCAGAGATGTTCCAGCGTCACTACACCCTTTCCCTCCGTAGGTTATTCCGCGAGGCAATGTCCTAAACGTGGGTGCTGTGTACAGCATCTTTTCCTTACGTTGCAGGTATAGCTAGTTACAGAGTAGTAACTATGTAGACTGAGAAACCAGTTCTGTACGGATTACCCCAGTAAGAGCCACACACGGACAATGCGCTTTTCCCAGAAAACCTGCACAAGTGATCCTCGGGACCTTGACACTGCAGAGAACATAATACACAGAGAAGTGTACATTGTGCTTGAATTTTCTAGGGTGTTTTCTACTTTATGAGGATGAAATAAAGCTCATTAGTTTCAAAGTGAATTTCATTTGGGCTGAATATACACAGTCCTTGGGCTCCTCATGCAAAATATATGAATGACAAATGATGAGTTGGAGACCAATCTTCCATCCCACAGTTAATAGCGAACATTTGCAAAGTGTTGAGTTTTAGTCTAGGGATAGATTTTGTCGCTGCAAACATCCAGATGGAAAGGTTGTCACAGGCTGCCAAGGTTTAGAGGGAATACTTAGCTGTATGACAGATTTTTAAATGATCATCACAGGTTTTTTTCCCATTACAGCAGGTCTAGTCCTAGTCAGACGGGATGCTGTGCACGACCTGTGTGTTGCAGAGGTCTCAGTTATGAAAGCCCAGATTAGTTGCTTCAGCTTTTCCCTAGTGATGCAGCTTGTGAAGCATAGAGTTGAAGAGGTTTTACCGGTCTTGACAGGTTTTTGCTAGAAAGGATTCAAGACGGTGAATATTTACAGAGGAGACATTAATCAGCCCCTGGCTTTCATAAGAAGACTAAAACACTGGCCCCAAATTATTCATCAAAACAGTGGTAACAAGGTGCACCTCCGTGTAAGAGACTGCCTATAGGACTGCGCTGGCTGAGGTGGAGAAGTCTTGCTCTGGAGGGACCAGAATGTGCTTCTCAAAGCTCTCAGGCACTTGAATTAGTAATCTTCACCTGAAACATCTGAAATTCTGCATCTCATTAGCCATGTTTTGGATATCTTTGTCTGCCGTACTGGATTTGATATATATTGAACGTCTACACACACGCACTCATGCCATACTGCACCGCGGTCATTTAACTAGAAAGGCTTTGAACACAAACGGCTTCCCAACTGTCCCGTTGGCAACGAGTGTCAGAGGTGGGCAGTGTCAGTGCCGGCTCTGCGCTCTCCGGGCAGGGGTACACCGGGGCCTGGCACACACCGTCAGGTAACCGGGGGGAACCACACTGCAGGATGAAAGCAGGGAAGCAGAAAGCCTCCAGCTCTGCCTGCAAGGATTACTGCCTGGAACACAGACAAAACAGAGAACAAAAATCTGATGTTTACAGTATCAAAAACCCTCAGTGGGATCAGATTTATTTTCCTCCTCTGCAGATGTAGTGGTTATTAATAGGAACAGTCAGGGTACTCTGGGAGCAGCTCTTGCAGAGATTATGCCTCTGACTTTAGCTGATTTTCAGTACTTGCTTAAGCCTTCAGATTCTCTCCTGACAAGTTCTCCCCACCCGTTGGCCTCCCTGAGCTGACACAATGCCACCTCGGCCTCGTGTCCTCACTGGAAGCTGAGCGCAAGGAGGGGGGGGGGGGGGGGGGGGGGGGCTTAGCAGACAACAGGCCAAAAGACGCAGTGACATTTCTGCAGAAAAATATCCCAAACCTTGCAGAGCCCAATCCCTCCGGATACCCGTGCCTCAGCTATCCACTGCAGTCATCTCACGTTTACCAAGAGCGTCAGATGGATGCTGAGAACAAAATGACCTTCTCCTAGGAAGGTCGAGGGGCGCCAGACCCTGACGTGAGGAGCCCCAGGCCCCGCGTTTCCGACAGAGCTCTCCACTACAGGGGTGTCTCACTGGGACATACTGGACGCAGGAAGCAGATTACTAAAGACGAAGAACTGACAAATCCCACCTAGTTTTACAAAATCCTATAGTACCGATCCATGAAGAGAGTGTTCTCTCTCTGTTAGCAAGAGACAGTATTATTTGATAATGAAGCAGTAAACCATCTTTTCCTGGGTCTTTGGATGTTTCTCTCTCCTGTTCTTTAACTCCTGAAAAATTCTTACAAATCAGACACAAGCCCTTTCACTTTATTATCATTCTGATTTAATCAGGACAGCTCTCGAGAAACTACAACCTGATCAAAGCAAAGGCAAGGCAGTGTGTACTGTCCTAATTTGGGGTTTTTTTTATACATATATATGCACAAATCAAAACAAGTTTGCATCAACAGCAGGAAAACAAAACAAATAAGGAAAATAGCAGAGCACTGACAACCTGCTAAAATCCACACTCTGTACAGTCCTGTCTTGTCCTGGAAAGGGGTAATCAGGGTTGGTGGGCTACTGGGAGAGCATCCTCCTTCCAGGATAAAACAGCTGCCAACATTACGGGTTTTGCTCACGTCTGGCACCGCAGGCAACCTCACGCAGCTAGGATCCAGTTTCCCTCATTACAGGGGTCTGAACATTTCCTCGGATCTGCTGAGGACACGGAGGGTGACTGACTTCGCACGGTTGTGGGACTTGGATTCAATTCCTTTTTCAGGAAGAAATCAGGCATCAGGACTCTATTTGATTTTTCACAGTGGACTTAGGTTTCAGATCCTTAAATCCAGCAAAACTCTCTTTACAAAACAGGTAAGGTGGCAAAAATTCCACTAGATATTTTTCCCCTCATGGCAGCCCTTCCACAGGACATCAGTACCACTTAGATGAGTTTGTCAGAAGAGCAATGAGAAACCCACTTGTCAAGGCACTCAATTACCTTCGTTATGAATGGAGATCAGTAATATGAGCTGTATCTTGAGAAACTGATTCAAAAATCCTCCTCACTCACATCCTACGGAAGGCCCTACCAATTCTCAGCCTTCTTATATTATAGCAGCTATGCTGTGCTAGCACAGAAAAGGGTTTCTAAACTTACTTTGCTGGATGCATCTGCCAGGGCAGAACAGCTCCTGGAAGAAACGTTTAATTATTTGTAAATCAGACTGATCTACAACAGCCAGGGGAGGAAAAAACTGAGAAACAGCTTGGGGAAGCCAAGAGAGTAACGCCCAGCTCCTCTGAGCTGGCAGCAACAGGTACCCGGGAGGTACCCACACACCTAACGCAGAGCGACCGCCCGGGGGGTCGTACCCCTCCGTGGCCTGGACCTTCTGCTACACATGGTCTCTGCACTGCTACACCTGGGCAGAAGCTGCACGAGCATCCGAGGCTCTCGCTCAGCGGCGCAGGCTCTGCAGTGGGGACGGGTCCCGAGGCGCGGGATGCCTTCGCCCCAGCCTGCATCCCTGAGGCTCACGCAGCGCAACGAGCTATGCTGAGCTCCCTGAGATTTAGCCGCATGGCAGGTTCATGAAATTAGTCTGAGCAAGTTCCTTGCACACTCACCAAAAAACCTTTGTGTCGGAAATTTGGCTGCCTGTCCGGGGAGAGGATATCGATCGAATTGTCTGTGCTCATTCTCGTCACAGCTGGGAAAACCTGAAACCAGAGCTACCAGCAATTCCCCTCTGGGACATGCAGAACAACTCGAGACAGATTCATTGAGAGGAGTCATCCGAACAATTTCTCCTCCTTCAAATGAAGGAGTGACATTTTGCTGACTTGCACTTTTGCGTGTTTCACAGCTGCATTAGCTGTCGTTGCCTGTCTGGCACATGGGAACCAATGAAACGCAGCTAACCTCACGTTTTGGCAGCCAAGTTTCAGAAAGCAAAGAATAAGCGTCGTAGATTTTTGCAGCAGGATTTTATGCAGTGGGATCAACCAACAACAATGGAGAATTTAACCCAATCTAATTACCAGACTTTGCAAATTATAAATAAATAAATAAATAAATAAACAGATTCTGTCCAAATATGCCTCCTGGCTCTATGGCACCTAGAACTGCTTACACCACAGAAAGCAGGGCTGCAGAGTTTCAGGTCTGTTTTTCTGGGTGTCACCCTGTGCCTTCCATGTGAGGCACCAGTACTTACCGAGGTTCAGAACTGGATTTTTCAGTTTACAGACATATCTGAGAAAATTCAGCAAACATTCAATGAATTCCTAGGAAGTAGGGCAAGAAGGAGCTTGAAGAGCTTATCTAGTCTCTTTGCCGCCCCAGGGTGGGATCAGCATTCCCTGGACCATTCCTGTTACCTCATGAGATAAAGATCCTACCAACTCCTCAGACATCTATTCCGTGAACAATCCTACAGCTCGAAACCCTTTCCTAACGTCTACCTCGAGACCAAACGCTGCTGAATTTGGACACTGCACTATTAAAAAAAGCCGTGGTCAAAAAAACGTCAAGCTCTGGGGCTTATGCTAAGCAAAAGGGAAGAGAAATGGTCGCTGGTGTAGGGATGGCTAACAGACGTATCTGCAAGCCACCCGCCAGAACAGATGTGCATAAATAAATATGTCGTTGTTTCAAGTTACATCAAGCTTTGTTTCTAATCTTTGTTTTCTGTCTTTGCCCACCACAAAGTTTTCAGCGGATCACAAAATCTCACGGATGACGTTACGGTAAATAACTGTCGCCAGCTTTCAGGTATCATTGCTGCTCCAACCCCCAACTCTCAGTTGCAGTCTGTACGTGCGGATATGCTAATGAACAGGAAAACCTATAGCTGGCAAAGTGAGAACAGAGATCTATAGCTCAGCCTCCTAGCAACTATTATTCATGCAAGAGCTGAAAAAATTATAATTTCTGCTACCTTAGCTGAGCCTGATGTTCTCCTTCGGCATTATAGCAGTTTTAATCAAGGATTTAACAGGAGTAGCACGCACTGATTTATCATTAATTATTTGCCCATTAAACAGAGAACACCATTTTTAGATCCAAAACACAAGCAGAGTTGTGTTACAGTTCTGTCTTTCATTAAAGGATCACAAATTTATGTGGGGGATCATTAATACGTGGTATTTAATTATATCATGTACTGGTCACTTAATGGTTCCTGTAGTTACAGAAAACAGATTGCTGATTAAAAGGAATAAACTTAGAAATTTATGAGATTAGTCATATAATTGATTTTCATAGCAAGTAAAAAAACCCAGCAGCTGAAGTGCTTAGACAGGTTGTATTGTTCTACATCTCGCACTGTTTTGTACTAGCATCACAAATGAAGATAAGCGATGCTGCAATGTCTGAATCCCGGTCTACTCTAGGCTCGGGGAACACAGGTTTGCAGATCATCGCTTTCTGACAGTTGAACAGTCCAGACCATCCTTGTTTTCAGGTGTGGGGTCTCATGCTTCACACACTGGCTTTTAAAATAACACAATGAAGTGACCTTCGCATGAAGAGAACGATCTACAAAGACATTACAACGATGCTAACAACCCACCCCATGACCTCTGACCGAATCCCTACTGCTCTCTCCCTACTCTTCCCTTCCACAGCCAATCCCTCCTACCACATTACACGCGTATTGTGACGTGGTAGATTGCCAAGTCCTCAGGAGAAAACAGCAAGAGCTACTAGCCCCAAGTACCGAAACACGGATGACTCACGTGATATGAAGTTGGCGTTCGAGTCAGCGCTTTGCAGCCACAGTTGCAGCTGCTGAACACAAGGCTCCCTTCTTGAAAAGGGCCAGTCGTGGGCTGCTACATCATCTGCTAAAGGTTCTCCTACCCCCCGTGCATTAGCTCCCTGTAAAGCTGGACTGAGCAGATCTCAAGGCAACTCGATCTCCCTACTCCCCTGCATTGTTTCACAGGCAGTTGACTTAAACCACAGCTACAGGACCAGTTTATCTTAAACCCTTAAAACAAGCTGTCAGAAGACACAAAGGTTTGAAGCACGGGACGCACAATTTATTCAGTTGTTTCTGAAATCATGTCAGCCCACCGTGTTTTTCTGCACTTCCCACTGCAGATCTCCCAGCATTTTGCAGAGTTAAGGGGTTTGCCAGCAAAGATTCAAGGGCCTCAATAAGTCGTCACTCACTTCTCGGTAAAGATCTTACCACCAACTTCAACGGGCCTTGGATCTGCATCTTCTAGTGACTCTCCCCCATACGATCCTTCCACTGTGCTATCAGAGCTCCTTTAAAAATGCATTAAGCTACACAGGCGGGTTTGTCACTTCCTTCCCTGAGAGGAATGCAGTTGACTATTTTTACTGCTGTCTTAATTCACTTCAGGTTTCGTTTTTGGGTTGGTTTTTTTTTTTATTTCCTTTGTTAGACACACATGACACTCTGCTTGAAGTGACAGTGATGCGGTTAAGAAGTGTGCTTTGCACTACAACTGCAAAGCTGTGATGAGGTGCCATTGTAGACTTCCGTGTCACGGCCCTCTTGGGTTTAGAAATGCCACAGTACATGATGGGGCAATCCCAGATATTTAAAGATATCTGTTAGCTATCCCTTTAGATCACACAATGCTTAGAGAATTAAAATCGAGACCATGATGAGCTCTAATGTGCTCTAGTGCAGAGAGAGAGAAGGGTCTGACGTGCTCACAATAGGTTGAGTCTTCCGCAAGACTCAAATCCATTTTGTGACTTTATCAGTCACTGCAACAGAAGTGTTTTACATGAACAGTCCCTGGTGTGGCTCAGCCCTTTATTGTGCTGTCAGAAGTCTCAGGAGCAGATTTAAACCAATCAAAAAGATTTTGCCATAATAATTTAAAATAAAAAATATTCTAACTGAACAAAATAAGTGAGACTTAAAGCAAATATATATAACCAGGAATTATGTTTCCCTGAACCACAGTGCTTATGCAAAGCAGGGCAAATTTTAAAAATTAACTCCTCAACCTAAAAATATCTTCAAAGTCCATACTAATTTTCTATATATCATTCAAATAGCTGGTTGGATCTCTACCTGTCTTGGTGACTGATTATGGTCACCTTTTCTCTGCAAACTATTCCACCAGCTGAGACATTTTCAAAATCCTTCTGTTCGTGTTCACGCTCCTAGCAGTTGTAACTGCATATGAGAAGACGTTCAGGGGGGCTGTGACTGGGAAGCATTATTTCCATCAAGTTATTCAAATCAAGTATTTAAAAAAAAAAATTAGAAGTCCTCACTCAACTTTAACTGGTTATAGAATGTGACTATAGCTTAGCACTGTCTGGACCACAGCTTAAATTTGGCTTAGATGGGAAGGCACAGTGTCAGACACAACTCGAGTGTTGGATGTGTGAATAAAGCACGGATGAGACTAATTACGTAAGGAACCCCCAGACGGAACAAGCATTCTCACTGCCTGGCTGCACCAGCAGCTGGCACCCAGTTCATCTCTCGGCTGTGCTGATACCCTTCGGAGATCGAGCACGAGATGAGCGGTTGTTTGCAAAGCGGAAGAGAAGGTTCGGGGAGGCTGGCACTGGGTACACTGTCTTCAGTCTGTCCGTAGGGATGGAGTCTGCTATAGCCAGGACGAAGCTGTCTGCTCTTCAGCGCGTTGAATCCTACAACACGCAGAAAGCACGTGCAGGGATGATCTTGAGAAGCCGCTGGCAGATGGACTCTCAACAGCTCATACTGGTTATTCTGGTTGGCTTTTCCGCGGGTGTGGGCACGTTCACAGTGATGCATGGTTCACCCTTGCCTCATCTAACCTCACACATCCACTTGAGTCGCAATCTGGCTAACAACAGACAGGGAGACCATAACCTGGGGGTACAACAGTGGCTTTGGGCATGATCATTGTCTGGTATTTCAACAAAAAAAAAAAAAATTCCTAGTCTCAGCACAAAAGATGTCATTACAACTGCCTTAACGTGGTCATAAAACACAGACAAGCTTTGAAGGCTCATAATTCTTTCATAGAGATATTGTTTAAATATTTAATGCCCACATTAATGATATTCTAATCCTTTTGGAATATGTGAATTTGCACTCATTTGCATTAATTTTGACTTACTGGCAGTTTTGTTAAATCTCATTATAAAGATGCCGTAGACAATGGCTTGTTGTCAGTGGGGGTGTTTGCTAATTCTCACCACAATGCCTATGCCAACAACACTAGCACTTCAAAAGCAGCCTTTAGTGCAGTGAGATAAAGTTCATAAAAGTTTTTTTTTTTTTTTTTTTTTTTTAATTATAAAATGCTGTTCAAGATCCCAACTAATTAGGCACGTTGTCAGCCCCTGGGCACTTGGCTGACAACACAACATTGCAAAATCCAGGACCCTCTTTCTGACTGAAGGCAAAAGCTGGGCTGGGTCTCTTTGCTTAGAGACGTCTGAGCCCCTTCCCAGGCTGAGGTGGGCCATTGCCTACTCTGTTGTGCAGGCAGGAGAGGGTTGTTCTCCAGCAGCATCACACCCAGCCACCTTTCCACCCTAATGTATGTGGGTATTAATGCCAAAGTGGAATGCAAGTTCAGGGAAATCCCTCAGGATTCTCCCTGGATTGTGTTTCATTTTGGTTTAATCTCATTTGCTGAGCAGACAATTTATCTGGTCTAGACAGATCTAGTGACTTTAAACTTGAGATGCCAAATGCATCCGAAAGCCTCAGGAAAATTAACGAGATGTAATTTTGAGGTGCTGTTTACTACTCTGGAATACTGGATAAAACAGCCTAGGCCGTCACCTAAAAGGAATTACGGCACAGCTATGACTATGTTCTTACCCTGAAACAACTTCTTGACTCAAACAGGATGTCCTGAGACTCAGCAAAGCCACCTTCTCTGCCATAAGCCTGCTGAAACAGGCAACAGGACGTGCTACCTCTGACCAAGACAAGTGATTTTATTTCTGACATGTTGATTAGCTCCTTCTTGTGCTTCGAGATTTTGGCAACTTATACCAGTGAATGCTGAAGTCTAATCTATGCAGTGAATGGGAACTAGAAGAGGCAATGATATATGGAAAAAAATCCAAATTTATGCACTGAGAATACAATTTAGTTTATATTACCGGATGAACAAGAAATACTCCAACACTTGTGCAGCTGGACAGATACAGTGGTTGCCCTGTTAGAAAGCCCTGGGCAAAAGACAACTACTCCTGGATTTTCCTACCTTTCAAAGCCTAAAGACCTACTCTTGGCTTCCTGGGCTTCTAGACAAGGTAAATAATTTCACTAAAAATCCTGACGTGTCATTAACATATGCTCAAAACAGAAATAACATCCAGGTGGTCAGTTGAAATGAAAAGCACATTTCTTCAACCTGATGCGGCTCTAAAACATGGTAAAATAAACTGGGCTCCTGTGTGTGAGCCCTCCCTGGTACATTACACGAGAGGGGTGGGGAAAACGCCTGCTTAACCTCTGCAAAGGCAGCAGGTCAGCATGGGCAGGGTGTTTTCATTTGCTGTCAGATGTCATTAGCCAGAAACAAAAGGGAAGGGCGGGAGGGGCGCTGGGGATGGACATTTGGGGGGGGGTCTGATAAATCATCTACAGAAATCTGGGACAAGAAATGGGCTGTTCCCACAGCTTAGCAGGGGGCTGGCACAGGACCACGCCACCCAGTACACAGAGGGACTGCCTCTACCACTGAGTAATTATTTTTTAATATTTTTATGAAATCTATTTTGACTCCAGGTCTTGAGAAATCCCTAAGCCATGGCACGTGGAGTGTTTCCATTTTTGAGACACAGACCATCGTTTGCAGCTTATATGCCCCTGCATGTTTAGATGCAATACTTGACAACTGTTTTCAGGGCCCGAGTAGCAGAAATATCTCACAACTGACAGAGAAAGAGATGCTTATCGGAGGAAATCTACTTACACGTGTATACAAATCTGTTGCCTGTCTCTAAATAACCTTGATTTCCCCTCTAGACTTCTCCTATAGATTTCCATATTAACTGAGCACATTCCTCACCATGACAAATGCATCTGCCTCGCTGTTCACTGAGACTCCTATGATCCGCAGTTCTTCTTCTTCCATGGATGTGTTCCCATTAAACAAGCATCAATGCATCAATAACTTTGTTTCTCAACTCCTCAAGCTTGGCGAGGAAGCAGTCTTCTGGGTGCGATGGGTGCACGGAGCCAACTAGGGAGGGACAGCTTTGTACCAGGAGGAGGTCGGGAGAGTCAGGCTATGAGATACAGTTTGTCCTGTGGAGTCTCTCTCACGCCTTAAGAACATCTCCTGGACTTCCCATCTCCACCTGCGCAACTAAGGGGACTTTATCCCCTGGGGTGTGTGGTATTGCGGTGGCTTTGCCTTGTCATTGCACAGTGGCTGCAACAGCCCTGCCCTGTGAGCATTCATAGCTGGAGAAATCAAGGAAAAGTAAAGAGGACAAATTGTTTTTCCAGACAAGGCCAGGAGAGCAGAATTCTCTTCTCCAGTGAAAGTGAAGGGGGAAAAAGTCTCTTGAAATAGAAAAGACTGACACTGGGTGCGCTGGAAATAGCCTCGGGTTTTACAGCAAGTGAAATCAATCAGAATAAAACCTCTGCTTCCTTAAAAGGGATTCGGGACAGAATCCTATCTTGTGTTCATTGCCACCACTCCAGAAAACCCATCGGCCAGGTGTAGGTCAGTTAGGCTCTGTCCCAGGCTGCTGGGGGTAGAGCTCAACACCCAGCTCCCGCCTGACGCTGGCTCACTCGTGCCGCAGGCGGAGGCACTTCTGGGCTTCAGGAGCCCTGTCCGGCTGCTGCACAGCACAGGCCAGGGAGTCACCCAACACGCTCTGAGCCCTGCAGGCTGGAAGCGCAGCCAAAACTAAACCACTTGGGAACAGAAGAAGAATATGAGCTGCAACAGGTTGATTACTAGAAGAACAGCACGTTCAATGGGTGTATTAAAAACCGAACACTATTAAACCTTCCTCAGCAGCAGCAGCCTTTTCTCTGCCCTTTCCTCACCCCACCGCCTCGGTGGGATCGCTTGCAAAGGCATTTCCTTTCAGAGGGACGAGGTGTTGGAAGGCTCATCTGGGTCAGCAGCAGCATGTTCCCACATTGCCAGTCTCCAGACGGATTCTGAGCTTTGGCGTTACAGACACAGCCTCTGTGAAACTTTAGAACATCTCTACATGCCTACTAGGCATGGAGGGGTTTATAGTGCCAGCAGCAAGCTTTAGTTTGCTCTTGCCCTTAAGATTGGCCCAGACAGAGCCCATCTTTGGCTTGAAACAAAATGCACAGGCTATTATAGATTCTCAAACATCTTCCCGGAGAAGACAGCAGTGTTATCCCTCCTCACCCTTCCTTCTCCTGCGCCAGCCTGTGCTCCTGCCTCATGTCCCCTCGCTGTCCTTGCTGTGCTTCCCAATTAGACTTCCACACTCATACTTTTACATTCAGGCCTGATTTTCTCCTTTATCACCCCACGTGATCCTGACATTTGGATGCTATCATAACGGCCTTTGACTGAATCCGTGTCTTAATAACATCAGTATGTCTCTAACAACTGTCTCCTTGTATATGCAAGAACCTTCTGCTCTAGACCTTAATCATGAATAATAGGAACAATTTGCAAGGGAATGATAGCGAGTTACAAATCTTACAGCATAGAGCAGACACAGCTCTGCGAGATAAAGCCAGTGAAAAGGGACATATTGACCATTTACTTATTTTTACAGACTTGTTTGCTCTGACAACACATAAGCAATAATAAAACACCTGGTTTGGGGGACTAGCATATTCATCCCCTTATCTTCCCTTTTTGCTATCCGCTTGGTGTGCCTTTTTACACTACTTTAACCTGTTCATCAGGTTGAATTTTATGTTAATAGAGAAATGTTTAACAGCAGGGTTAAAGAAGAGTTGCTACCAGGTAATTTCGTATCCAGCATTGCAAATGCAATGTGTAAAGAATGTCAGTAGTGACAGAGAAAGAGGAGGAGAGTGGATAACAAAACTTTAGAGGAAAAAAAATATGTATTTTCAGCGGGCAAAAGACTGGCATCACCCTTGCATTGTTCTTTCTGGGTTTCACTGAATGCAAAAACGACCCTGCAAGTACTCTTCCCGTGGTCTGCCGGAAGGGTTGTCTGGCAATCCACGAGGCCACTGCAGACTTGAACTCTCTCGAGATCAAAATGCTGGATGCTCCCACGCCCTTCCTTCCCCACATGCTGGAACCTTGCACAGGTTCCGGGGCTGGAAATTTGCTTTCCTACCACCCCCCTCAGCTCCCTCTGCCTCCAGCACAAGCCACTTACAAACAGCTCCCTCTGGGAACCTTTTAAGATATCTCTTAACCTTACCCTTCACTTAGACCTGCTTTGCCGCTTCTCCTACCCGCTTTTCATCTTCTCAGCGGACTCCTTGCAGGCCTGGACTAGACAGTGTAGCTGCTCTAAGTGAACACTGCGCTGTAATGGCAGGTTACTCCCGAGGTGCCCTCACCTACCTGCCAGCTCCCGGATTTTAGACCACAGGTGAACAGTGTGGCACTTTTTAGGTAAAGAGAACATCAGCTGTGAATTTCTGAGGTATGTCGTCCCCAGACAGGTTTTTCAGACCTCCATTTAACAAAGCCAGGCAATTCTAATGGATCGCATCTGCCCAGTGAAGACCTCTCCAAGAAGCCTTTATAACACGAACACCGTCTTCTCCTGAAGGTATAAACATGGTCACGGTTAAAACAAGTACATCTAAACAATATTAGCCGGGAATACAGCCTCCCATGCTTGGTCATACATCTTCTTGCAAAATACATACAGTTAGTGTTAAGTGGTTGGCTCAAACTGGTCTCATCCAAATACGTTTTTTCTTCTGCTTAGCTTTAGAATTTCTCTGCATTTGTCTTTCCTCTCTTCTATGTCTGTCTCTGCCTGAAGTTACATGTCAGTTTAACTATTTTCTCAGCTAAATCTCTCTTTTTTCATGGTCTCTCTGTATTTTGATAGACATTTCTTGCTTTTTGCTTCATAGTGGACTCCTTGTAGACCCATGACTTGTTGGTATTGCAGCTATAATGTAACAGTACAGCACAACGGCAGTAACTGCAGACCTCCAAAGACTGGTGGTGCAGAAACCAGCAAGATGTTTTTATCAAGTCCTTTACTCTGGAATTGAAGGTTTGGGTTTTTTTCCTGAATATACCCTACACCTCTATTCTTGCTAAGGGAATTTCTGTCTCCTCAGGAAGGCTCTGCCTGGTTCTCCTGATGCAATCATCAAATTTGATGGATGCTATCTAACTTCTTATCCTTGCAAATTGATCATAACAGTAGAAACTACCTTTAGGAAATTTAATTTCTCACTCTACTCTGCTAGTTTCACCCAAAAATCAGAGAGGTCAATGAGAAAGCTTGTGCTCATTTTATGACTCAAGCCCCAATAAGGATTATTTGCTATCCTATTTTAAAGAAAAAAGCAAATCAAGAAATCTCACCGTGGTTTTAAAACACAAATTTAGATGGATCTCCTCTCTGCTAAGCCTATCTGAGAGCAATAGGCTGCAAAAACCCCACAGTAGTCTGTGTGTGTGTGTACACGCACGTGCATAAATACTTTTGGAAATTCAAAATCATTTGGAGTAACAAGAAACATCTCAAGGATGTTTTTTTTTCCTCTAATACAGAACATGGTAATCAGGAGCCTATTTTGCACTGACACAAACCTGGAGTTCTTGCCCAAAGGTGGTGGCACAGATGGGATCGCAACACAGCCTTTGATGATTACACAGGGAGCAGATCCAGGAACACTTTCCCAATCCCAGATGAATTCTGAAATTTTGCTCAAGTCTTTGAGATGCTTTCAAGACAAAGACACCAGTGCTGAGCGCTGTTGTTACTGTGGCAGGTATGGGGTTTCCAAACACTTGAATCCTTCAGAAATGTGTCCCACTGAGATCCCAGTGAAGTCGGGATGTAGCTGGCTAAATCACTGAACTGCTGAAGGGACCCAACACGGAACAAAGCCGGCCATAAAATGTGGCTGTTGAGTGAATCTCTTAGCGATTCCCTAACAGACTCCCAAACGTTGTGCACAAGCAAAGCAGTCAAGTCCAGCTCTGATATCAGGCTGGCACAAGGCAGCCAAGACACAGACTTTCCCACAGCAGCGATCAAACATTCCTTGTTTCCAAACACAACACGGTCTGCGCTACATTAGAGTGCTTTAAGTGTTTTTCATTTAATAACTGCAAGATACACAGAGCCCCTAAAGTTTTTGCCAGTTCAGGAAAAAAGAATATGCACCTAAAGCTGTTTCTGGTTATTAGATGTTTTCCTGTGACTTTCGGCTTAAATATTAGTACTTCTTTTTACACATAAAGCACTTTACATTTCCTGCTCTACTGGAAGGCACAAAACCTTTGATAGAATGTACTGGCTTCAGCACAACTATTGTCTAATCAATGTCAGACAGCACGTCTGGGACGCAGCTTGTTTCACCACTGAAAAAATAAACCCCTTTCAGCTAAGGCCCTTTAGCTAAGCACCAAAAAGCTGCAGTCCTAGGTTTCTGTAGCACACTAAGAGGCAAGATCTTCAGCTGATATAATAGAGCCTGTCCCAGCTTTGCATCAGACTGCTAAGATCTATACTGACCTGGCTCTTATTTGAAAGGGTGGGAATTTTTCCATTTGTTTGGTATCTGAAATGAGGCCATGTCTGGAAGCCATTGACTTCGTTCAGGACAGCTAGAAAGCTATCTTTCCTCATGGGGAAAAAAAAAAAAAGCACTTTTAACTCATTCTTGTGGAAGGGGATAATTATTTTGTTTTACTACTGGTTTTCCAGCCGCTGAGGGAGGTACTGAAACGGATCTCGAGTCCACAGTTCCTTTCCCTACATAGGAAGTTATCATGAGACATGCACACATGATCACTGCTTAGGTTATGGCCCTCCTCAGGCATCCTGCCCTTGCCGTGGAAGAAGACAGAGTTGCATTTCTTTCTGAGTTTTTTTTAATCTCTGTGGTACTTACTTAAAAGAAAACGGTTTGAAATATAGTTCTCAAACTTACGCATAATCACTTCCAGTTCCTTACGCTTGTGACCAAGATACAAATTTCCCTAAGCTGAGTTTCTAACGTACATAAAACATTCAGTCCTGTCAGGCTACTTCAGGCCTTTTAATTTCCTAGGCACAATAGACTGATAAGTATTAATAATAATACCTAACATAAAGGGAACAAGAAGAGATTAGTTATTACAATTCTCTAACAGTAGTCCATTCCCTGTCTTTAAAGAAGACAGAAAATGCAGAGAAAATTACTAATTTTTTCCCAACAAAAGATTAAAAAAAAACCCCTTCTGATAGATTAGATCAGCTGGTTGGGAGAGTAAAGTGTGCAGCCGTTGTAAAAATATCTCCCTGACACTGTAAAGATAATGTCCCCCCCTCCTGGGAAGGAATAAATAAACCCTGGCTTTGAACAATGCCAGAAGACATTGCTGTTCCTTATGGAATTCCAAAAGGGAAAGTCATGTGGGTAGATAGGGCAAAGCAGAAAACAGCATTGGGAAAAAACTGGCCAGGACAAAAAAGCCTTCCTGAAAAAATCAGAAAAAACCCCGAGAGGCCCTATTTTTCTGTGCTGCTGTAAACTCACAGATTTTTAAGGCCAGAAAGGCTCGTTCTGACCACTTGTTCTGATCTGCTGCATAATTCAGGCTGCTTAAACCCAATCTGCAATTCCAGCATCAATACCATAATTCCTGATGGAAGGAAACCCCATTTTTCAGGCGCTAGGTTTCCATTAGGTTTCACATCACGGAAAATCATCCTCAGGAGTTTCTCTATGTTACATTACAGCCTCTTCAACCCATTTTTCCTTTGTGAACATGAAAGATCCCCCTGTTACCAGGAATCTCGTTCCATGCACGCTTAGGGACCACTTCTTCCTACTCCCATCACTCTCCCAAATAGGCTGACCACTGGCTCCCAGCGTGTTGGGGCCTGTCCAGATGTGCAGCTGGGCTTTAAAGGATTTCTCCTTTAGGAGATCTGCTTCAGAAATCATCTCCTAAAGGAGGGGCAGGTGCAACAGACAACCGAAAACCTGTTACTAATACAGGACTAGCAGTAATGCAATGAATGCTGCGATACGTGCGTTCAGAACACCACAGGGGCAAGGGGACCAGGTGACAGAAAACGAGCAGAAGCCTGAAACAGCGCAGGTATAGTGATGACTCTGGAGATCCAGCTCAAACTCTAGCTTGGCAAAAGCCACACAAATGTGTTTCATGTACCAGAGATTGAACAGATGCCTGCTGTCAAGGTCAGAGCCAAAGATGGGGAGAGGAATGACGTGACAGATGTAGGCCTGTAAGGCTACAGAGGGGGGCAATTAAGGCTCACAAAGCCAACGGAATAATAATTTTTTATATTTTTTGACCTACCTAGGCTTTCTGGTTGTTCGATCCACTGTGTTCATTTGAAAAAAAAAAAAAAAAAAAAAAAAAAAGGAGCGCTCTGCACTGCCATCCAGACCAACCTTGTGTGATGTCCTCTCCGCCATCAGCCAGCCAGGTGCCTCACCAGCACTCAGCTGTAAGCACAGCCATGAGTTTTCACACTTCTACCCGCCCAGTTACCTTCTCCATCCCACTGCAGGGGGAAGTGAGTAAGTGGTTGTGTGGGACTCAGCTCCCCACCAGGGTTAAACCATGACAATGCTTCAGCCACAGACTTCACACATGAACACAGAAACACGGGCTGCTATACCATGGTGGGATACGGAATCCTTCCTTTCTCCCAGATTTTATCCTTCTTGCATACTTCCACTATCAGATTTTGGCTTGGTCACCTATTTGTTGCGACAGTAACTAAACCACAGAGAAACATCAGGTTTGGGTCGTTTTTTCCAGATTATGCAATTACACAATTAGGCACAATATTTATGTCAGCCACAGTAGGGTCTCGAATCCGATCACCCCGTATTTCAGCTGAGTGCACCACGTACAGACCCTTGCATGTCCCAGGCCTCCCCTATTTCTTCTACCTCATCGCTTTTTTTCCTCTCAAAACTGGGACTTTTCACATGAAATTACTGAAACTGCTGAAAAACTGACAGCTACTCCAAGTCTTTGTGATTTGTGTCTTCTCTGGTAAATTCACTACAGAAGCAAAGCATTATCTGGAGCTGCCCTTGTGTTTAGCAGATCTACTGGAGTTTCAGAGCCATGTGTTCCTTATTAAGTGCCAGCAATCAGCAAGTTAATGCAAATAAGAAGAGTTCGCCGCAGACTCTAGGAATTCCAGAACGAGCTGCATGAATTATGTCTGATTACCAAAACAACACAAGTATTCTTGGCACACAGGGACCTGGGGTAAGGGCTCAGAATGATGCTCTAATGCCATTAACTAGGAGCCAACAAACTTCCCGTGGGGATCTTTGACTGCTGGATCTTTCTGCTTTATTTTCTGTTCTTTCCTAGCAACAGCAGAATGTCACCAAACTGTGGAAGATGTCAGTCAGGAGCTAGAGAGTTAAACAGCCCAGGAAAACCCCTGAATTTATGCTACAGCTCAAACACATTTTCCCACCACAACAAGGAAGCTGAGTGTGCTTATGTAATCGGGTTTGTTGAATACTTTTTAGAGGGATCATAACCAGTTAAATACCCAGAGTATTAATGCTTCAAAAAAAGATTGAATATAAATATAACAGGAGATAAAATCCAGTTGGTCTCCAGGACTGTGAAGCCGGAGGTTATGGGGTTTCATTGAACAGGAGGGCTCTATATAGATCTTTGACAGCACACTGGGGGGAGATTAAAGTGTCGCTGAATGGAATTGCATGGGCCCAATCCTGTAGAGGTGTACAGTGATCTTCAGAACTGCTGAAGGCTGCAGTATTATATTTACAGTACTCAGACATTTCACCCAGTATCTCCATGCGAATCAACTGAGTTTTTATGGCTAGCTGTTTTCCCATAAAATCAAATTTTCTCCTCAAAACAAGGTGAGATATAGGAAGTTCTGATAACCTCCTCTAGACAGCTGAAAACTGATTGTATTTTCTGTTCTAAGACACACAGGCTATGTGCTAGAAATGAAATTAAACTCCCCATGCCTTGAAATCATCCCTTACTTCACATTCTCAGTTTCACCTAAATACAAAGAAGAAGAGAAAAATACCATGTTAGCTGGGAGAACCTGCCAATCATTCCAGTGACTGCATACCTGGCACACACTAGATTTCTCCTTTCTTTAGTCAAATCGCATTCAGACCTCTTCTACTGGACTCACACTAGAGCCACAGCATTATCCTTCCGAGCCTCAGAAAACCATTTATTTTTTGAGCTCAGATGATTAATGTAACTTTTTTTCTAAAGGCTGTCAGACTGCAATAGCTTGGGCCATGCCGAATATGCTTAACCAGTGGACGGGATGGTTATGTGACTGTGATGTAAGCCACAACAGAGAAATGGCCTGTTCCCGTGGCAGCACTGTGCTTCTAACTGGAAGCTGCTCCTCTGCTTTCATGGCACATTTCACCACATCCTCACACGTAATGTCAATGGGATTTCCTTATTCTTTTGCTTACACTCACTGGATATTCAGGTCTGCCTTTTCACTGGGGAAGCAGCAGCACCAAAAGCCTGTGTGGAGCCTGTCTCCTTAACCTGATTCTATTGTGTGGTTAAAACTGAAGCAAGCCCCTGTGATACTGGAGAATGCATCCAGTTACCATAGGAACTAGAGGAGGTTACTCAGCCTGATTCAGAAAGTGTCTTCTGTGCTATGACAGCAAGTGGCATTTCAAAGGAACTGTGGATGAAAGCCTTCATAGCATGAGCCAGAGCTAGCAGAAGCCTCAAACCCAAACGCACATGCGTATTACAGTGTATCGTGTCGCCGTGTTAGCGCATCCCTGGGGGATCTCTTCCAGACAGTTCCAAGTGTTTTGTCCATTTTGCCTCTGAGTAAGTCCAGCACATCATCCCTGTGTTCAGTGGATTCAGGGGGAGCCTGCCTGCATCCAGCTATGTTTATATAACTGGATGATGAGAGTGTGCTCCAGACCTCACTGGAGCCAGACTAGACCGAAAGCATCAGGAATAATGACGTAGAGCAAACTAGCACATTTGCAGGTGTCTTAACATCTCCCTGAGGGGCGAGAGCACATTTTGAAAACAGAACAGAGTTGATGAGAAATGCATCACCCTGCAGAAGCTACCCTGTGCCCTTTATATAACATGCCACCGCTTCCCACAGGGCTTTAAAATATACATCAAAGCTAGCAGATGCTTAAATAGCAATGGGCGCTTCAGCAAAACACAATAGCTTGGGCTTTGCAGGGGAGTGGAGGCATCATCTCGCCTTTTTGCAAATACCTCTTGATGAAGTAAAATGTGTTTACAGATGCGCAGAGCTTGGTTACAGGGCACCTTTGTGACCTTATTTGAACCAGCTTGGGTCTTAGGGAAAAAAAAAAAAAAAATCTGGTTTCATTTGCAGGAGGATCCTACCTGCTTTTGAAATTCAGTGTCTGACTGAGCTCACTGCCAGGGCCCCTGTGAGACACTGCAGTTTCAGGAATATCTTGTCCCTCGGTGGAGGGCAGAGCAGTAACTCACACTGCAGAGTGAGCTGGTGCCACGCCACGCCACACCAGTGACAGCGTCTGCTGCAGCCACCGAACCCAGAGGGTTCTCCTCGCTGTGTCACAACGAAGCCAGGCCTTGGCGTGATCACAGGTCCCACCTAGCGCAGCTAGCAGCGTACAAAGCCTGATTTAGTCCTGCAAATCCACCCAACATGCTGAAGGAATGGTGGCGTTTGGATTAATTAAATGGATTCTTACCGCTGCTTCTTTGTGGGTATTAAATATTTATGTGCAGGGACTGCAGAAAAAGAACTCACACATGCTCAAATGCTGTGTAGGGAGAGCGGGTGACATCAGAGTTTAAATATGTGCTTGCAACCTCTGCTACAGCAATACAGGGAAATCCACCACTGCTTAGACAAGACAAGAGAAACGCTGTACTGCAGCGTGCCAGAGAACTGCACGGGTTGTACCGTACTTCAGTAGCTTAACAGAGAGACCAGAGACCAAAAGCAATCGCCAGCAGAGGAGGGATCTCCTTCCTTGTCCCTAATTCACCCTGAAAAAATTACTGAGTCAAGATAAAAGACTCATGTATAGGAATATCCGTGCCATCTGCTTAGTCTGGGGACAGAATTCACCCCACCTGCTGCTCACAAGCAGCACAGCAAGATCAGCAGAGAGTAAGTGGGCTTTTGCCTAATGCCTCAGCCCCTGCACACTGCTGCAGAGATCACCAAATACGCTGACTATCGGTGAACAAGTCTCATGTGGTCAATTTTATATCCTGTTACACTGGACCTGTGACAAAGCATCATTTACAAAGCTGGGCACTACATGATTGGGCTTGGAGCTAAATCCTCAGCTGAAGATATGTTTTGTTGCGTAATTCTCACACCATTCAAAGGCTCGGCTGCCCTTTGCACTATAATTTTTGCACTTTGCACTTTGCCTTTGCACTATAATTTTTATCAATACCAATACAGACCCACAATTCTTTACAGTGTTCATCACCCAAGTCAATATAAAAGCAAGAGACCCTAAGGAGCTGCTAAATGTGCCAAATGGAACAGATCAAAAAAAAAGGTACCACATAGTTTGCACAATTTTAAAACACAGGTTTTAGGTTAAGTCATTCAGAAAACGAAGTTTGGAAGATCCTGGCTGCTGGATATCCTGCAGATATCCTGCATATCTGGATTTATTGATATGTATTACTGAGCGCTAACACGCTAGCAGCACAAACATCTACCTGGTCAGAGACCAGAGCAGAGGCTGTTTCCATGAGCAGAGTACACTACAGGTTTCAAGAGGTGCCCAGCTCTGGGCTCCTACTATGAATTCTTCCTTTGCATCATCCTTTATTTGCTTTGTCAGGGGAAGGGTCTGCCAAACACTTCGCTCTCCAAATTCCTTACATGGGGAAGGAATTTTTTTTATCTCCTTTTGAGTTTGGGAGATATTCTTACCAGTCTGCTTTTGTGCATACAAATAAGAGATGCCACCATTCAGTGGGGTGTCATGAATGCCCCAGATCAGGCCGTTGGAGCAGTGCTTGGCTCAGCGGCGGCAACAGCCCAGGGGAGCTGCAGCAGACTCCACACAGACCAAGGCACAAGCAGGGAAACCAGCTCACTGTGAAATGCACTGACATAGGGCATCGCACACACAGTGCCACACCGTGCTCCCACCCAGCCGGTCAGTCCTGCACATGTTCCTATCAAGCTCACTCCTCTGACTCATTTCTTTAAGCATGTTGAGAGCTCAAAAGTTATAAACATCCTCCTCTCTTCTCTTCCCCCTCTCCTGCACAACAGTCTTAGAAAGAAGCTGGAAAACCAGGACACAACAATAGCAGGATTACTGAAATACCTCCCCATTTCCTTATAATTAACGGATAATGGGATTTTATTTGTTGAGAGATTAATATACCATTGCAAAACTCAGCTAGAAAAGAGAAAGAGAAGCTTGGATTGGCATGCCTAGAGCAAAGTTGAATTCAACATGCTAGGGTAAGGGCAAAGATTAGATATAATATGAAAAATGTCATTTAGCTCCCTTTTTATCCAGAAACATCAGACTAAGTGGTAGGCTGGCCTCCTGCCAAAGCCTGATGCATCAAGGGTCATGGCGGCTTTAGAACAGCCATAATTTTTTATGCTGAGCTTCCATAATTTCATCGTTAAAGTTTGTACATATACATCATATCGAAGCGGGGGATTCTAAGCTGCTACCAGTTTCTAGGGCACAGCATTTCCATATGCAGAGAAACACTTTGAAGGGCAGGTTTAGAAATACTGAAGGTTTTTTCCTTCTAAAACCAACAGTGTTATGGGTTGTGAGATCTGGAGGAACAGGACAGAGACACCCGTGTGAGATGTGACACTTTGGGAAGGCAGAGAATGAGGGACTGAGAGGTTGAGCCTCTGGGAGGCTCTGCGAAGCCCTGGTGGCTACAGTGCAAACGTTTGCCCCAAAGGGAAGAGAGAATTTCCCTCTGACCACCCTGCTAGGCTCCCAGATGGCCCCAGAGCCCTGTCACAGCTCCCCTCTTCCCTCTGAAACAACAGGGATCTCCATTCCGGAGTCATTCATTCCTCCCTAGGCTTTGTCACACAAGCTCATGACGGCACGTCTGCACAACCAAGTGCAGGGAGTCAGAGCAGCAAAGAACCAGAGGCACGCCTGCGTGTCTGCACCTTCGCTCCGTTCCAGACACCACTGGTGAGGTTAGCAGGAGCGTGCTGGGGTTTGCTCTGCTTGTGCCTCCGTTTTCCTGTGCACTGACAGTTCATGCCACAAAGCTAATCCCTGCTTGGGCTGAGATAGTGCAGAGTTAGGAGGCCTTTAGGCAGGCTGCAAGACACAGAGGCTTTAGAAGGTCCAGAAAAAGGGGCTAGATATGTCTGCAGGAGGCTACCTCAGTACCGTCCTGTTCAAACGGGTCTGCTATAGAACCAGAGACGCTGTGATGCTCCCAGTGAGGTGCAATGCTCTCATCCTGAAACGGGCAGCATTTTTCCTACCGTTTAGATCAGAAATTAATCTTGCCTGCTTTCTTACAGATACTCTTGCTATTTTTAATCAGTGGCAAAAAAAAAGGGGGCTGACCAAATAGGGACGAGTGTGAGTATGTGTATGGGACAGTGTGCCAGTTTATAAATGGGACCTGAGCTTACCAGAAGAGACAAGCCATCTTGATGGCCTCTATTCCTCCTTCCCACGTGCTATCCTCTTCTGTCCCAGTTCTCTTGCCTCCAAATGGCCCCTGCTAAAGACTCCTGTTTTGCATCCTACATTACCTGATCGCACACAGTCCTCACGACGATTGAGTTTGCTCGATTACTGCTCCTAAGAAGCAATCAGAAAGGTCCACCCCTTGTGTGACTCTGCTTAAACTGGTAATGATGCCATTGCACGTGCTAATTAACGTTTGGGCACCGTTCATGAGTGCTCCACACGAATTCTGAGTTCGGATCTCCAGCATCATTAGAAAGAACGTCGCTCTCATCAGCAACTCAGTTGCTTCCACGCTGGTTTTGTCATTTAGATGCAGGATGTTTTCCTGTAGACTAGTTGTTAACATGTTGTGTTTGGGTATATACATTTCTCCTTTTTATTCCTATAGGTACTCTGCAGAGTCCTGGAAGCAACTGGCACTTTCAATCACGGACACACGAAGGTCACGTGCAATTCTGAAGATACTTAAAATCGTATTTAGAAGCACCAGGACAGCTGGGAATGAGCTTGGGAGGTCAGATAATTCCTTGCTTCTCTTTTTAATCAAAAGGGCACAAAACTCTTAAAAAAAAATAAAGAGAGACACAAAATGAATAAAAATTTAAGGACCAGTTAAAATTTATGGGGGGAAAAAAAATTTCACAGCCTATCTTACTCTGTTTTCTCCTACATTCATTTACATACATGGCTAACACCTCATTAGAGGCATTCAGACCGACACCTCTTAGCCCTATGAACTCAAGCATAGACACTTGCTTTTCAAAACACCAAAAAACACAGACCCTAAAACCAAAACCGTGCAAAAAACAAAAATCTTAAGGGTATTCAAGAAAACAAACTCCTTTCAGTTCTTTAGTCATTTAAAAGATGAGGCTTTTATCTGAGCGCTCCCGCAAATCCCGCACTTGGCTTGTTGCCTCGACTGTCGCTGCCTTCTAGCTCCCCTTCCACAAGTATCACGGAACTCAGCCGTAGCAAGACATGCAAGACAAACACCAGATTGTAGGCCACCTCTTTTCCTTCAGAGCAGGCCATTTGCTGCACTTTTCCTTTCCCAGCTTCAGAGCTCTTAGCAGTACATCCGCATTGCTGTACTGAGGAGAAAAGCTCGTCCTAATGTAGAGGTGGGAGGGAATAAGCATGTAGTTCTTTCCTTTCCTGCTTTAACTTTTCTAGTGTCTGTTATTTTTTTCCCCCCAGTCTTTGCTTGTCACTTTGCTTTATCATTTCATGTGCTTGACTTTATAGTTCTCCTTGATGCACAGAACTTCACCTGGTATGAATAAAATTAACTGTGAGAAGAGGAAGAAGATGATTGAACTTTCAGTATTTCCACTGGGGGAGACATCATTTAAAAAAACAACACGTCTCACACGCAAGAAGTGTTGTCACGGTGTGTTGTCACGGTGTGCTTTACTCCTGTATGAAGTAGTGTTGGATTCTTCTTATAGATGAGCTGCCCACAAGCTCCGAGGCTACACCCATGGTGTCTGACAGAACAGTAGGTGAACATCACCCCACCCTGTTAGTAGTGGAATTGCCCTCAGCCTCATGACTCCTCCTCTCAGAGAAGGGTAGGGCAGGGCTAAATCAAATAAAACGTAGTATGAACTCAACTCGACAGAATCAACGTGGATAAGAGGGGGCTTGAAATACACGAGGAAGACGCGAAGACAAAGCTGGGAAAAAAAACCCACCGCTCTGCAGATGTGCAACCCTGCATCTGGCCATCCCGCTGCTCTGCTCCACCGAGGGCTTCTAAAGGTGGGAGTACCCCATGCCAAGAACTGTTTTTCTACAACTTTAAGCTGTATTTCATTAAATTAAAAATACATAAAGCCTAAACCTTGTTTTCTTTCAATTTCTTTTAATTTCAAGAATTGATACATCAGTAACAGCAGACTGGCGAGAGAAGAATTTATGACTAGAGAAATGCTGAGGCACTGCAATAGAAAGAAACATTTAAGCCTTTCTATTGAAGTTACTCATATTAAAAAGTAATCTAAGTTTTTATGTTCTCCAAGGTTTTACTTATTTCATCAGAGTGATACCAGTAAGTAGCAATTTGTCACGTCATAGCCGGAGAGCTGAAACCATCACCCTGCCCTCACCAGCCACTGTCTGAAACAGCACGTAAACCTAACGGTGGGGAGAGGTGCCGCTGCATGGCTCACGCAGGAGCCTTTGCTTCGGACAGGAGGACACAGTGCTCCCGTTTGGACATCCTTCTGTGAGTTCTCTCTGCCTCCCAACCACTACAAAAAGCTTGGGTTTAATGCCTCTGAGACGGCATGGATGGGGTGAAACCAGGTCAGAGTCTAAGTGCTGCCCAAGGCTTCTGAGCACTGGAAAGTGAAAGGCCAGTGATGAGGGGGGTTGCTTTTTATTAAACAATTTAAATCTTTCAGTGCACTCAACAAATATCAGCGATGAAGAGGTAAACCTGATAAACATGAATGATCTAGACTCGAAAAAGAAGAGAAATGGATTAGAGTGGACAGGACAAGATAAAGCGTGAGGGGATGGAATTAAGCTTGGGAAATGACACTGGAGCATGCCGATGAGCCGCCCTGACACAGTGTGTCCAGAACTAAATTATGGGTGCTCTGGTTATGCTCCAAAAGTCACATTTATGCTTATGGAAGCGCTTCAGAAATGCTTCTGTGGATGTCAAAGTAGGAATTACACAGCCTGGACCTCAGCCTGAGCAGAAGAAAAATATTCAGAAAATAAAATTGCTCTGTTTCCGCAAATGAGATGTTAGGAAGAACAGCTATTGCCTGAGATTCTGAGAAAAGTTTACTGCAAACCCAACCTCAGAAGTATAAATAAATGGACCTAACAATCCTTTCAACTCTCATTTCTAAGCTTCAGTTCCCTGCTGACCTGTTCCTGTTCCACTGTAATAGCTTCAGTGTTAAAAAACTGCAACAGAAGGAACACTGGAATTGACTTTCCCTGGCACCACAGCTCATGCTTTCCAGAGACATGCATGCCATTCCCTCTTTGGATGCCTCGAGCACACTGACGCTCGACATCACGTCCAAGTGTGATTTTCCTAGGAAGCAAGGAGTTCTAAGTTTGGATGTATCAGAGACATTCCCTGTACCTTCTTACAGGCAGGAGGAAAATAAGCAATGCCGTAAATGACGTTTCTTTTTCCAAATGGCTTATATGTGGACGCGTCTCAGCCAAAGCAACCCAGCAGCTCCTTCAAAAAGCTTTAGGAAGCCTGAGCATTCCCCGACTCTGATGCACACTAATAGAGATGGTTTTCCCCTGTTTTGCTTGTGCTACATACTTGGTACACACAGGCAGTTCTGCAGATACTCGATGGACCTTGAATGCTGACGAGCAGAGGGCGTTTTATTTCATCCAAGGTCAGAAACAGCAGAGAATTCTTCTTAATACTGAGACATTACCATTTGCCCTACTGATGCACTTTAAGTTGGACTTGTCAGCCCTAATTGATTTGCAGTCCTTTTGGTCGGAGGGCAAGCTAAACTTAAACACCAGAGGGGAAAGGTTAGTTCAACACCTTTCTCCGTTATCACGTTACCACGTTCTCACGCCTTCTCTCTCACTGCTCTGAACGGTACTTCCTCTAATCGTTTGCATTAGGAGACTTTGCCACTCCTAATAAGTTTGAGTCAGTTTTCACCTCATTTACTATATTTGTGTCAAAATGAACATGTTTCTCACAACAATATGGGGATTACCAACCCCTGTTTGATGAATGGATAAGCAGGAGTAGATTAGCAACTCCTGAAATTGGCTTCTGAACAGGCCCAACCTCACTATTCCCTTCTACTACAACATTTCAGCTTCTATTTTTAGAAGTTCCCATTCGTTCGGCTTTTCACCAAGCACGCAGCTTCATTAACCACTGTCAGAAAAGTAGAACTGGCTAATGTGGGAGAAAAGGAAGAAGAAAAGCAGCAGAAGGTCCAGGGGCTTCCACAGCAGTGCTGCCCTAATGCTGCAACTCCCCCAAGTGCCGCTATTACAATGACTAGGACCAGCCTAGAGTCCTTTGAGCTTTCAAACATATCTGAGTTGCTGCAATGCTTTCAGTTGCACAATCCTTTCTAGCTTCTTCCTAGGCTGCTTTTAGTCTTACATCAATGTTTCCAGATTCAAATATTTGCAAGAGGAGGAAAAACAGATCACTGAAATAACAGGATTTTTTTTTCCCCCTCACCAATTTTACAGTTCGGCATCCCTCACCCCGTTCAGTCTATCGGCCTTCACTCCATCTTTGCTCCTTTTAGGACTTCACCCTTTTTGTCCTACTGTTTCTTCAGTTTATTCTTACACATGTCAGCTCCTGTATTCCTTGGTTTTACCCTTCAGTCTCTTGGTTTTTAGGCACGCAGGGTTACAGACACTGTTATTGTCAGATCTCCTTGTCAAGCCATGGCATGTGGCTGTCTGGAGACAACAATCACAGGACTTGGAAGGACTTCATAAGTCCAGTTAGGGCAAGGCATGATCTACTCTACAAAAACCCTTCCTCAGAGATGTCTGTGCAACTTCTGCTAAAATCCAATGCAAACCCATCAGTAAAGAGGCCAGTCCATGCAAGAATCACACAGTTCCTCAGCTAGAGACTGCGCTTCTAGACCGCTGAGCCCCAAATGCAGAGCTTTTTGTGACTCAGTCCCCACAACAATCACCCTTCTCACAAAAACAGCTTAGAAAACTGGGCTTCCCATGTCTGCGCAAGTAGGACAAGTCTCCAGAGAAGGTGATGCTCTCAGACAACAACCCCTGCAAATTCCCATCATTGCCACAAAAACTGCACATCCATTCTATCTTGTCAAACATTAATTGCTTTCTTAAAGCATCGCTTTTTCACCACCCCCATGGCTTTACACGCTAAAAGCTCTTTTATGTAAAAATAAAATCTGGTTTTGCTTTAGGGTGGGTTTTAATTGGGGGTGAGGAGGAGTAGTTAATGTTCCATGCTCTGCTCATCGTTCTCCACCCAGCTGAGAATCGGATGGAGTCTCTTGTGGTCACACAGAAAATACCACATAAGCAACTGCTGAAAGCAGACCCAGCAGTCCCAAGACGACAACACACAGGATAGCAAAGGGAATACGACACACACACAGAGCTCTAGAGATGCACCTCATCTCAAACATCAACCTTTTCTCCCATCATGCAAATGTATCTCAGGCTTGCTTCCTTCTGCGAATACCCAGCTTTTCCTCATGCTACCCTTACAATTCTAACCTGCAGCCTTCTCTTCCGTCATATTGCTATCCAGGGCCACGTTCATTAGTTTACATCGGCTGAGATGGAGCTCGCAACATTGTGGTGGTTGGTTCTTCAGGAGAGAGTTGTTGATAAACTTTGCTTTACAGTAGCCTGGTTAAGAATGGTAACATTTCCATCTGAAAGCATCTTTCTTGACTCACACTTCTTAAGCCTTAGAATATTACATTTTTCATTCTGGGCTGAGGCAATAACATGTCATTGATTTTTACAGTAAGTCAGCAACACTGCTTTTCAAGGCAACATAATTTTTTGTCTTTCCTAATCAATGACATTTGATACTCCATTTACATCTGCCTCTGCTGCAACCAGGGAATTTGCTTCTTCCCTTTTTACTTTGAACAAAGCCCGTGTCTTGAACTGTTTGTTTGAAAGACTGGAGCTCAGTAACGATTCAGAAGCAGTTTGCATTCTCTTTTCATCAGTGCAGTTAATTACAAAGACTGTAAGAACAGTCAGAACTGGGCCCCTTTGTTTTCAAACAGATTTTTTTTTTCCTTGTGTACACCATAAGATCTAAATTAATCTTTCCTCTCCAAGAATCAAAAATAGCTGCGATAGCCTTTCCCAGTTCTTGCCTCCTCCAAGTCTTTCAGTTACCCTTTTCTTACGTGACCTGATTACAGCCTACCTCCATCTGGCTCTCTGGCAGGGGACAGAAGGTGTCAGTTCTGCTGGTAGGGCAATCTTTACTCGTTAGCACTTCCCAGAGGCCAAAAGGGAGAGTTTACTTTGGGGAAATTATCCATGCAACAACGGTCCTTACCAAAACAAGTGATACTTGAAAAGAAGATTATTAAAGAAGAAAACAAAACAGAGTTGGCTTATCAGATCCACATTTGAAAATTAAACTGGATTTGGTTTTGGTAGCTTAGTGAAAAAGAAAACAGCTTCACCTTGTAAAGACAGTCCCAGACTGACTTCTCCCTGCATCAGCCTTGTTACCAGCTAGCTCACCTTTTCTCTTGGAGCTTGTTGCCCGTGGAGCCTGTTACAAACTCATTGGCACAAGAAGCAAGATGCTGTTACCAGGCACAGAAGGGATGAGCAATCCTTGCTCAGGGAAACTACTATCATCTCGTCTCCTAATTATTAGAGGCCAAGGCTGGCAAGACCAAACCCGGTGATTGCTGTTGCTATCTATGCCAGTCATTGTCTCACCAGGAAGTTACTCCCAGCAAGAGAAGTGGGTTCACATCCTTTAGCTGCTGTCTGACCATCAGTTCCCCTTTTTCTCAGCACAAGAACAGGGCCCTCCAAGCATTTCAGCTCCTGATTTCTTTTACCAAGATGTTAGGGACAGATCCTGAAAGTTCTGCCTCAGAGCATATGCACAGCAGGAGGCTCAGAGAGGAATACACTCCTTGAACACTCTCTGGATGGCCACACTCTCAGTCATGCTTTTCATGAGACTGAGGAGAGCAGAGCACACACGGGAGGGATGGCCGAGTGACTGAGTATTTGAGGGTTCTGGACCAGAAGTAAGAGAGGTTGTTATAAAGTGCATAACCATCTACTCAAGCCCGGTATGACACCCCAGTCTCATACCACTGATGGTGCCGGTCCCTATCTTTTGGACTGCAAATGTTTGCATTGAACTGAAAGATTCAGCTAAGTTTTGGGCCTGGAAAATCAGAACATTAATCAAGCTGGAGAAATCAACAAGCAAACCAGGGAAGCAAGATGCCAAAACCAGAATGAGTTCCTGGGATCAGGAGAGACAAAACCCACATTTAACATTTCACTCTAATAGCTGGAGAAGCTCATCTCCTCCTTTGAGGAATGTTTATACATCTGAGTTGCAGAACTGTTTGTTCTAGAAGCAGCACCAGAACGTTTTGAAGCGTGGAAATGAAAAGGCAGTGAATAAGTCCATTTGAATGCAAAGCAAGAGGGCTTGAGGTTCGGTGGGCACCAAAGGGCTTTAAACGCACATGAATGATCACCTGCCACAGGCTGAAGCCATCACCTAGTTGAGAGCGCTGTGCATAGCACACTACTTCCAGAAGCACCATTAGACAGGACGCTTATTTGCAAAATTCAGCCTTTTCACTTCTGTGCCTAAGTGTGACACCTGCCCCTCCCCACTAGCCTGCGACAAGCCTGGGCTCCGGTATTAGACATCCTAGACAGATGCTTAAGAAAAGCCACGGGAATAAAGTGCTAGTTGTGCAGGAAGAACCAGCTGCAAGGTAGGTCACGTACAGGCCCAGCGTAGAGTGTTCACAGCTTGTTGTCTGCCACTGTAAGGGACACGGTTTAAACACGCAGTCATGCCTCGGCACATGTGACCACAGCGAGTGGGAACACGGGAACACACAGTAAGTCCTACCCTCCGGACCAAGGGCTCTCCCCCCCACAAGGTGAGGGGCAGAATGGACACCTGGACCCACCTAATTTCTGCTGACACCATCCTTAGCACTGAGGCAGAGGCAGCACGGGAAGCGTTTGCCTCGATCATGGTGCTAAGAAAGGGAAGCAGTCGAGAGCGGGTAGGGATGCTCGAAACAGCCGTCCCCCTGGACTGCTCCTGTGCTGCACATCATGCCTCATCCGTGGGCCTTTGCCAAGGCACGGCTGCTTAGCACTAAACATCTCTGGATACATCTCCGTTTGTGAGGAAAGACAGGTCCCAGCTCGGTTTCCTTCCTTGGCAGGTTCTGAGCTATTTTAGATATACACAAAAATGAAAAGTAAGCTTTTGGTGTTGTCAAAAAAACATTTGCCTCTTTCAGGTGTGCTGGCTCTGTTACATTAATTGCTTCCTTCTCCACGCTTTATTTTAAGGTGAGCTTTAACTGATTTCTAACTGTAATCACAATTATCATGTGTTATCCTGATTAATGGAGGGCTTGATTAACACATAAAAAGGTGCTACTGTTTTCATTTGAGGAAGAAGAGATGAAAGATGTTTTTAAGCCATGGCTGAGGCAATAATTTCACTGGAGAATGCGGTGCTAATACAAGGCAATTAATCATCTATTTTGGTTAATTTACAATAATAAATTATTATTCATAGCACAGAATGCGATTGTGTAGATTAAATTTAAGGCTGCGGGATATACTTGGCTTTACGTACTACATCATTTAGCTTTAGTGTGCTTTACACAGCACTTTGGGTAGCAAAGCATGTTTATGCTCCAGCAAAACAGAGGCAGCAAGAGGCATTACTCATCTGAGGCAACAAGCAGAGCGAAGAACACAGAAGCCGACACCTCCGTTCCCTCTCTCATGGCCCAGATGCTGTGCTAACTGAAAGCAGATAATCCTTGACCCACTTACTCCTGTCCCTCATGAAGCAATTCATCCCAGTGCTCAGCTCTAGCACTGGCAAAGTTTCCCAGTATCTGACAGAAATCTCAGTCGCTGCTGCCAAAGGCTCTCGCTGTACTCTAGCCAGCACAAATTGCAGTGTATGCTCCCCTCTCCCTACTGCCTTTTATTTATCTGCCCAGTCTCTAGACTAAGCAACTCCAATATGAGTGGTACTGCATGAAAATCTCTTCAGTACTCTCTGCCACATAGCAAACAGAACCGGTATTTAGTGAGATCCTTTGGCTGCTGGATCCCTGGTTTGACTTTCAGCAGGGCAACAGTGACAAAAGCTATCAGATCACAGCAACTCTGAAGTGACAGTCACCGCTCTTTCTGTGGGATCTGTGCCAATAACCTTGGTGATAGAAGGGTCTAAGGCTCTGTTCCTGACCCTCTCAGCTAAGTTGTCTGCAGTTAGTAGCAGGGAGTCGGATAGTAACTGGGAAGCACAAACAAGCGTCAGTAATGAAGGCGTTTAGCAAGTTCAACACTGGGCAGGAAGAGGCACTGACGTCTCACCGCAATCTTGAAAAACCCACCAAGGTCACGGTGTCAGCCAAGGGGTTCGATCTGTTTTTCAGAGCTTATGCTATATGATAGACCTGTATTACTTGGAGATTCACCATTACTTGTATTTATTTGTAGTGCCGCCCCCTTTACTGACCACAATTATTTTAAACCCAGCATTTTCTAAAGATAAAATTTTAGAGTTGATCGTGGGAGAGTTCTTACTTATTTTCTTCCTCGTAAACATGAACTCAGAGATGAAAGGCAAAGGAAAAACAGCTCAAAGCCTTAATTATAAGGCAGCTGACTTTCAGAGGGCTAAAATTACAATAGCTCTACACATCAAAAAGCCATGAAACAGCTCCTGCTTCCATCTCACACCTGCATACTTTGTGCCCTAAACCAGGGGTGAGAGAGAAAATCGTAAAGAGCATGCTTAGAGCCTGGTGTCCACTTGTTAGACCTCATCTACTAATCACTCTGCTCTGATTGTTGCCAGAGTCAGGCAAGAGAGAGATAAAGCTTTGTCTTCTAGGGTAAATATTATAGCTAAGCCTGAAGTTCCCAGCCCACAGATCCCGTGCAACCCACTGTGGCCCAGTGTGCAGGTAGAGGTATTAGCTGTCTTTTTCTACCTGCCAATCCACAGAGGTGTGGTGCTCAGGTCGCAGCTAATCCATGCAGGAGATTATGACCTTCACGGGAACAAAAGCACAGACGCAAATATGGAGGTTGCTACTTGTTCAATTTAGTAACTACGCAATTGCTTTATAAATGCCTTCCCGTACACCGCGACATCTTTAGTTCCCTACTCTTTCCGTACATCACGAGATCTTCCGAGCGCCTCCCCTTACACTTCCCCCCACTTCCCCCTCCCCATGCTATATAGCTGTATTTGTAATAGTTGAAGTGCTTGTTGTTCTATTTCTACATACGTAAGGGTTTGTTTGTTTGATTGTTGTTTTTTTTCTTTTGGTTCTTTCCCTGTATTAACTACAGCTGCTGCACGCTTCTCTGTAGTGCATGCCCATATGTTGGGTCTGGGCGAGATGGTTCGTATAAGCAGAAGATCCAAGTAGCCAAAAGCCACAGAAAATCTGCAAAAACTTGAAGAAGAAATAGTTATTTCAGGTTTTATACATGGTGCAGGTATCCATTTAATTAAATCATCTTTTTCCACTGCTGCGTACTCACGCCCAAACACTCTCAGCGACCAGCCCGATTCCCACGCTATTGCTCCCGGTTCCTTGAGCTGAACCAAAGGATAATTTTTTCTCGCCTGGGTTGGCACAAAGTGTTTCCACAGGGGAGTGTGGACTCGTCACCTCTAACAAAATGATTTAAAGCATAAAGGGCGTGGGACAATAAAGTCTGCTGTCAGTCTATGGGTATTGTCCCCTTATGACCTTCCCCCTCCCCAAGCTGTTGTAGTTTGGTTTTTAGGGTGCGATGAGCACGTTCCACTACCGCTTGCCCTTGACTGATGTAAGGAAGGCCGTGCACTAACTTGATGTCCCATAATGCACACCATTCTTTGGTACGTCTAGCGATGAAGCAAGGGCCGTTATCTGTTTTGATCTCTTGTGGCTTCCCTAATAAGGCAATGATGCCCTCCCAATGAACAATAATGTGTCTGGCTGTTTGCGAGCCATCATGGCTAATATTGTAGAACGAATGGTGTCGATGGTTACTATGAGGTATTTATTTGGTTTTAGTAGGTCACATTCTGTTATATCAGTTTGCCATATCTGACGGGGGGAGAGACCCCTTGGATTGACACCTGCTTCCCACAATGGGCCCTTTTTGACAGTAGGGACAAAGCGCCACTATGTTTTTTGCTTGTGACAGAGAAATATGACATGTCTTCACTAAGGCTTTTGCTCTGAGGTGTAGAAAGGCATGTAAATGCTTTGCAGTGCCTAGTGACCATACACCCTGTGCCGCCTGGTCAGCCTTATGATTGCCTTCTACAATCGGACCAGGTAAGGACTGGCGACTGTTCACATGTGTAAGGAAGGCCTGTCCTATGCGTTGTTGTAGAGCGTCATAAAGCAAAGTCGACACTTCCGTCTGCACAAATTCTACTGTTACCATTTTGTGTAGAAGTTTATAAACATATAGAGAGTCTGTAACAACATTAATTGGATTCTCTGTCTCTTGCTGGAGTGCCATCTGGACCGCTTTGGCATCCAACCATTGTACTGATTTATTAGTCTGAGTCCACAACCTCTTTTCCCAACGTCCTTCAGCTTTCAATACGACTGCAGCTGTTTGTGATTGTGATAAGGCATCTGTAAAGTATGTTGTGCCATTAAGAGGGTGCATGACTAGAGGTAGTGTAAGTTGTAGCTGAAGTGTCTTCAGGTGTGTAACCCATTGTAGACCCTTTCCAGTTGTCATGGAGCCTGGAAAGTCGAAGATGGCACATTGTAAATCTTCTGAACACGTAATCATGTCGTCCCACACTTGCTGCTTCCAGGGGATGAGTATTGTGTCAGGTTCCTTCCCAAAGTGTTGAAGGGTCATGTTGCGTAAGCGTCCTATGAGGTCCGCTACAACAGCGACTACGGTAACAAAGGCAGCCTTGTTGGTATTTTGATAAGCCCAGGCTAAAGACACGGGTTTGCCATCCATGCCCTGAAATAGGATGCCTATCGTGCCATGTTCAGAAATAAAGCATCCTGCTATGATTGGCTATTTTGGATCCCAGCACTGCAAAGGTCTCTGTTGTAAAATAGCTTGTATAAGCGTTAAGTTGTCCTGACACTCCTTTATGAGTTTCTTTGGCTCCCACAAGTGTTCTCCTTTTAGTAATTCATAAAAGGGTTGCATAAGTCCCAAGGGAATACAGATAAAGGTGCGAAGCCACTGTAAGGCTCCCACTAATTTTTGAGCATCATGAAGAGTGGCAATGTTTGGAGCAAGAGCTATTGGTTGTAGACTTACGTCATTCCCAGTTAAAGTCACACCCAGATATTGTAACCGCGTACCTCGCTATGGATCTTAGCCTCAAGGTGCTGCCAATAATATGTCATCCACATAACGTATCACATGATGGTCAGGCTTACCTTGTCTCAAAGGTGCGATGGCGTTGACCACATACAGCTGATAAATGACAGGTGAGTTTTTCATACCTTGAGGCAGTACAGTCCATTGCCAACGCTGAGCTGGCTGAGCGAGGTTCACACATGGTACGGTAAAAGCAAATCTCTGTTTGTCGGCGGGATGTAAAGGGATGCTGAAAAAACAATCTTTGATATCAATAATCACAATGGACCAATCTTTCAGTATGGTGGAACCCCAGGGCAATCCAGGTTGTAGGGTAACCATTGCCTGCATCTGTTGATTGACAGCCCTGAGGTCATGGAGTAAGTGCCATTTGGTCTTATCTTTCTTTTAGATAACAAATAGAGGAGTATTCCAAGGGCTTGTAGAGGGTTCCAAATGACCCGCCTGTACTTCTCTTTCCACTAATTGTTGAAGTGCACATAGTTTTTCTGAGTTCAGCGGCCACTTCTCCACCCACATCGGTGAAGAGGTCAACCATGTAAGTTTTAAGGGCAGTATGTGCTCGGCAGTGGCCCCTAACCTGAATTTGTAATGCCGGTTTTCATTTGTTGCATGCAGTCGCAGCCCAGCAAAACCCCCTGGAAATCTGCTAATACTACAGGCTTCAGTATTGCAATTAAGGCCCCTTTTTCCTGGCCTTGGACTTTCGTGGCCTTGTCACGGTGATTGCTTTGTACACTGGTTTTTCTCCTCTGACACCTGTCAAATCCCCCAAATGTAGTTTCCCACTGTCCTGGCCACCATTTCTCGCCCACTACTGTTACATCACCTCCTGAATCAATCATGGCCTGTACTACTATTTCTTCTGTTCTTCCCAGGCGAGGCTGGCTTATCCAAACGGTGACCATGGGCTTGTCGCTACAATCTAAGACCAGAGCCACGGTTCTTGGCTCGGAAGGCCCTCTCGCGGACAACTGCAGGCATATTTGACTGTCACTTGGGGAGTATAGGAAAAGTTGTCTCTGATTTGTGGGGGTTGCCTGTTGGGCATTGGAGGAGGCCTGCCCCCACTCCTGGCTCCTCCCCTCTTGTTTCCCTGCTGTGAATGTTTATACCAACAATCCCGTGCCCAATGACCTGGTTTCCCGCACACCCAACAAGGCCCACTTCTGGAGGGTCGTGGTCCTTGTCGGTTTGCCTGACGAGATCTTTTATGAATGCCACGGAAATTGTTTTTTCTACAGGGTACAGGTCTTTCTGTAAAGTGGATGTTGCCTGGGGCATGTATCATTGCCTCCTTTTGCACCACTTGTCGTAAGAGGGTGGCAACAGGTGTATTCAAAGGAATATCTTTTACAATACTTTTGATTATCAGGTTAGATTGCTGTCTGATACATTCTATTATTACAGCTTCCTTAGCACTATCGGGCAAGTCTGATTCTGTGACCGCGTCGTGGAGTCTGTTGACAAACTGCAAGAACGGTTCATTCTGTCCTTGCTTAACAGAAGTCCCCAAGGGTTCCTTCTTTTCTAATTTAGCTATATCCATGAAAGCCTTTTTACCAGCCTTAGTGGTGGCGATAAATTCTCCAGGCCATAGTTGTAATTGGGCAGGGATTGTAGAAAATGCTCCCCGTCCTGTAAGGCGGTCAAAGGTAGTCCCATGTAAGGGGTGGTGTTGATCTGCGGCCTCTTGTACAAGGGCATTAATACGATCTCCCCATGCTTCCTTCCATAGCAAGAACATAGCTGGTTTTAATATTGCTTTTGCTAATTGTCTTACATCGGCTGGGATTAGTGGTAAGGCTAAGATAGTTTCTAATAATAAAGTCGTTTCCGGATGTCCTAGTCCGTGTTCGCTTACAGTTTTAAATAATGCTTGTACTGCTTTGGCATCAAGCGGATGCCATTCTTGTTGCCCTCTTGGGGTCACCCTGTCTGGGTAAGCACGGATGGCTGCAGGTTCAAGCTTTACGCCTGACATCACACACTCTTTCGCTATGAGGCGCCAATCAGTAGGGGGTTCCGGTAAAAGAGGGGAAGGAGCCCCGCCCATGATCATACCTCTGTTTTGCTGGGCAGTGGCTGCCAGTTCTTGCACTGCTGTTGTCAGGCGCGCTAACAATTTTGTTATCTTTTCCTCTCCTTTTGTCTCCTCCCTTTTTGGCACAGTTCCTTCTTTCCCTATTTGGTTGTATTTTAGACCCTCCCCCTCATTTTCGTCATCTGACTCCGCCTGGGTTTTTTCCTCTCGCCAATGGGCAAGTGGATTGCCCAATTCTTCTGTATGACAAGGTTTAGCAGGCCCTGCCACGTTCCATGGTGCCGCCTCCTCCGAAGGAGCGGGAGCACCTGGGAGCCAATCAAGCAGGGGATCCAGCTGGGGCTGCCGCTTTTTGCTCTCCTGCTCTTTTTGAGCTGCCTCCATTGCCTCTTTCCATTGTTGCCTTTGCTTTCTCCATTTCTCCTCTAAATCAACCGGTTGTACTTCGGTCTCCGCTTTTGGCAGTGCTCCCCAAGGATATACCGGGGGAGGTGTGGGTGGAGAAGGGGGAGTGATATTTCTACCCCCTTCTCTACCCTTGTCAGGGGGTTTGCCTTCTGTGGGCCATGCCTCCCGTAGCTTGATACCTTCCTCCTCAGAGGAACTATCTGCAGGCTCCTCGATCTGCGTAGTCCCTTCCGAGAGACCCTGCAATCCCCTGTGTGCATCTGTACATGCCTCTTGTTCGGCTTGGATGGCTTTCATCATTGCATTTACTTTACCCCAAGCCACCAAATGTTCTGGTTTGCCCAATTTTGCCTGTTCCGTTAATTCAGCTTCTATCTGAGGCCATAGCTCTGGCTTCATGCAATCTATCGGCTTGGCCAGAATGCCAAGCTTTACTAATCTTTGTAGCATCGCTTTTAAAGTCTCCGACTTCATAGAAGTCTGATGCTGTTTTCCCCATATTTTAAGTACCTTAATTGTGGCTTCCATGGCGCGCCGTGGAGTCTCCCGTCCTGCGTGGAGCTCCTTCACCTCCTGCCGTGCACTGCCAACCTTCACGGTCCGTCTTTGGCCTGATCACGTCGGGGTCACCGTTTGTTGAGGTAGAGGTATTAGCTGTCTTTTTCTACCTGCCAACCCACAGAGGTGTGGTGCTCAGGTCGCAGCTAATCCATGCAGGAGATTATGACCTTCACGGGAACAAAAGCACAGACGCCAATATGGAGGTTGCTACTTGTTCAATTTATTAACTGCGCAATTGCTTTATATATGCCTTCCCGTACATCGCGACATCTTTAGTTCCCTATCCTTTCCATACATCACGAGATCTTCCGAGCGCCTCCCCCTACAGCCCAGCAGTAGAGGCTACCACTGAAGCGGTCCAGACCACCCCAAGGAATGGACGACAGCACTGCTCACAGCAGAGGGCTTCCTCAGAGCGAGCCCGCTCGCAGCCCTGGGCACAGTTCAGGCTTCATCCCAGCAGGCCTGAAAAACTATTCCTACTGTCAGCAGCCACATTCCTGAGCCAACGTCAGAAGAGCCTTTCTGACATGCTGCCAGATGCAGAGCAGAGCAATAATGAGGATAAATTATCTTCTCCCTGCTGCTATCATTTCATAGACAGCTTCATTAGCTCAGCTCACCAGTGCAGCCTTGACAGGGCAGCTTAATACTGACTAGTGACTTTTAGGTTTTCCACTACAGTAGCGTTTTGCAGCCTAATCCCTAGTTTAGGCCTACATAGTATGTATTGGTAGGTAACTTCTTTTCCTTTAACAAGGGGTACTTCTGTCAAGTGAAGGAGTTCGGAGGATCAAAAGTATTCACAAATTCAGCACAAATTCATACATAAATGAGGAAAAAAGTGATTACATTGGCCATCATGTCTGTCCCATAAATGATCAAACTGCTTTATTTTCCCTTATTTTGCTTTGGGATGAAAACCACATCAGAGACAAGAGAGAAAAAAAACAAGTTGTATAAATCCCCACAGCTTAGGAAATAAATGGAACCATATTGGGTTTTACTACAGGAAGACACAGCCCTTAGTGTCTGAACTGGTTTTCTTATTTATTCCTATTGGTGCAAAACTGCACAGTTGTACGACTGAGCCAGAGGGCCGAGAAAAGGAATGCCTTCCGTACAGGATTTTCATGGTGACTAAGTCACGACATTATGAGCCAGGAAAATAATCACTGGAAAGGAGCTGATAAGGATATGCACAACTGCCATGTAGAATCGGAGACCTTTATTGCTAATGCTCCACTCTGAGTAATCATATTGACTTGGAGAAGAACAGCAGCTAAGCACAACACTGGGGAGCCACAAGATACCAGAAGAACAGATAGAATTGTTCTGGATCCATTCTCCAGCACAAGAAAGGGATGATCAGTTCTTCCTAGGTGTTTGTCGCGTGTCTGCTGTGCCACGCGCATGTTTGCACTGCGGTGATGGGCAAGGGATGCATCTGAAAAGAATGGGCAGGGAATAATCGAGAAATCTGATTTGACAATGGGCACATCTGCTCAATAGCAGCTTGGAAGCCAGACTTCCTAATCACACTTTTATGGATTGGTACTAGAGTAAAATAAAATCTCAGTTCTGCCTGAACATAGAAATCAAGGCAGGGCCACGGCAGTTTCTTTTTAGCTGTAATGCCTGTTACTACACGTAGCCCTGTCTGGTTTGAGCTAACAGCTCTTCTCAACCAAACTCTTTCCAAGAAGAAAAGAAAGGGTTGTTGAAATAGAAATGTTTGGTCCATTTCAGATTTCTGTGGGGAAATTTGGATATCATCCACATAAAGAAGTAGTATTTGGCTTTGATACATTCCTGTTTTTCCATCTAGTTTTTGCACCCTTCCTACTTTTTATTTTAAAATATTTTAATGTATATTTATAGCTGCTCAATAATACCTCTGCATTTGCTCCGCAATACCGACATTAATTCAACATTTCAGTGAGGCGTCTCAGAAGGGAAGTAACACAGACTTCAGTACTCTAGAACTATTTGAACCTTTTTCATTCCCAGCGCACAGAGAAAGAAACTTTAAAATTTTTATTTCTTATGGAAAACACCCTACCTCGGTACCCTCAGAGAAGGTGGGAAGTCAGTGCTGCAAGGGGATGTGCAATCACAGTGCTGGAGATGCTGCTTATTATAGCCAAGCGGGACACAGCAGAGAACCCACAGTGCAGCAGCAGGGTCATGAGACTGATAAGATGTCACTGAAGCTCTACAAGAAGGGGTTTTCCCCGCCCCGCTCTTTTGGACAGGGTGCAGCTGTAGCTAAGGGGAAATCACTGCACAGAGAAACACGGAAGGGCAACACTAAAACAGGTGGGCTCTAAAAGCACCACCAAGGGCAGCTGAAGGTTATTATTTATATTTTGGAGGTACCTAGACAGACAGCTATGAACCACAATTGCATCACTACCTGCTTTACAAACACCAAAACAAAGCAGCCTTTCCCCACGGCTTTTACAGTCTCGTTTTTGATTTCTTTACCTATAGCCATCTTAGTTTCTGAAGGGCTACATTATGCAAACATCGAGCACTAAAACATTAGAAGAAACTCCTTGAAACAAGGAGATTCGACTTCATATTCATCGAGGGTTTTCTTTAAAAAACAGTAAGTAGGTGAATGGTTCTGTGATTCCGTAGTTCCTGAATGACGCTTTGGATTCTCGTTCTTCAGAGTCTTGCTTAAGTGTGTATTTAAAATATTTGCTCTAAAGTAACTACTCAAAATGTAATTTACTGCTTTTAAATGAAAACTAAGAATTTCAAGGAGTCCGGAAGCCTGAGCTGAGGGACTGTTCACATCCCCCAAAACTAAATTAAAATTAAAACAAGTCTGAAATTAAAAGGCACTTTTAGTGCCACCTTGACATCTTCACTGAGTTGGGTAGAAACACCTTTTTGCTCCCAGTCACAAACATAGCCATTAAAAGTGCAATTTTTTTTCCCCCCCTCCTCCCCAAGAAATAATTGTTTCAGCCTTTGTTTAGCCTTTCTACCATGACCAGTCGGGGCTCCATCCTTCGCATTCTCAGCCTCCAACTTGGACTAGTATCTTGGCACTGCTCGCTTGATTAAGCTTATTCAAATGCTGAAGAATTGTCCTAAGCTCGCGCAGTAGATTGTCATCAGAAAGTTTGGAGAACATTTGGAACATTGCACCAAATTAATAATACTGATAATAAGAGATGGCTGTGGATAAGGATAAAGATAAGGAACAGGCATGTTGCTTAGTCCAGCAAGCAGCAGAGACCTTATCACAACACTGCCCAACAGAACCTGAGAAGCTACAGCCTGACAGGACATTATGGTTATGAGAACCTCACCCTTCATCATTCCCTATGGTTCGAAGTAAAAAGGCATTTTCTGTGTCCCTAAAAACATAGATTAAGAGAGCTGTGTAGACACATAAGCTCTCCAGATAAAACCCTTTTCCATCAGGGCTATAAAGATGTCACTGGACTTTATTTATTTGACTATCTGTTGGAACCAAAGTGATAAACAGTCCTCAGGTCCCTCAAGTCTGCGCTTTCTTGTCTGGTTGCAGAGTTTTTTAATATATCTATATATTTGCATATATTTTCCCTACACTCCAATGTGAGTTATTTCTGAAAGCCCCCCGGGATATCTGAGAGGGACACTGTTATTGTTTAAACCATTTACACTCCGCATCCCCAGTCCTCTTGTTTTCCTCATGATAATCAAGTCAGTGAGTTACAGACCTCAGTGGGAGCGAAAGATATATTTCAGTGCATCAGAGGCTGCACTGTCCATGCCCCTTAGTGAGCTGCGAAAGAAATCACTTCCATTTTTCTGATGGGCGACCTAGATACAAACACAACTGATTTTTGCCTGGCCACACTAGTTTAAATTAAGTCAAGCTCCACTCAGAAAATGCAAGTTCATATTGCAGGGAAAAAAAGAGTGGAACTGCTGAAAACATTTCCAAATACTGCTTTTCAGTTGCAGCTTGTTTTGTGTGTGTGTGTGTTTGTGTGTCTGCTGCTGCTGTGGGCTTTATGAAGACAAGTCAACAATTTTGAGGGAAAAGGGACTATCAGACCATCTGAACTGACCTCCCATCTAACACAGGGCAGACAATTCCTTCTAGTTCCTTCTTTATTGAACTTGACAAATTGTGCTGGACCAGAGCAGATCTCCCTGCAAGGCATCTAGGTCTCAAAGTGATGAGTTCAAAAGATCACTTTCCTCTGGCAGTTTTGTTTAAATCATTTGCCACCCTCACTGCCTGTGTTAATAACAAAATAAGTAATAAAACTTTATATTCTCATATTTCCTTCCTTTCGAAGGGGTTCAAGGTCCTCTGCAGAGATGAATATATGAAGCAGCAGTCTCCTTCTCACTTAGGCAGCAGATACAAGCTCTTCCTGTTGATGGCAACAATAAGAGGTTGCAGTGGAAAAGCTGCCTGTGTTTGATGGACACTGGTGGCTGGAATCCTTCATGTGTATGAAACTATTGTTATTAAGCAGTCTTTAAGATAGCACCCCAGAATACACAGCATTAGGAATTCACTAACAATATCACAGCATGAGCTTGTTAAACTCAACTGAATCCTAATTATGAAATTGTAAAGAGGAAGGGTGATTGCTCCAAAGATAAAAAGCTTTCAAGGGGATGCAAAAAAGTTAACACTACACAGAACTGCTTTTCCTTTCATCTTCTTCCCTTTAAATTAGTTTGCTTTCTCCGTATCAAAGTGTAGCAGCTTCACAGTTCCGGCCTCTTCTCAAACGCAGCTGAATTGGAAGGAGAAGAATACTAGAGTTTGCTCTTCTAATTGCTCTGCCTTCCAAGGAAAATGTCACTGGCTAGAGCAGGTTTTTTATTGCTACATCTGTGTTTCTCAGCAAGCATGAAAGTAGGCTAGATCATCATGGCATGCCACCAGGATGGGAGACAGGGGATCAGTTCAAACTAACTCATCCAAGTGGGATCCCTGCTCAATTCTTGTTCATTGTCTTCCCACCACTAAGCAGAGTGCACAAGAAAGGGCTATGCTGCTGCGAGTACCACCCCAGCAAGTAGTGTTCTATCAGTCCTCTTGTTCCCCTGAAACTAGAGACAAAACCTCTTCACCTGTCAAGTATCTGTCAGCTGACTTCTTGTCTCGTAATAGGTTTTGAAGGAGTGACACCCCTTATCTATTACACTTGCGTCACTAGCCACTTGCTGCTAGTGAGGCTGTGGAACTGAATTTACACTTCAACTCTGCACTCCCACAGCTGGAAATTATAAAAGGATAAAGCAGCAAACAGACTTGTGTGTCACTACATTAAATGTCAATCTGAGTGGTGGACCAGGGTACACAGCTCGAGCTGTACTTGTAAGTGAATGCACTGGGATGCCGGAATTACAGTTTTACCACCTGGGAAGTGCCTTGGTCAGCCTCTCTGTTACCTCGCCGTGCAGTACAAATCATGAAAGTAGATCCTCACAAGAAAAAATAAGTCCTTTCTTCAGTGCCCACTTTTCCTTCCCTCTGTCTAAATTACAGTAGATTTGGTCAAAGACTACATAAGGTGCAAAGAATTGCATCTTGGGAATTGTCTCTATTGTAAAGGTAGTGTCTTGCAGAATGGACAGGTAGTTCCATTCAAAATTCTGGATCTTTTCTTCCTCAACACAACAGAAAGCTTTCCTTCTCTCAGCTAGTTTTCTGAGCTCAGAACCACAGAATGGTTGAGGCTGGAGGCACCTCTGGAGCTCACCTTGTCCAACCCCTCCGCTCAAGCAGGGCCACCACAGCTGGCCAGGATCACATCCAGGCAGCTTTGGAGTATTTCCAAGGATGAAGGCTCCACAACCTCTCTGGGCAACCAGCTGCAGTGCGCACTCACCCTCACAGTAAAAAAAAAAAAAAAAAAAAAAGTTTCCTGATGTTCAAACAAAATCCCCCGTGTTTCAGTTTGTGCCCATGGCCTCTTGTCCTGCCAACGGACACCACCAGAAGAGGCTCTTTGGAAAGCTTAGATTCCTCATTTCAGTGCCTGAAATTAGGCAGGTTGGGTGAGTTCAAGCACAAGTGCCTGAAACAGATTCATTAATCTTTTAACTTGTACTAGTTCCTTCTCAAAATACATTCTAACAAAAGGGCTGCATCACACACACAGCTCCACTTAGTCTCCTACCACACCCCCTAATGAAAGGGGTTTTAAAATGCTGTCTATTTGCTTATAAACACTAATTTGCCTGATGATACGTTTACAACATTTGCATGCTGTTCCTTTCCAACAATGTATTCTTAAACTCAGAATGGACGGATGGTTCAAGTTCTTAAAAGATCTGACTTCCTCTTATTATAGTTTATTGTTGTATTTCATTCCGTATGTACAGTGCAAATTAGAAAACCTGCAAAGCTTTCTCATTACAAAGATAATTACTGTCTGGTAGCCTAGAAAGTAATAAAGTAAGCTGTGCTAATTGAAACTGTAAAATATCTGCTTCTCAGAATCAGCTTGTTCAATACCTTGAATAAAACATACAGCCCCCTGAATTCAGCTCCTGTGCTCTGGATTATAAATTCTCCTCCTTTTCTATCTTTCAGAGCACTTAAACTGGAAGTGCTGGTATTAATTATTTTCAGGGGGTTTTTTTGGCAGTCATTTCCTCTAATAAAATTCTATTCCCTTAGGGAATTATACATCAATTAATTCAACTTTTCTTGTGTCTTTTTCATGAAATAAGACATTTCAGCCTGTACTCAAACCTAAAATTCCCTCTCTCCTTTTGAAGGTCACATCAACAGGCAACAATCTTTCCCCCAAACTCACTCATAGCAAGCTCTATAAAAAAATGCTCCAGAAGCAGCCCATTGCAGGTTCTCACACAGTCACCGAGAGGAGATAGTCCAAACCCACTGGCTCTCATCTGTAGATTCGTAGAACTCCTGCAAATCTGTATTGTAATGCTGTATGGTTTTTACTCATTGAAAAACTACCCTAGATCCCATTCTTGGTGTTACGAAGAGAGCATTGTGCAAGTCTCAGTGGCTGGAGTTCACACAGAAACTGAGGGAATTAAGTATCCCGTGACTATCGAGCGATAAGGTAGGAATTAATTCAGTGCTCTTTAGAAACCTCAAGTGAAGTCACCACAGTCCAGAAGTTAAAGCACTAAGCAGTCTACCTCTCTAAGACCACATTAATAGCAGCTGCCTGATACTCTGCTTTGGTTTCCTCTTTGCAGTGTAAGAGAATAAACTGTTTCTCCTTACCCAGTGTTTATAGCTCTCCTCCCCAGAATGGACAGATGATGCAGGCAAAGGGCAGAGGAATATTTTATGACGACACCCTCAGGACTGCAAGGAAGAGTAAATCATGCCAGCTGAGGTCTAGATGTGAAATGATTTCCATTCCTGCCTGCATGAAAGCAACACTGCGAAATTGTTGCAGCCTGAACTACTGGGATCAGTACTTCTCCCATCCTTCCAGCCTCCTTTCTCTTTGAAACAGCCCAGTTACTTTGCACTGTGGTTTATCTGGTGAATGCCCCCTCGGGTGGAATGACACTTACAGGTAAACTATTTTCTGGGGAGATTTGGGGGGTTTCTCCTTTCTCTGCTGAGGACAAGCAAGCTACTTTTCTAAATGCTTACCTCTCATTTCGTAATATAACAGAGAGCTGAGCTGCGACCTAGAAAACATACAACCACTTGGAAGTGAAAGGAAGCAAATGGTGCTTGCAGAAAGAGCTTACTAGCTTGGTACACCACTTTCTGATAGTCACAAGAGTTAATGCATTTTTAAGTACTTCAAGAGAACCAGAAAGCACGGCCTGGGTGTGTTCAAACAGAACTCCAGCTGGGCACATCCAGGGGGCCTAAGCAAGAGAAGCCTACCTGGTTTTCATCTTCCTGTTGTGATGAAACTCGGGAAGAGCCAGGAGGAGAGTGTAGCACAGCTGTTGCCAGAACACAGGATTCAGGTTCATGAAATCAGAACCCCAACTCCCTCCTGCCACCTCCCTTCCTCAGGGCTTCAATTACCTTAAACCTTCCTGCCACTTCAGTATAAGGTGCTAAAGGTTTTGGGAAGAGTCTATTCCTTATTCTGTTCCTGCAGCACTTGACATGACAGACTGTAGCAGCTCCTGTAATCCAGTTTCTAAACAGCATTTAAGAGAAGTGTCCTGAGCTTGAACCCTTGGAGCCATCTTCCAAGCATCCCCAGAGGGTTGTGGAATTGCCAGGAGTGATGCCTAGAACCACACGAGCAACCACTTTGGCAGCTGCTTTTTTTGTGAATGTTAGTGATCTGTACTAACCCTGAGCACATGCTGCTAAAGAGAGATGTCTCAACTGCCAAGTCCAGAACTAAAAAGCAAAATACTTGCTGCTGCACCGGTCTCAGACATCAGCAGCAGGAAAGGAAGAAACTCTGAGTTCTCATCCCAAATGCTTACTTTTATATAAATATGACCTTAATTACAGTATCAACTTCAAAGTCCAAAGGCCTCTATCTCCTGAGGATACTTTGAAGCCATCTCGCTTTGAAAACAGACACATTCCATGAGAAAAACCAAAGCCATAAAGCATCATTCACATCTCTGGGTGGCTTTTGTTTAAAAACAAACTGTGTGGAGATGCTTGCATTGTTCTGAAGATGGTAGGGCATAGTTTATATACAGTATGAGGCTATCCAACTTTTCCACAAATATTGTTCTTGTCATGGGATTGAAAGTATTTCCGGCTTCCCAAAGTTGTTTATATTTGGCTCAGTCTTTCCCCTACCCTATTTTAAAAGGAGACACATAATCTACCAAGCAGCCACTTGTTTGTTCTCAGTCTCAGCCACACAACCAACTTCACTTTCCACACAACTCCCTCAACTCTTCATCATAAGATGACATCTTACACGGAGAGCTCCAAATCTTTGCATACAAAAGGCCTAGAACCAGTGACACTGGTGGTCTCCCCGAGGTCTGACAAGGTAAATCAGGCAAGCATAAGTTTGGAAAGCAAAGACTCTGTTTTCATTGGTACTGAAGTATAAATTATTAAGAACTGGATTCTGAACAGCTCAAATTTCAGGAGGATCGGTATATGCCTTGATACAAAGTTAATTAGGCATTAAAAAAGTCCCATCAGAGCTCGGAAAATATCATCCATAAATTTCTCTACTGCCTCATTAGCCTTCAGGGCGGCACCTCCAAGTAAATCAATTGATTAAAAAAACAGTAAGAAGATTCAAGATTATTCAGCAACCTCTATTCATAGCTCTGATCACTAGAGGATATTAGTTTATTTTTCCTCTTTCTCAGAATACCCCTTCCAAAAAAACAACATGCAACTAAGGGGCCAAGCACCTGTTTCACCTTGTGCTACAAAATCCAAAGCCTGTGTTCTGTCCTCCAAATCTGATGCATTTCCACCGTTCTCCCAGTCTCCTCACTTTGAGAGACTTCAAACTTCAATCTGAATGGCTCACTAGTAAACTGCTAGAATCAGAGGGGAGAACAGAAACGCGATGGTTGGAGGTTCTTGCATCTAAGAAAAGGTATCAAAGCGTAACTTAATGGGCAAAAGATTATGCGGTATGTAGAGGCAGATAGGCCAAGCTAAAGCTGAAATGTTTTACATCAAAGCAGAAGAGAGAAAGTGCTAGAGAAAATATTCTAAGTCAGTGGGTTTGAACCAGCTTACTAGTAAACAGGCTGCATAGAGAATACTACAGACCCACCCACCCTGCTTCAGCCTCTCCCTACCACAACCTCAGGCCAAGTTAGTGAATCTGTGCTAATCAGCCGTAGATCTCTTCCACAGGCAGTGAACCTATTGACCTCATTTACCTGGGTGTGCTGGGTTTTGCCCCCCTCATCTTAATAGCCTGTGTTTACACATTGCTTTCATTTGAGCATCAATAAAGTAATTAATGACCGGGTCAAGTAACACAGCTGCTGCAGTGGGCTGACAGTGAATCATACACCCAGCTCTCTCAAACATACCTCTTCTGAAAGGGAACACCACGCAGCCTCACACACAGTATTTCTACCAACGTTCCATTTGCATTTTCATTTCCGATTTCCCATTAGCTGCTCTGCAGAGCCATTACAGCCTTGAATACTGAAACAGAATTCTTTGACTTGAAGCCAGCGCATAGTGGTCCTCAATCAAAGTGCACTCGGGTACATTAGGAATGCCCCCTCCCTGCACTAACAGCTTCTGCGTGCGAAACACGGTGCTTGAAGATCAGTGACTGTCAGCACAAGACCCCTTATTTACACCCTAATTACCCAGCACTGCTAATTACCAAGTCAGAATTGCACTGCCCTTGTGAAGATTGCCACTTTCAGTGTTTAAATAAGAAAGCTAGTAATGCTTTAAAGAGCCTGAATGCTCATTCAGTGTCCCTGCTGAGGCCACTGGAGACTCAGATGCTCAGTGTTTGCAAGTCAGATGCAGGGAGTTTGTAACCTTGGGAAACTGAGACAGGTGACTGCTCTGACACCACTCAACACTACATCAGCCAAGAAGAGGGGTTGCTCCACTTTGGAAGGATACTACTGATTTCGAAGTGAAAGGATTTTTATTCCAGAACGAAGCATCATTTCCCTAACAGTAAATTCTGGAAGTCTTGAGGCTCCAATGAATGGTGCTACAGGAATGACAACAGTTACATGGCTGAGTTGTTGAAAGGTGCGGTTCGCTCCCTTTCAGAGAGATGTCACCCAGGGATTTCGGAGTCGTCTGGCAAGTGTGGCACAAGCCTACTCAGAACACGGATCCATGCAAGTGTATATACAAGTGTCTGCTTCTCCCTGTTTCCCTTGGACTCCTCAACCAAAAGTGACCCAAATTAGAGACCAGCTTTTTTTCCATTTGTTTGTCTGTCCTCTGTGCACTAGGTCAGTGCAATAAGAATCTTAGTATTCCTGAATACACACAAGTCTTCCCTTAAAGTTTAAACTCTGGCTTAACTAATTTGGTCTTCCTGCTTTATGAATGTTTATTGGCACCAGCATCCCAGAGAAGACCAGGACATCCTTTGTTCACTGCAGAGACACTAGTTTTACCACCATAAAAATATTTACAGATATATATGTAAATTTATTGGATGGGAATATTTCAAATAACTCCCATTAGCACAAGTAGGTGCCCAAAATTTACAGTATTCCCACTTTTTTCAAGGCAGAAACAGCTCTTAGACATCTTACAATGTTCTTGTCCTATGTCACCCATCTGGGAAGCATCTGAGGGGTGGCGATACTGGGGACTTGTTTCCTTTGTTGGTTCTTTCAGGGGCTCACGGTGACATGGGGCTGTTTGGCCCAGTCGCCAGACAGGAGCCCATGCAAACTCACAGCACAATGCTCTCCGTTATCTCTGGTTTGCACAAACAACTCCTGGGTTGACCTTTCAGAAACAATCAGCCCATGACAAGCAAGAATGACGTAACTAATCTAATCCCCTGGAAACAATACTGGCTTGGCTTGAGCTCCCTGGGCACTTCTGATATGATGCAAGGGGAAAGGAGATGTGGAGGGGAGGGAAGAGAGCTGTCAAGGAAAGAACAGTACAATCTTCTCCTAGGGGCAAACTTTTCATCAAGGCAGCAGAGCAATGAACTCCTAGAACAAAAAAAGTACTTCATGCAATTTCCATTTCTTTTACTGCTTTGCTTTCTTAAAACCTAAATAAAGTGGTAGGCCAAAAGCTACATTTTTGCAACATTAAGACACAGACAGGGTAGGGAGGATATTGCACACTCTCATAGGATAATTCTTTGCACAGTTTAAGCTCAACAGCTAGAATCAACTTTGAATTAGAAGTTTCTCCAGACAGCCATACAGATCAGGAGCGTAATACAGATACTCTGTGCATCTCCTTTACAGAGTATCTCTCCCTACAGTTCTTGCCTTATCGCTACTAGTTAAATGCCAGAATTGAGAGGTACCAAACCCACTCAAGGATACATTTGTACCACTGAAGTCAGAGAAATGTAGTGTCCACGGAGTCAGGAGTTCACCCAAGGAGCTATATGGGCTCTGTGCCCTGGCTTGAACATCAATTTCTCAATCTAGCCCAGAAAGAGAAAATAAAACAGGCCTGGCTCTCTGGAGAGAGAGACCAGCCACAGATTTTTCTATTTCAAGTAAAACCAAACTGCAAAGTCAAGAGAAAAAAAAAAAAAAAAAAAAAAAAAAAAAAAAAAAAAAAAAACACCACAAGAGCAAAGAAAACAGTCCCCAAGCCACAGAAAAAGCGACTCAAACTTCAACCAGCAGCAAATACAGGTAGATAAAAGTTGCAGCCAGACTGAATTTGTCAGCCCAGAGCACTCCCTTTCAGCCACTGTGGCTGGGCAAATTGGCTACCAAGCATCTCCTAAGCAAAGGCCATTTTTCCCTGCACTGGACATATGCTGTGGGTAAAAAGTATATTGTTCTGCTGTAGCTGTTGTGTTGGGAGCAGTAAACCCCAGTGGGCTAAGCCTTGCACAGGGTGTGGGGAGTGGCCTGCAAACTGTTCCTTCCCTCTTTCAAGAGAAATGTGCTCGAAAAGTAAAGGATTTAGCTTCTCCTCTGATAAGCAGTGCCCCCTTCCCATAAGAGTCCTTTGATTATATTTTTTTTTTTAAACCATAAGACTCCAAAGAGCAACTTGTTCCTGCTAAGGCACAATGCGCTTGATACCAAACCATGCACAGAGTTGCACTGCTATCTGCAGACATCTCCCTGTAGAGACTGACAGGCCCAGAGATGGCATCAGGCCAAGCAAAATAAAGTGTTTTAATCAAATTCAACCCTTGAAAGCCTTTAAGCTGGAGCCGCAGTCACTTTGCTAGGAACAAAATCTTTGGGTTTCTTGTCTGGTTAGTTGCATAAATAATAGTGTTGAAAATCAGCATTTTCTTCAGTAAATGCTGCAGCTCAGGGTGCTGATTTGTTTGGCCAGCACCATGTGTGTTCCATCCTTACTTCCAGACACATTGGCACAAACCCATCAGCTATACAACGGCTTAACTGACATACCCTAAAGCCCCTGTGCACCACCATCCCCTCCTGCAGGCAAAGCCTGTCAGGACCTCTTGCTATTCGTATACATCATCCCCTCAATGGACTTTGTGAGAGTCACAGGGAAAACAGGATTACTCTCCTCCCCACCGTGCAGAGTCTCTTTTATCATTGATAAATATTTAATCAATACTAAATGTGAAGGTAAAATAAACAAACAATCCCTGGACACTGAATAGCGCCAGAAAAGCAAAGCTGAGGCGCTAGCACAGAGTCAGGGACAAGGAGGACAGATGGTAATCACAGAGAAAAGTTTCCTGGTTTGCACTCGGTATCCATTTGCCTGCAAAGCTCTGCTTTGATTATTGTGGGACACTGATACCCACCACGATCAGCCTCCTTGGAGTAAGAAACTAGAGATGGGGGGTGATGCACAGCAGACAGGTGAGCCCTGGTTAGACAGCAATGGGAAAAAACATGGAAAAAACTTCCCAACTGTGCTCAGTCCCATACTCCGGTGTTTAACACAGCTGCTAGCCTCATTTACCTGAAGCAGCAAGAGAATGTTTTGTGGTTACAGCCATGGCTTGGGCCCTTATTTTTAGCTTTGTGCACATCAGAAAATGTGTTATCTTTATTGAAAGGGGATCACCACATGGAGGCAGAACTGATCCACCATTGCCTCTTTCATGGTCTTTGGGAGGACACCAAGGTTTTTACTACCTTCTTTTCTCATCTGTAATGCTTCTTACTGTTTTTAAAACATGGCATGCATTACCTGACTCTACATAACCACATCTTGGATAAGGGGCTTTGACATGCTTCAAAGAGAACTTTATGAAGAGCTTTCCCCTGTCTTACTGCCACTTTTATATCTTCTTTTTTAAATGGTCTGAGCTGAAACAGCTCTCGCTTAAGTCAGCTCCTTATGAGCTGACATCAGGAGTACATTGCTAAAGCAGATAGGATCGTTAAAGGTTTGGGAGCCGTTGGATGGGATAGAGGGGCTAAAGCTGCTCAAAACCTTGGAGCTAGGCACAGTGTAAAGAGGGTACCTTATACACTACAGTGAAAGCTGGACAGAGATATGAAGGTGGGTGAAGGGTAAGAGGACCTGCCATATGATTTGTGAAGACTCCTGACACAGGGAAGTACTTCAGTGTTACAGCCAAGTGGTAAAAGCTTCTTCTTACCCATTATCATAATCTTTAGGACTAAGTTATTTCCATTAGCACTGAGAAAGAATACAAGCAGCTAGCACTATGGTATGTAATGCATGAAAAAGTCAGCCCAGGAGAATCAAGTGAAGCCTAGCACCTCACCACGTCTCAGTTATCCCCGCGTGCATCCCTCCTCTGCCTCATGCTCTCTACCTCCTTCCTTTCCACTGTCAGCCTCTTGTGCAATTGTGAGCAGAGGACAAGTGTCCTGCAGGGCTCAGCCCCAAAGATCTCCGTTATGGTACCTGCAGCCAAATTAACTCAATGCTGCAAGTTTGAGAACAGAGATCATCAGATTAATTTCTGTCAGGAACAGAATATGAGTTTTGTTCATGACCCTCATAACTGGTGGGGAATCTCCATTGTATCAGAGAGAAGATAGAAACAACAGTGATATTATGATGGTGTTAAATGCTAATCAGAGTTTAAATGCAATTAAATTTTAAGGGGGATTAGAAGAGGCACACGTAAGATCCCTACACTGTGACAAACGTCCTCTTGGCTTTTTTGACTCTATGTAGGAAAGTTAAATACAAAAACCTTTTAAAGGATAAATAATGTTTAAGATGACTTGACTTGAGAATCTCAAAACTGCACCAAAACCCTGATTTTTCAGCTTCTGACCAGAGTGTAATGAGAGCAGAAGATGAAATGGGAAGGGAAGATAGATTCTGGCGTTCAGACTGCGGTTAGCTCTTCCTGCACCACCTACAGTCTTTTTGTTCTAAATCACATTCACTGACTTCTTTGCTATTCCTTTGCAGCCACATGTTGAATATGTAACACACACAATGAACATTTGCTCTCATTTTCAGTTACTAACTACAAAAGGAATAGCTTTGAAAGAAAATGAAGCTTTTTAGACTGAAATAGAACCTTTCTAAACGGTCCCATTACCATGAATTGGGACAGCTTTTTACGGGAGTGCTGCTTACGAGCTGTTGAGCTACATGGAAAATGTGCACAGAGCATATGCCTTGAAATTCCAGTATATAAATTTCTTCTCCCTTTCCAGGAGCAAATCCTGAATGTCCCTTTCATGTCATAGCCAGGACAGTGGGAGACATTGTACAGAGCTGTTCAATTTTGGACATGCTGTGCTGGGGTGAGAGTTGCTTTTCTTCTTTCTTGGGAGGAATAATTAATTAAAACTGAGTGATCTCGTTCATGAATCATTCCCTTATTCCAGCTGCATTAATTTTGTCCAGCTGGCTGACCTTGATTGGCAGATAATTTTTTGAAGATAAACAAAGAAATCCAACTCTACTTTTTTTTAACCAATGGGTGCTTTATGATAACAAGCACGCTAACAGTGATGTGCAGACACATAAAATTCCATTGCTGGAGTTGGAGAAATTTCAAAAGCACAATAGGCAATACCAAAATATAATTGCAAGGCATTATTTTCCCCCATTATAATGTTCAACTTGGGTGTGTAAATTCTGAACCTTGGTGCCTCATATAGGCTGTAAGAAAGATGCAAGCTTGGCCAAAGAAGTTAAATTGCTTTCTTCTCACCATCATTTACATACAGAGTTTATAGTCCTACCTAGGGAATAATCCCTGCATTATATGAAAGCCCACATCAGGCTAAACAAATTAGAAAAAGCCCCAAGTCAGTCACACATCAGGCTAAACAAATTAGCATCCCTTAAGTAAACCTCAGCACCTATCTATGTGCACCCCACTAGAGCATAGCAAAAGATAGTTGAGCTTAAACTTTTCTTCTCATCATCTAAATCATCAGGTTTGCTTGTGTTTGTGTCCAAGGTTACAACCCATAAAATCATTGCATCTCATCTTACACATAGTACTTACTCATTGACAATAACTGGATCATGCACCTGCAGCCTTAACTCTCACATCTTTGTTATTGTTCAATCCAGCATAAACAATAAAACATAACAAAGGAAAAAATCTTGTTGTTGGTAAAAAGAAAAAGAGTCAATAGTTGTCAGGTTGTTGAGCTGGAGAATTAAAAAGCAGGACTCCATGAACTACTGCCTTTTTTGCCTTTTTTTCCCCAAGGAAAAAATCATTAATTCTGCGAGAGTCATGAGTTAATTGAAGACAAATTAATAGAGTATGCACAGGAACTGGAGTTCAAGATTAATTCAGTTTGAATCATCTGACTGAATAAACTAAAGCTGCTGCATTTCTGTGGATGCGAGGGTGCAGAACATTTAGCACTCCCCTCCTAGAGGAACCCCTAAAACCCGTCATGCTGCGCATGATAACTGACCTGCTGAACGCCTGGAGCGCAGACCTCCAGGCAGAGAAGCCGCTGCAATCCTGTGAGCAGCCAGCACCTTGCTGAGAGGAGTCTCCAAGCCCCGTGTCCTGCCTGGCCACATGACAACCCCCTCCAGGGACACGACCTTCACCTGATCTCAGTTCAGCGGCTGTTTCACAGACATTTAGAAGGTGCGGGGCAGGCCTGCCCTTTGATCAAGAAAAGCCTTCAGCTGGGCCTATCCCAGGCTCTGCTGTTTGTGGGTTTGTTTCAGCAGGTGAGGGCAGGGGGTGTTATGAGCAAGGCTTGTACACAAACGAGCCAGTGTTTCCAGTGAAAGTCTGAAATCATCCTGAGTATTCTGCCCTCAATTCCAGGTAGATGCAGAGCAGATTAGGAAGCGGTCCTGACAGGTGGACTTTATTGAACGGAGCTAGGAGGACACAGTTATGAGGAAAGACAACTGATAGATAGATGGATCAAATACCTGTGTTGTGAGAGAACAGCTGGAGCAACAGATCTGGGCTCTGGAAAGATGCGCCTGGCAATCAGGACTTCTGGCTGGAGAGGAAAAAAAAAAAAAACAACCATGAAAATCAGGAATAGAAACAATAGAAACAAAAGGAAAGTTTTCCTTTCCTCAGCATCAGACTCTTGCCAGCAGAAGAAAGGGTTGGGAAATGGACAGAAGCCACCATGTCTTTCTCATGGATACATTTGTAAATACAGAATCACATCCCAAATCCGTCTCCATTTTGCTGTGAGCACGTCACATGTTTCAGCCCCTGATTTTAAGGTCCAGCCTGTTCCCTCAGTCAGCCTCGCTTGCTGCCACGGCACCTGCCGTGGAGTCAAAGCTGACTGGAGGCAGATGCTGCTAGGGAGGCACAGCTCTCAGCCTGCTGGACTGGCTGGCAAACTGAAGCACTACCAATGCTTCCCCTCAAAATCACAGCTTTTACATAATTTACGTAAGAGGTAAGTGCCTTTCTTTGTCAGGGATGCAGAACTGTAGAGGGTCCTTACACACCGTGTTTCTTTAAATATGGAGAGAGCAAACATCTTCTTACAAAATAACGCGCTTCGAACCTTTGTTTAAAAAGCCTCTCTTCCCTGAGGATAATGTAAAAGCCTGTCTGGAAGGAAGCAAGTTTGAGATGTCTGTGATCTCATTTGTGTGTGCATGTGTTTCTGCCTGCATGGGCAGATAGATAACATCGCTGCTAAACACGCACACCCAAGCAGTGCCAACAAGCGTAGGTCTGGCAAATTCACTCTACAGTTCCCCTCTCTGATCTCTTCCTTTCCTCCCACCTCTCCTGTGAGCAAGAGGCTCCAAATAAAAGAATAAATGTGCATACAAACAAGGTATCACAAAATACAGCTATTGTAGGATTTCAATATGGAACAACAGTTTGTAAAAACTCAATAACAGAGCTGTCAAACCAGCTTTGTATACCCAAATGATGTTTTGGACAAAGGCTTATAATCTCCGAAAGTCATGATGAAAGCAGCGTCCCCTACACCCGTTCACATCCCTTCTAACACATCACCCCACCTCAAACCTCCTGGAGATGTTTGCTATGCCCCGGTTAAGCTGGATAGTTGGTACAAGAACAGGGGAAGTGGCTTGTTTTGATTTAATTTTAAATATTTAGACAAAAAATGCATCTAATTAACAAGCTCGTTGTTTTGTTACAAACGCGCATACACAGAACCTACAGTAGCTTTGTTAAAACGTCATGTCCAAGACAATGCTGGTACGCTGTGACAGATTACCTCCTCTCACCTTAAAATTAGCAACAGTCCTGCTAAAAGAGGATGCTTTAATATGATGTGCAGATAATCATCCCTGTCTCTCAGGAAGAAGGAAAAGCTCCCTGGAAAATGCTCAAAGGGACCATAACGCTGAGATGGAGGCTCAAACATCCTAAGACAAGTTCACGCCAAAAAAAGCATTGGATAGCCTAAGCACACAAACACTGCTAACACAGAGGCACAGATTTAAAACGTTTTGCCCGTGTAACCTATAGCATTTCTAACTGTGAATCAGCTCATAGCAGAAAAACCGTTTTGCCCCAATAATAAGTGCATCACACAGTGTAAGCCAGACAGAGGAGTCCCCAAACAGAAAAGCTCACCCAAGCACTGCCTCCTGTCCAGCAACCAGGTTCCCCAGCATATGAGCTGAGCTGGACATAGCTAGAAGTTCTACACAGTAACTGGCAATTATAGATAATCATGGCAAATCTGGTATGAAAAAATCCAATTATCTTAATCCTCTTGGAAACACTCTACCTGTACAAGAATATAAACCTCCTAGATGTACAGAAGTAAAGGAATTCAGCATCTCCTAATTATCATTTTATGACCTACTCTTCTTTTTCCTTGCTTCTGCCCCAAAAATGCCCCCCACACATACATGCGAAAGAAGGAATATACTTCACATGATTTTCACATCAAACCCAGAACTGGAGTGGTGTGGGGAAAGTCAATAGAAAGTATAAATAACATCACAAGTACCCGCCTGTGTTGATAATACATTCTCTATACCTCTGACTGCACTGTGTGAAGCCAGCACCAGTCTTTTGCACCTGCTCAGAATAACTTGCTCATATTACACTCTAAGGGACAGAAAAACTGAAACTAAGTCTTCTGGGAGTCTCATCTGCTTTCTAGCTCATTTTTCCTCTTCAGTGATCCATCATTCTCTCTCTCTAGCCCTACTCATCTGTCCAGTTGAGTTCAGGTGCAAACTGGGCTGACTAGGGAAATTGAACAAAAAAAAAATAAAAATCAATATACACATTTCAAAAAGCAGCAGACAAATGGTCTTGTTATCTTCAAAACTATCTTTAAGGCTTGAAAAGGAAAAAAATATGTACAGAAGACCTATGGACAGCCAAAAAATATTAAAAGTATCTGTTGAAGCGTGTCCAAATCAGAGAACAAATCTTATAAGCATCAGGAGGAGAGGCCATGGTTCATCCCAAATACAAAACATCCCTACTCCTTGGGTCTCACAAAGGACCTGAGAAATAATAAGGCATTTTCTCTGTTTGGAGAATTGTTTCCAACACAATACACTTCTGTAACAGATTGAAGATGTAAAGCTAATCAGATAAGGCATATTCACAAAAATCAAACTTGATGAAGTTGCCACCTTGACAGACTTTCCTACTGATAATTTTCTGACCTCTTGTAGACAGTTTTGCTCACTCACAATCACTTTCAACAGACCATGCTCTTGTTTCTATGTACTTCACTTGGGCCCTGTATAGCTTCAGCGAGGACAAAAAAAAATGGGGGGGAGCTTTGTTATGAAGCTAAAATAACTACTCTGGGAAACAGTAAAGGGTGAAGTGGCTTTCACAAGATGTATGCAGTGAGCTATTTTTCTGAGTTTTGTTCTTTTTAGAGTACCTATCAGGTGAATGTTGATAAATCATATGAAAAAAGGAGTTGGTGCTCAGGAGCTTATAGACTGACATTGTATTAATCAATATATATTCAGGATATCTTCCTGGAGGCGAGATCCATAGCTAGCAAAAAATTGGTGCAGCTCTGTAGAAAGCCTGTTCCAATATCGTTTGTTATTCTAGCTGCTATAACTAGAAAAATATCAGCTCCGGAGTAGGGCCTGGCCAAATCTGGTCTCATTCTGACTTTCAGTGAGCTCTCCAGAAATCCTCCTCTGATTTGACAAGTGGCTGGAGAGAGAGGTACGATGTCACCGTGATGGAGAAGCAGAAAGCGGGGGGAGCAAGTCCACAAAGTGTGGATGGAGTCACATCTCAAAGGAGAAGGACCTGCTAGACACACAGACAACGCATTAGGAAGAGGCGGAGCAGGCTAGAGAACACGCTCCGCGCCATCAGCCCCAAGGGTGAGGGCTGACGCATTTTGGTGGTGTCAGTGTTAGTGCCCCGTTTATGCTGTCCACAGTGCAGCCAACTGTGAGCAACCTCACTTCAAACAAGAGTGGCCAGTGAAAGAAGTGGGAGGGAGGGAGCACCGCAAACCATTTTCTTGATGCAACATCCTGACAGCAGAGAATAAGGTCCAAGGCGGGAGCATTTGGTCACAGTTATTTCATCTTGCCAGGGTAAGATCAAAGCCCCTCGGAAGGTGGAACATTCCAGATATAACAGAAACTGCATGATTCTATTACAGCTCCATTTAGAGCACCGCAAACCTAGGCTGCTCATGACACCCTGATGAAGACTAAATGACTTTTTGGCTTAACCACAAGCACAAAACTTCAAGGAAGTATGCTTGACATTGGAAGGTGATCAAACAGGCGTTATCCAGTATCCAGATTTTTTAGGTTGGTTTTTGGGTTTTTTTTTTTTGTCCTTTGAATCAAGGATTCTTATCCCAAGTGTTTGCCTCCGAGAGCGAAGTGCAGGAAAACAGCATATGTCTCAGCAGCTAAAGCTGCAGTGGTGTCAGTGCTGATACTGTTCCAAGAAATTTAGAGAGAGTCAGTTCTTTGTCATAACACAAGTACCAGAGTGATAGACATTAGAAATGTAAAGCCTATATCTTGCCTTGGGCTGCCTGTCTGTGATATCTAATTTCAAATATTTTGGTGCTCTTCATTTTGGTTCAATGAGCTTAACTCACTTTTAATAGCAGAGTTAATTGCCTAATTGTGAAAATGACTGCATCTCTCTATTAAGCAACATCCTTTATGGAAAAAATCTGTTTGTCAGAATGAATGCCCCTACACTTCACACAGCAGGTGTTAATTTGTTTTGTGTGACTAGGTAGATAGCTCCTTAAGTATCTGGGTAAGCATTACTATCTCACACTCTTATATTACTGTTAACTTTGAGTGTTGAAGTTGACAGATGTTCATTAGTCGAGGCATATACAGCCCTCCCCCTCCCTTGGAATATTAGCTTGTCTCATGTATATTAATTAGACTCTCCTTGCAACACTTCTGTAGCGTGGGGCAGAGTTTTATCATCATTTTATAGACCAGAAACCGAGGCACTAGGAAGTTAAATAATTCACATGAGATTCCCTCAGAAGGACTGTAGCAGAGTGCAAGACCTTCACAAACTGTGGGCACTGGTCCAAGTGACTGGCACGGCCTTTCTCTGGGAATTAAGTCAGGAGGGTGCTAGTACTGAGAGTAGTTAGTCCTGATCTCTGCACGGGCAGGACACAAGTTAGCTCCCTAATACCGCAGTCTCTATCTGTCCAGCCCCCTTGCTTGCTCCTGGCCTTGTGAGGTGAGGTCCCTCTGCCTCGGCCTCACAAACCATTCCCCAGGGTACTGTGCATGCCCAGTGTCACCCTCTGCGGGGGACTGACACTTCGGCCTTCACTAAAGGAACAGGAGTCCTACCTCGTCTTGTTTCTGATAAGTGTCCTTAAGTAGACTGTGTGCCTGTAGCCACCTTTGGGTGTTTAACAGCTAAGGAAGAATTCAGCACAGTCTCTTCCCCTGTTCCAGGAGGCCGCCCATCCCCTCCTCTCTGTTTCCAGAGTCCTGCAATGGCTCCCTAACTGCAAGCAACAGAAAAGGGCTTGTCAATCCTTCCTCCAAAGCTAAGCCTAGAACCCATCCTAGCAGCCACAGCTCATGTAAAGTAAATGCCCTATAAATAATCAAAGGGGAAGAATCATTAGCCAGCCATCTTGTAATAACAATTCGAAATGAATGTGTAATTTGTAGCGAGAGTAATTATGGGACAAGGCCTTTTAATCATAATGAATGCGCTCAGGTAACAACTCCTGCAGGCTCCGTCCTGCCTTGGGGAAGCCTGTGTTCTTCTCTTGGTATGACAAGGTTTCTCAGAAGGAACACAAACGCAATGGGACTGCCTGCAAAGCCTCCGGGGTGAGTAGGAAATAGCTGCCTGCTCAGACCATGGGCTGGCTACGAATAGCTACCTCTTGCCCTCACATGTACTGCGGTGCCAGACAGGACTGTCAAACGGGGAGCTGCAAGGACAAGGCCAGTCTCTAACAGAGCAGCTGTGAGCCCTGAACTGTGAAACAAGGTGAGGTCCCTCATCTCGCACAGTGAACTGAGCAGCATCTGGCATTTATCTAAAGTCCCCAGAGCCTGGGCTCCAAGATCAAGTGGGGATTTCACCTTGCAGGCCACTAGACTGAGCACTGAATAGCAATCCCAACCCCCGGACTGTTGCTCCAATGCCTAAGCCACACGGCCCACATCTCATCGTAATGCTGTGAGGCATAGCCAGAGTAAGAGAGAAGCCAAATCCCAGTGACAGATGATGATGTTGTGGAAAAGAGAGCAGCAAGGGGTCCAGGAACCTATATAGCTCACTGTAGCATCTTTTCCTAAAGTACTTCAGAGGCAGAAGATTACAAGCTTTCCCCATGTGAAATTCCTTTGTCTGTGCAGCATTCCTGATAGCTTCTAGCTACAGCCACAGTGATTTATCCAGGTACAGCCTCAGCTCTTGCAAACTGCATCCCAGAGGGAGATTACCTAAGGAAATCTAACGGAGCAGGTAATACCAGGTCCAGAGAACCTCTTTGTCCCGTGTGCAATTGTCACGTTGTCATGCACTGTGGCAACCAGTCTGCAAGGCTTATCCTAATACTGGCCAGAGGGAAATACTACTCTTGACTTATTCTTCCACCTTTAGAGTGACTTCTGTGAAATCAGGCTAATATCCACCTGGCACCCAGCTTTGCCAGGTTGGAGGAGGAGGCTGCCGCTCTGTAGCACAGCAATCCCCAGGAAGTGCCAGCTAAAATTGGATAGTTCAGACAGATCTTCAGCATCTAATCTGCAGGAAGTTTGCCTTTTCTTTTCTTCCCTATCTTCAGTTGCACATTTCTTCCCATTTTCTCCCAGTGGAGGGCTAAACATAGCAAGGCTGAGACCAAACATAACACCAGGCTTTCCCAGATAATAAACAGGTCTGCTAAATCTCAAAGCAGCAGGAATCAGCTCATCCCAGAGACATCTGGGAACTGAATGTGTCAGACAGAACTGAGCAGAGCTGTAATAACATCAAAGTGATATCACAGATCTCATGCAACAGGGACTCCAAGAAGTAAGAACTGATTCTAGCTTGTCTTACAGCTATGGCCAACATGGAAATTAAACTGCTCTTCTCCCACCAGCACTGTCCCAGCAGTTACGAGGTGGGGGCTGGAAAGAAAGAAGAATTTGTAACAGATACCTACGCCATACCAGAGGTCTTCGGATGCTTCGGACAAAGCCCCCTGAAGAGAGCAGACAGCTACCAAAGGCTGTTTTTGAACTGTATTGGAGGTCAAAGTCTTAAGAGGCCAGGGGTGAGCACTATACATGTCTACCCAGGGAGCAGAACTCAGATGAAAGCCTAGCTTTCCTCAACTGGCAGCCACTAGTTTCACTCCACTCTGAGCCCAGAGTTCACACTAGCATGCAAACAGTATAAATAGTGAAGCAATACAGTTAGACTTCAATCCTGAACTCCAGGTTCACACAATATTATAACCATTGTGCTTTATTTCTCCTCTGCATACAGCTCACAGAACTCAGCACATAAAACAGTCACAGGCAACTTCACGTTAGAATAATTTTGACTGAGACTCTTTGATGCTGCCCCTTCACAACAGAGTGGTTAAGCAATGACAGTGCTTTAGTCTTCATCATGCTAACAAGTACCAATAATGATGTATCAAGCTAAACACACACAGCCACTTATCAGAACACAGCTATTGCTTCAGCTCAGCATGAGCAATTTTATTAGTGGAGATAGCACTGCACTACTAGTTTCCTCATCAAGTTGAGACCCCAGATCTGACAGCATCATTTAATTTCACTGCCAAGGCATGACATTTGCCAGCAAGGCCTCCATCAAAGTTCACATACAGTACTTTTGCTTGGGAGGTATTGTAATGGCTTCATTACGTATCAGCCAAGCTGGCTGAAGTATGGATGTGTAGCTGGTAGTACAGATAACTGATGTCAGGGAAGAAAGGCAGAACCATAAGGGTAATATGTTATAAACAGGAGGGCACAATTGCTCACCTAATTTATTCCCTGTTGTGGCAGCAATTGCTCCTGCAAATTGCGCCTGCTCAGACAGAATAGGCAACTTAGTCAATGTGCTTTTTGCAACGTTTCCACGAGCTTTTGTCTCCCCCCCACCCTCCCCAGTCACTTCTAAGGCACCTCTTTAGCAAAATATCCAAACCCCTCACCCAGGGTCCGGTTTTTCTCAGGGTGTGTTGGCACATCAGACCATACTGTATCATAACTGATTGCAGCAGCAGTTGAAGGTGCAGTCCAGTGTACCCCAGCACAAGCTTACAATAAGCCAAAGGGAGAAAAGTCAAAAAATGATCCCTTAAGAGCTTTTGGGCTGGAGCTTTCAACTAAAAGTTTGAAGGGGGAAAAACCTGGCTATTGCTGGGCTAATAACGGCCAATCGGGGCAGTGGGTGCAAGGGTCCGAGCACAGCCTGACAGCTCCCGGGAGAGCTGCACACTCCATTGCCAACTAGTCAGTTCTGCCTGGGTGCAGTACAAATCTCTGAGCACAGCTAAGGACGTGGGACAGAAAATGTCAGGTCCCAGAGTTCACATCTCTGTTCTCCTCACATTCCAGAGAACTGATTTTTGTGGTAAGGACGGCCCTTTGGCCAGAACAGAAGCTGAGGCACTCTCTTGTTCTGGTTAATACAACAAGGTCTAGGGTAGTGCCTTTGAGCCACTGGCAAGCCTAGGGCTGGGCAGAAACCAGCAGCTCAGAAAGAGAAGACTCCAGCTATTATTGCTCCCAGCCCCTTGTTATTCCAGCTCCTGAACCTGCCCACCTCACCACCATGTCCCTCCCATAAAGCAATGGCTGAACACCCCTTAGCAACAAACGACTGGAGGCTTTTTCAGTTGCAGATGAAGACAGACTAGAATATTGCTTTATTGCTGGCCTACACCAGAGCGCGCACACACACACACACACACGGAGAAAAAAAAAAAAAGGGAAGGAAGCACCTTTTCTTTTCTGCCCCAGCCCAGCTCAAGTCCCGTCTATGCTAACACACACCTACCGCTCAGCCCTGCTCTTGTTCTGACAGATATCCCAAAAAACTATTCTGTGCAGGAATCCCCACAGGGGCATGAAGATGTCACCAATGGAACTGAGTGGCCTTGTGTTTGTTTAATGAACTGAACAGTCCGTATCACTGGATTAAACAGTCCCTTCACATGTTAAGCAGCTTCCCCCATCCACTGCCCTTTGCCTGACTGGACATCATTTGTTGGTCTGTTTTTAACGACATTCTGCAGGCCACACTTAATTTATTAACAGAATCCACCACCTACTTGATTCCTTGGTTTTGTGCTTTTAAAAGCTGCTTACTGTGAGAGCCCAGCTAGCAGATTTACAGGAGCACTTTGTGTTGCTGCACATATTACACACATACTTAGGCTGTATTCCCACCTTGCTTCCCTGCCTGCTGCTGAAAATGGAGCTTTGCTCTTTTACAGCTACTGCTATTCCCCTTCTAGCCTGTCCTGTCAAAGCCTGACAAAGTGATCTCAAACCCTCTCCCAGTCTGAAGGGTTTAGCATAATTTAACGGGTGCGACGCTACTATTCTTTTCAATAGATTGAGGAAATAGATAACTAGCAGAGGAAACAAAGACCCTAGAAGAAACGTGGCTTTCCATCTATTGGAAAGAATGTGAACACAGCGGTGACAGGGAAGGCTGGCAGGAGCTTGTGGTACATGTAACTATTTGCTAGCAGCTATATATATACACACATATAACTATTTGCATATGCTATTTGCTTGCAGCTCAGACCCACAACAACAATAAACCCTTCAGTTCCCAGACCTAGCTGAGACAAACCAGTAGCATCCACATCTGACTAGGGTTAATCTCAGGTTTATTCTGAGAAGTGTAACCCCAACTAAGTACTCATTGACAAAGCAGGCTGGAGGGAAGCAGCAAGAACCAGCCATCTGTGTAGACTTCCCTGTAGCACAGCAGTGCATTGTGTCACTGCTTCGCAGGCTGCTCAGGGCAGACACAGGTGAAGCCAGTTACAAACTGGCAAAATCTCTCCAAATCCTCTGGTGTCCCCACCTTATTTTCACAGCAGAGGTGACTAACATATAGCTACTGTGCTTGTCTTATGTAAGGCTGCAACAAGAAAGAATCCTCTTGGACCTCTGTTAGTGGGTTTCCCACCCTAGGATCTCAACATCTGGGAGATGATACCACCAGTGAAAGGAGAACATGGGAGCCCCTGTCAGCAGTGAACTCTTGCTCCCACAGCTCCTTTATCTCAGATGGAGTTTGATCCAAGGGCTCATCAGTTGGTGTTGGAGCAAGAGAAGAGCTGAGGCTAGGGAAGGAAGCACAGTTTCATAGGTGCCTAGATATGACAAGGCCTCTTACAGCATCCCACGTGGTGAAATCTCCCTGGAGCTGTAGGATGGCAGGCATGCTTGATGAATGATATCACTGGGACTGAAACAGGCTGTACATCCCAAGCCTCACAGCAATGTCCTAGAAATGAGCATCCAGCAGAATCCATGGTGACACAGGCTGAACTAAAGTTACATTTATAGCCAGGTTTCTAGGAATATATATTCATTCTCCATGGTCCCACACTACCAGTTTCCGCAACTGGACAGAGAGGGCTAAGTGTAAAATAAATTCCATTCATACAACTTTCATGAAACAAGGCAGAGAAATGAGGCTGTATTAATGGCCCACAGAGTGGGCTTTGCACTGTCCACCATTGACACAGAAAACAAATCCCTTCTCCTTTATAGTAGCTTTTTACATACTTGAAGGCTGCTATCACGTCCATCTTGTCTTCTCTTCTCTACACTAAGCCATGACGTTTTACTCAACCTTCCCTCACAGGTCATACTTCCCAGCCCTTTGAGCATTCCTGTAGCTTACACCCATCAGTCAGCTCTGACCTGAAGCTAGGTGTCCAGATCCAGATGCAGTGCAGCAGCTGAGGTCCCAGAAGTGCTGACTAGAATGGAATGATAGCCTCACGTCTCCTACAAAACCCACTTCTGGACAGCATCTGTTCTTTTTGTACCATCACTACCCACCTGGCTGACTTGGTGGGTATGTGACTTGTTTTAACTCCACTGCTCCCCTGCTCAGTTGCTACTCGGTCACTTGTTCCCCTTCTGGGAATTCAGCAGTCTTTCCTGTTCAGTTGGTCTACATTTTCTCCCAGGGTATCCTCCAGTTTATCACAACTATTCGGAATTGTGACCCTCTGCAATTCACCTGTTCTTTCTACACACTTTCCAGTCCATCATCAAGGCTACTGATTAAAACATTATCTAACATCAGCCCCACAGAACTCATATGATGGTTTTACAGGAAAACTGTTGATTGCTCTCAGGCACAAACCATTTTTGCATACCTCTGCATAGTTTTGTTTGGACCACAATTCATAACAGCAGCTCATAAAAATGTCATGCAAAATGTAAAGGGTCTAACAGTCCACCTCTTGATAAACCTAGGTTAGCTTTTACTTATCTATTCCTCTTTTAAAAGCTCACAAGGAGCTTGTTTGAGCAGGAAGCAGTTTTCTTGCCCTTCTTCTGTCTATATTGTGAATTCCCAGAGGTCAGACTAGCCTCCAGGGCCATTTTATAGGTAGGCACTACTAGAACATACGTAAGCATCCCAGTAATAAAAATGTGGGTTGGTTTGAACTTGGCACACTAGTTAGCTCGCCTGGAAAAAGACACAGGCTTTTAGAGGAAGTCTGCCAATAACTGTACTTTCTAGTTGTTAAAAAGTTTTTTAAAAAAAAAGGTGGTCTTTAATTTAGGGCCAATGTGACCTGGCAATTAGACACAGGACAGGCTCCAGCTCAATTAAGACAAACAGCCCAGTGTAATGGAAATGGTAATGTGACCAACAGGAGCAACCTGAGTTATAGTCTCAATTTTCTCCATGCCTGATGGATCTGAAATAAGTTCAAAGAAGGTCAAGTGGTTGACTTTTCATTTGCTGATCTCACACAAAGTTTTTCTATCCATTTCTCTCTCCTTGTGAGCTCTCTCTGGACTTGCCATCACTGTTCTGTCTCTCAGGGCCAAAGTCCCCTCACAGCTGTATCTCTGCTATGAAAAAGGTCCAAAACTGACTCTAAGGGAGACTGACCTGCAAACATTAAGCACAGTGCAAGGAAGTGTCATTTCCCATTCAGTCTGCAGGTTATCTTCTGCCTGGCATTTCTCAGACTTTTCCCCTTCACATTAACCAGCTCAGTCTTTAAAAGGGAGCACAAAGCAAAGCCCAGCCCTTGCGTACAGCCTTCACAAGTCTGTCCTTTGACTACTCAGCAAAATGGACCACAAAGCAGGGTCTGAAGCTATCTCAGTGCACCCAAGAACACAAGGGAGGTTGAGGAAGCATCTGCCTCCTGCTCTTAAGCCTCCCTCTGTAAGCCCAAGGGGTGGCCAACCACAGCTTTGTCAAACGCAGGCTGGGAAAATGGTGCAGTCTCCTGTTTTGTAAGAAACATGCCCAAGCTGAAGGCGTGTGCCATCCCTTGCTGGAGAACACTCACAGTCGCATGCAATGCCTCTTCTCATGAATGACAGAAGGAACTAGCCATGGTGATACAAGAAAGCCAGCAGGAGCGCCATTTTCAAAGCCTCCATCCCTGGCAGCAGCCCCTCTTTACCTCCCCGCGCAGTGCACTCCTGCAGGATTTGTGCGAGGCAACAGTGCCGCCGCGCGGCTGCAGCTCCGAGCCCAGGCCCCGCACCCCGGGGGCACAGCACCTCCTTTCTCCAGCTACTCCAAGTCAGGAATGAGCTGCTACCGTGGCGCTCTCCCCTGCCGCAGGGCCGAGTAGCTGGGCACTAGCACAGACAGGTTACTGCAGTAACGCTGCGTCCTCCAACAGCACCTCCTTTTGTTGTCTGCTCAGTACCCCTGACGCTACACAACTGAATGCAGGGAGGCGTTAGAAGGCAACAACACAAAGGGATGTCTCACCATACACAGTATCATGGCAAGGGCTAATTTTGCAAATCCAGATTGCGCTTGCCAAATGTCACAAGCAATTAACGAATCGCCAGCTTGTCCTTCCCCCTTGCTTTCGACACGCTCCTTGCAGCAGTTCATGGGCAGCCCATCCCCTGCCCAGCTCTCCTGCAGTACCAAAGGTCTCCACAGCTTCTGTACAGATCTTCAGACTCCTGCTGCGACGTGGTACGGCTCATCTAATTTGAATTGTTTGTTGAACAACCTTTCACCAGTTTTAGATCCGAATTCTCTGGTTCCCAAGGTAGAAAGAATTTCTGAAATTGTCCCTCTGATCTCAGTTTTATTAGCTCTGCTGCTAATGTTAGGGAATCACAAAGGTTCATTTTTACAGAATTATCTATGTACCCAGGGTCTCAGCGGCAAACAGGCTGCAGTCTTTTAAACCCAAACCTAAAGGATGCTTAACCTTAAAGGAAGTAACCACTGCCTTTTCATTCTTTCCAGAATTCTTAGACAGCCAAACCCTGAGACACTGCCTTCCCTCCGCACTGAGCTCGCAGAAATGCCATCTTAATTTTTCATAGGGTCAGTCAGAATTGCGGTTACATTTTAGAGACAATCAATCATGGCAGCATTTATAGTTTCAAATGGAGAGAGTGCTGCCATTTTATACCAGGTTTGAAGAAAAACTGACTGTTTCATACCGGATAAGCCAGATGCTTTCTACAATACTACATGAGAATTTTATGTTACTCAGCTGGGTTGTTGGTGACACAGGAGACAGATCTTAAAAAGCAATGATGGTAGGCCTTGGAGCTGTTTAGGGAAAACAGGACCAGAAGATGTCTTGGTTATTTGGCACAGGATACCAGATTGCTCCTGGATCAGACAGAACATGAAATAGTAATTGAATGAATTGGAGCAGAATTCCACAAGCTTAGAAAAGAACAAGGAACCCATTTTTACAACGAGGGCCGTTAGCCAGTGGAACAGGCTGCCCAAAATAGCAAGTGGAGGGTCCTGTTGCTGCTTAAGATCCTGGAGTCAGGGTCCTGGGTGACTTCTTGGAAGACACCTGCACTGACATCACTGCAGGTCTCAGCAAATCTAACACCACAGACTGTATGAGACAGAACAGCCCAGGCAACGTAACAGTCTTTTCAGACATTAAAACTGATTAATCTTTGCCAACAGTTATTTTTGCTGGGGGTTTTTTTGATAACTTTGTTCCATTATTCCTCTTTAAAACCTTGCTCTCCTGGCCTGTGACTCATCAGGCACAGCTCTTCTCCCTCATTAATATCTTCAATTTTCCAGTGTCTATGAAGTCTTCTATTCCTGTCACTCCTGTAAACATGCCTGTTCTTTTTCCTCCCAGATGTTCAGGCAAAAGACCTTAAAATTCAGATGTCAGTCACAATGAGATGCTGTCTCAATACACACTTTGACTTTACAGTCTCATCTTATTCCTTTACTATACACTGATAAGATTTGGTCCAAAGGCTCAAAGCTGCAAAAACCAAGAACTTCTTAACATACAATCAGCAAGAGCAGCTTATTCTCAATCCCATGTAATCTACACAGAGGGACTCTAAACTCCACAGTAGTTGTTCCCAAATGGGCTAGAACTAATAAACTGTACAGAGGCTTCTACCCAAATGATGTGCAAAGCCTGGCTTCATCCTAATCTGACTTCAGATATCCAATTGTGATGTTTTGTGTAGTGAAATTTAGGGACAGATCCTTGACTTCTCAGACTTGCAGGGAGGAGGGAGAAAAACGTTCTCTGTAGAGGAAGGTAGAAGTAGTGAAGCATATTGTCCCACAAGGCTTTAAAAATGGATGAAATAGTTAAGTGGCCCAAGCCATAGAGAGCTCTGTCGAATCTCAGCAGCAGCAGCCCCCCCAAAGGAAGTAAAAAGTCAACTCACTCTTATACACACACACAGAGCATCCTCACTAACAGGTGAGGAGGGTTTGTGGATTGTCTTCATCAAGACAGCAATTTTTCTGATACTGTTCAATTAGAATATAAAAATCAGCCAGGAGTCTCGCAAGTTATTAATTCTGGAGAAAATGATAATGAATCTAATAAAATTAGATTTTCCTGTTCTCAGAAGGTCACTGTGAGTTATATACAAGGTACAGACCACCATGGTGCCACTTAATTGCATCATGTAGGCCCGGGACTGATAGCAAGTAGTTTTGCCTCAAGGACTGTTAGTGGAAAATATTTGATTTGCTTATACAACATTGTTTTTGAATAGCCACTGAGCAAGCATCTGTAACAGTGAGGATATCAGAGAAAGCACTTCACATGAAAGTCCCTGAGACTAAGATTTATCTTGAAGTTGGAGTAAGCCCATGACATTTGGAAACTAGTTAAAACCCACCAGTAAAGCGGAGCCTTTTATGTGGGCATGCCTACTGCGGACAAGAATGTGAAAAGCAATGCAGGAAAAGCAGTCCTACGCTGCAGCCCTGCTCATAGGGCTACACCTAGCAGAAACAAGCACTGAGGATAAGGTAGCAGGCAGATAGACTTGAACTCTCTCCAGAGCTGTGGGAGCTGTCCCAACATCAGGTTCTTCCTTAGCGTTTGTCTCGGTTTTCTTCTCTGAAATAGGGAGGAGCCCGCAAGAACGAATCTCCCCAGACAAACATGTGGTACAATCCAGCTCCTGTCACTATTGGCTTCAGATCGAAGTGAGTTTCGTTTGTTCCCAAATTGCAGGGGTTGCAAAGGCTTAAAAGACTCAGAAGTGCACTAGATTATGCAGCTGGGAGAGACAGGAACACTGTCAAGATGTTTAATTCTTCACACATTCCTGATTGTTTTGTCCTCAGGTCTGACACTGAAGCTCCCTTTTGCTCTGGGGAGGAGGAGGAAAAAACCAACATGTCTGAGAATTTCAATTCAGGAACTGCTTTTTTAAAGGTTTCCTGCCAAAATCCCTCTACCTGATAGATTTTACAATGTCACAAACAATGCTGCATGCTGAGCTCCCAAGGCTTTATCTGTGAGCCACTGAATATTTGTTCAAAAATGAAAATGTTGAAGTGCCCCACTTACAGTTCAGCAGATGTCAGCATACAATGCCATCTTATCTCTCCTGGAGGATATTCCCTCTCCTGTCTGACCTCCTCCAGTCCTTTGTAGCCCAAAAAGTCCTTTCTTATTTAGATAACAGCACTTCCTTGATACAGGCCAATGCTTCTATTAGCTATCTGCTCATTTATTGAGACTTGCAGGGTTAAATAGAAATGACCACAGATGACAGGAGACAGGATGAAGCCATTTCCATCTCCTGAAAAATAACATAAACCAAGTCTTTCCAACCTTTTTGCCCAGGGAATGACTGCTGCCAAGGGAGAGACTTGGAGGCTTATACAGCCCAGATTGTGCTGAGCCTATGCAGAAAAGGGGCTGAAATGGTTCCACTTTCAAAAACTAGAAAGTAAAAAGCTAAGACTTAGTTGTAATAACATTATCTGAAATCAAAGTTCTCTGGTAATAGTTTTAAGATGTGAAAAAAATCCTACCAAAAATTTTGTTTTCATCCAAAGTATGTTAGTAAAATGCCTTTTACCAGCATCACCCAGGGGTGAAAAAGCTTCTGTACCTTCCCCACTTTGCAGCTTGGCTCTTTAAACACCATCTAGTCCTGGACATTGCTTCCCATATGTTACAAACAAACACTCCCTTGAAGGCTCAAGAATTTGTTCTGGGGAGATATATTCCTTTAAGAAAAAGGACTGAAGTCCTACTTCCACTCTTATTTATCTCTTTATGCTACGCAAAGCGTGTGCAGCAGTGCCATGCAAGTGTGAAGTCCGCAAAGGGTGCCCACATGCCCTCCAGGGTCACCCCTACAGGACCCACTGCTGACAGTCTGCAAATAGCTGACAAGGGTGCTGTTAACCTCACATGGCAATCCATCTGCTAAACTGATTCACACCATCTGAGTCAACAAGGATCGGGGCCAAATGAAAGATTTTCCTCTTAGTAACAATGAGGACTAATTAACAATCAACCCCAGTAAAAGTTGTCATTAAAGTACACAAGGGCCGTTGTGCCAATAGCTGATCATTTATGCTAAAGAAGCAAGGAAGCTTCTTGAGAAAGCAGCAAGGCAGCTTCTATCAGGGCTACAGGTATACAATCAAGGTTTGCACTTCAACCTTCACAGCCTGGAGGCTTAGTTTCCCCCTTTAGGATACTGTTCCTATTTGGGAATTGATCACTCAAGTCCTCTTCCCTACAGAAACAGAGCCTACTCCTACTCTCTCCCCACACTGCTATGCCACGTCACTTGGGTACAGTAAACCACGGGGCCAGCACCTAAGAGGGCTGACGGCCACCTCCTCCCCACAGAACAGCCATTTCCAACCAACTTCCTTGGCAGCAGTCCCTCTTGAATCCAGACTTTGTACTGCACACGAGCAAGAGCTGGGGCTCTGTGCAAGGTTGTTCAGACAGGTGCAAGGCACTTGGAGCCTGCACTACTGAACTTTTGAGCATGGTCAGCTGGGTAAAATACTGTTACATGTCTAGTGCAAGAAAACAGCAAAGAAAAAACCTAATACTCATCCCTCTGTAACCAAAACCTCTAACACACCCAGGCTAACTTTAGAGTTTGAAGCAATCATCAAGTTTGGAGTCAGTTTTTTTTTCTTCGGGGTCTGTTAATTCCTTACATGGCATCTATGTCAGGGAAACCAGTAGTTATGGGATAGGAACTTGCGCCAGAGCAAAAGAAATTTGATTGGAATGAGAAAACCAATGGAAAGTGCAAGCAGCTGGCTCCAGTTAGGGCCTTATTTTTAGAAAACATCTGCCAAGGGATTCAAAGTAGAATGGCAAGCTCTCTTGAGCACAGATGAGCCCAAGTGCAGACACTGCATTGTATTATTTAGGTATGTGGGATTTGCCATTAGGGAACTGTCAGCACATGAAGAATAGAGCTTGCCCCTTGCAGATGCTGCTAAGTGTCACATCAGATGCCTCTGGGGGACAAGCCTCTCATAGGAGAGAGGCACTGGGCTGGCAGGATCTTAGAAACTCAGAAGACACAGTGGAGAGGGATTATGGGGGCATCTAGACCACCATGATGCCCCCAGACTAAAGAGAAAGAACATCTGGGATAAGAATGGAAAAAGGCACAAGGACTAGAAATTCCTGCAAGTTCCTTTTTATACCTTCTGTGCTTGCCTGGGGATGGGGAAACTGATACATTGAGTGAGGTGAGGAAGTCCCCTCAATGACTTTACCAATTGGAGTTGGGATTTAAGCCCAGGTTTCCTGATCTGGCAGCCACACTTGCCCATCCTGCTCCTCAGCCACAGCCTGCACCTCTCTGCTGCTAGCAATGAGAACTGGTTTCCCAGGAACCCTGGTAGCATCCATCTGGAGAACAGTGCATAACTGTCACAGATACTGTCTTCCACCTTGGACACTGATGGCCTCTTTGCAACATTCAGACATCTGGACATTTGTTGAAATGTTTAAGGCCAAGTTGGAGAAAAGAAAGTACAAGGAAATAAGGGTGGTGAGTGCACACTAAGCCCCTTTCCTCCTGCTTGGGGTGAGGTGGGAAGGGGAAGAGGGACAAAGGCATCAAAGGAAAATGGCTCATTAAGAGGTATCAGAATTTATTTACCTCCAGCAGCATAAAGCAGTGCAGCAATAAGGACTGAATTTAACTTCACACTCCCACTAGCCTCCATGGGACTCCTAAGGTTAATGCCTCCATTTAAATGGAAATTGAGTGCCAAATTATTAGCACCTGTTTGCAAGAAAGGCGCAAGCAAATTATAAGGAATCTTTGTCAGTACAGTAGAGTTTCCAGCAAGTGTTCCACTTACTGTATCTCAACAGGCTAGACCTGACTGAAGGTCAGTGCCAGTCAACAGAAGGACTGCTTTCCAACAAGTTGAACATCTTTGCATGAGTAGTATCCCCAGGAGACTTCAGCTGGGCATGGAGAATAAAATCTGGAGGAAAAAGCCAATTCACAGAGGTCAGGCCCTGAGCTGGGTAGACAATAAGTCAGCCAAGAGAAATGGGTTATATGCAAGTAGGGACAAGCCAAACTGAAAAGACTCTTAAGTCTTTAGTTTAGTGATGCCTAGAAGGAAAAAGTCTAAGTTAAGATTATTGCACTAAAAAGGTGTTCTGCTGTTTAAGGATACCGATTAAACTCAGACACCAGAGTGAAAAGAGAAGGCGTATTTTACTAGTGATAACAGTGTAATACAGAAAACATGCAGTAAGAAAAAGCAGAATAGTGCACTTAAAGCAGCAAACAGCAAAAACCAGAGTAATGCATTAAATCATTACTACCCGAGAGAGAGAATGGAGATTAAGAAAAATACATCACCACTTGCATATATTATCATCATCCAGATCCGCAGTCGCTGGGGAGCCCTGGTCACAGCGAGGATTTGGAGAGCCTGTCCCGGCAAGTGGGAAATCCTACGCGGTGCGTCCACCCATAGGTGAGGCTTCCAAAGTCGTTGCAAACGGGCTCAGCCTTATATACCAGAGATCGACAAGCCAGAATAGCTGGCACCTTTGTTTTGAGTGGAAAATTTCTGGTTTCATCCTCCTGTTGGATTCCACCCAAAGCCTGGCCAGGGCTCGGGGGGGGAAACCAAGGGAGTTTCTAACAAGGCCAAATACCTGGGTTCTCAGCCTTGAAGAAGGCTGAGAAAGGAAAGTTGGAAACATTCTCTCCTCACTACCGACTATATTTTGTCTAAGCTGTAAGTGAGTTTACATACTTTATTAATGACTACACGCTAAGTTAGCAGCTTCAGCTTGGGGCCTGTTGTTCAGGCTGCAGTATTCCAGTACTTTAACACTTTTTACATCAGTATAAGTCGGTCGTTATAACTTAGTACAATACCTACTAGCACAATGGTTATCAGTTATAAAATGTACAGGATTCATCTATAGGTCAACTCTGGCTTGGGCTGGTTGTCCAAGCCTTAGCACTTCAAAAGGTTCTTAGAGCACGAGAGGCAGATGAAAAATTGACAGTTTACACAGACTTATTAAATACCCAGCTACCTCTGATGGAGTCATGAATGGATGGGTATACTCTATGCTGTGTAAATAACTGGCTGGATGACCAAGTCCAAAGAGTAGTGGTGAATAGATTTAAATCTATTTGGCAGCTGGTCACAAGTGGTGTTCCCCAGGGCTCAGTATTGGGGCTAGTTCTGTTTATCAACAATCTGGACAGGGGGATTGAGTGCACCCTCAGTAAATTTGCAGATTACACCAAGTTGGGTGGGACTGTCGATCTGCTTGAGGGTAGGAAGGCTCTGCAGAGGGATCTGGATAGGCTGGATCAATGGGCTGAAGCCAATTGTGAGAGATGCAAGAAAGCCAGGTCCTGCAGCTAAGTCACAACCTCCCCACGCAACACTACAGGCTTAGGGAAGAGCAGCTGGGAAGCTGTCTGGCAGAAAAAGATCTAGGGGTGTTGGTCAACAGCCAGCAGAATATGTGCCAGCGGTGTGCCCAGGTAGCCAAGGCGGCCAATGGCATCCTGGCTTGTATCAGAAATAGTGTGGCCAGCAAGACTAAGTGATCATCCCCCTGCACTTGGCACTGGTGAGGCTGCACCTCAAACACTGGGTTCAGTTTGGGCCCCTCACTACAAGAAAGAGAATAAGGTAGAGGTGCTAGAACACATCCAAAGAAGAGCAACAAAGCTGGTGAAGGATCTAGAGCATAAGTCCATGAGGAGCAGCTGAGGGAACTGGGGTTGTTTATCCTGGAGAAAAGGAGGCCAAGAGGAGACCTCATCACTCTCTACAACTATCTGAAAGGAGGTTGTAATGAGGCGGGTGCCAGTCTCTTCTCCCAAGTAACAAGCAACAGGACAAGAGGAAATGGCCTCAAGCTGCACCAGGGGAGGTTTATATTAGGAAAAATTTCTTCATAAAAAGGGTGGTTAAGCATTGGAACAGGCTGCTCAGGGATGTGGTTGAGTCACCATCCCTGAAGATATTTAAAAGGCATGCAGATATAGCAGTTAGGGACATGGTTTAGTGGTGGATTTGGCAGTGCTGGGTTAACAGTTGGACTCAACGATCTTCAAGGTCTTCTCCAATCTAAACAATGCTATGATCTAATATTGCAGGAGAGGTGGATTCTGGGTAGCCATAAAACTGTGTCAGAGCCACTGACACTCCCCTGAGTGATTCCAACCAACACTGCTCATATTAACCCAGCTGGCAAGGTCTAATTGCAGCCTGTCAAACTCAGTGGGTCTCTTGAATCTTTCCCATGTTGCAGCAAACAGTATAATCAAAGATAATATTGACCCAAAGCTTTTCTCATTTTTTTTAAATAAATCTGGTTAGAAAATGGGAAGAATCATAACCCCACATAACACTGATATTTCGTATCAAAACAAAGTAGAAGAAATAGGCCATTTGTTCTTCTGCTTTGACCTAGAAATCAGTAGTTGAATATATGAAAATTCAAAATCAACAATAGAATGCAAATATTTCTTAACACAATACAGCAAATGGAAAATCCATTCATTTAAAACCCAGATAATTAATTTAAATTTAGCAATCACTGACACATAAAGGGAGTTAAGTTTAAAGAGAAGAAACAAAGTAACTCAATATGTATTATAGCCATGTTACATCTGTCTTTAAAAACCCCCAAATCTTCAAGTAGGTAAATCTAGAGTGACTGTTATGTTAAACTGTAGTGAAGTCAGGCAAAATTCTGAAGGAATTGTGCAGGGGGTTGCAAGAGCCATGTCTATGAGGCTCACTCACAAATCTTTTTACAAGGAATGGTGTAAAAACCTAATTTGACAGTTTAACAGTCATCTAAAATCAAGCTTTTAAAGCTTTTTTGAAAGAACACCCTAAGGACACATAATTAATAGCTAATAAGTTCAAAGAAAACATTTTTCTCAAGTACAAGCCAGAAACGTTAAGAAAGCAGTGGGTCTGGGGTTCCTTCTGCTTGTTAGGCCCTGCTAAAACCATACTTCATCTGTTCCACCAGGCAACTGCTTTGCCCAGCACTAATCAAGTTACTCTTTGCCAGGAAATGACATCCCAGAATTAGTCATTTGTCTTTTTGAAACTCACTCTTCAGACCTGTAAGATTCCTGCATTTTCATAATAAGAAATCTTTACATATTGCCTTGGACGACTTCTTGTTTCTCACTGCATCTCCACTACTCAGAGTCACAGCAGGCACTCGAGTCCTGTAGTAGGGGTTACTCTTTAGACAACCTAAACTTTTAATGACAAGAGCTGACACTTGAGACAATTACTGGCATGTTGGACCTTTCAGCAGGAGGGACAGTGCACCAGAGCAATTTTTTTCCCAGCCAGCTCACGTACAAGTACGAAGATCATCGCTAGCCACATACATATAACCCAGCGTGCAAACAGCTGGGAGCCATCCTAATCTGGAGGAGAACTACAAACCAAGCTTCTAAACTCCCTAGCTGGCTGACATTCATCTTGCCTGTCATCTTCCCAGTAAGTCACTGGTCTGTGGAACAAATTTCTTCCCTGAGTTTACAGCTAGAGCAGACTGAAAGAGGGACAAAAGGAAAGCTTTTAACCACAGTTTACTGACCAGAATCAAGGCAGAGTGATTTAAGTGATTTGCCCAGGCATGAATAGGCATCCCTGGCGGTGCTACATGCCATGACAGGGCTGGTGCTCAGCCTCCTGCCCCTAGCTGCTTCTTCACCACCACCTCTCCTGAGCACAGCAGACTACAGCCTTGCACCAAAGCCTGAAGGTATGCCACTTTCAGGAGCAGGGGCCTTAGGGGAGAGCATCATTCAGTTGAGAACTTCATCCTCCACAACCTCATATCCTGTCTGCAGCTCAGCCAGCTGAAAACAAAGGGAAAGCACGCAGAAAACAGCAACCCTGCCTCCTGTCCAGAATACACTTACAGCTTCCAGGAAGCAGGGACCTTGTATGTAGGAGAGAAATTTCAAGCTGGAATCAACCAACATGTCCCTAAAGCCATCACACAACTCTTTTCTTGGCTCTGGCCAAAGTTTCCCTCATAACCTGTTTGTGTCAAGAGCACTGAGTGCTGGGGGAAACACCCTGCTTTTTGCCAGCCGAGAGGACCAAAACCACACCAGTGACTGCATGGAAGAGGAATCTGGGTGGAGGAGGAGCCTTAAAAGGGAAACACTTGGAAGTGCTACTGCCTGGAGAAAAGTATAAAAGAATTAGATCATTTTAGAAATATTTACAGCTTTACTGCATTGCTGCAGAAACAGCTCATGCTGCCATGTTTAATTTATTTCAGACTTGGAAGAATAAATTTCATTATGGGCTAGTGCTTTGTTTTCACAAGCAGAAAGCATGTGCTCACACTTAAGATAATTGCAAACATCCATGGCTTTAAAAATAAACCCTTGTGCATCAGCATGAGCTCTGAATCCATGCCTGCAAGCTGCTTCAATTTGAGCAACACTACAAGGATGCTGTTAAAGGCAGCAAGAGAGGGTCCATACGAAGCACACAGAGTGGGAGCAGGGGGAAGCAATCCTCTTGAAGGGAAGAATTGCTTCTGTACGTGTGGGCGCTACTCTGAAGCAGAAGTTACAGAAGATACGTCCCTCCCCAACAGGCAGTAGCCCCAGCACTCCAATCGTGGGCCTCATCCCACCAAGTCTCACTAAGGCAGCGATATCGCAGCTCTGGGGGTGACCGACGCTCCCAGCTCACCCTGCCTGTTTCTCACAGGCCGGGGGTGGGGGGGGCACAGGCATTTCCGACCCCCCCCGAGCCCTCCGTGCTCCCAGAGCAGCGTAACCGCTCCCCCCAGCACGGCCACCCTCGGGCCACGCCGCACCACCCCTTGGCTGTCCCACTGCCTGTCTGTGATATCTAATTTCAAATATTTTGGTGCTCTTCATTTTGGTTCAATGAGCTTAACTCACTTTTAATAGCAGAGTTAATTGCCTAATTGTGAAAATGACTGCATCTCTCTATTAAGCAACATCCTTTATGGAAAAAATCTGTTTGTCAGAATGAATGCCCCTACACTT
>NW_020799132.1:5939111-6012401 GCF_003259725.1 Athene cunicularia | reverse complement strand
GAATCGCATTACCTTTAATGGAGAAGTTGTCTTATATGCACCTCATAACATCAGGGGAGTGTTACAACAAAAAGCAGAAAAGTGGCTTACAGATAGCCGATTATTAAAGTATGAAGGAATACTTATAGAATCCCCTAAACTATCTTTAAAAACTATTGGAGCAGTTAATCCCGCTGAATTTTTATACCCAGGAGAAAGCAATGAACTATTGCACAATTGCTTTCAAACAATTGAACAGCAGACACGCATTAGGCCAGACTTAGAGGAAGAAGAACTACAATGTGGAGAAGTATTATTCATAGATGGGTCATCTCGAATAGTGGAAGGTAAACGATTGTCCGGATATGCCATCGTTAAGTTGGAAAAAGGAGAATTTAAAATAGTAGAATCAGGCCCCCTGAGTGCCAGCTGGTCGGCTCAAGCCTGTGAGTTGTATGCATTGTGGAAAGCATTAGTGTCACTGAAGGAAAAAGATGGAACTATATATACAGATTCACGCTATGCGTTTGGGGTAGTACATACCTTTGGAAAAATATGGGAAGAAAGAGGATTTGTTAACTCACAGGGAAAAGAACTAATACACCCAGAATTAATTCGGCGAGTTCTGGGAGCATTGAAAATGCCGAATAAAATAGCAGTTGTACATATAAAGGGACACCAGCGAGGTACCAGTTATCAAATCAGAGGAAATAATGCTGATACAGAAGCGAAACGAGTGGCAGGCAATTATAGTACGATTCTGACTATACAACAAGTACCTGTTAGTAAAAATTTGAGTTTTGAGTCTGCAGAAAAGGAAAAACTAGAACAAATGGGAGCTAAGGAACAGGATGGTAAATACATATTGCCAGATGGGAGGGAAGTCTTGCCGAAGGGCATAGCACTCGAAATATTTTAAAAAATACACAGTAAAACACACTGGGGAACCCAGGCGTTAGTTGATCATTTCAATCAACAGTTTGCCTGTATAGGCGTATATAACATAGCAAAGACAGTTACGGCAACCTGCGAGACCTGTCAAAAGGTTAATTGAAATAATGAGACAAAAACCTCTTGGAGGACGTTCCCCAGCATACAGACCTTTCTCACACATACAAGTGGATTTTACTGAACTACCCAGGGTAGGGCGTTACAAATATTTATTAGTAATGGTGGATCATTTAACACATTATGTTGAGGCTTTTCCTACCTCCAAGGCAACTGGACAGATAATTGCAAGCAAGGAGCATTACAGGGAGTGAAAAACGATGTGTTCAGGGTTTTTTGCTTTGTATCCTTAACAGATCATCAAAACCAAGTAATTGCTAGAGAGACATCTCCACATGATGCTACCTTCCTGCTTCAGGGAGAACTACCTCTGTTTTGCTGCATTAAAGCAGCTGAATGTATTTATTTTTGAATGCTCCAGAACTCAACTCTCCTGGAATCACAACTAGCCACCCCTGCAGACTCAATCTCCCTGTCACTGATGGTACCACGGTGTAGATTTGACATCCCATTGCAACATCCTTGGAGAGAGGGGAGCCACGGAAGCCTCAGGTTAAGGAGGTGCAGCTGAGCTCCTTCTGCACAAGCCAGGTAGAATAAAGCCCCATAACCTGCACTGGCAATCTGATCCCCCGTGACCCACAAGTCAAAGGAAATTTTTACTTCAAGGCCACTGTTGTTCCTACCTCTTTAGTCCTGCACCCATGCATAATTTCACAGTAAGCAACACAGTTTCACTAACGTGAAAACAGATTGAACCAGCATCAGTGCTTTCCTTCATCCTCCTCCTGCCTCTCTAGCTCATAAAACACACTGCTCAAAAAATGTGAAGTGGTTTGATTTCAGTTTTTTCATACCGACAGGCCTATCCGATGGCCACACAGGGATTTTTGGTTTCTCTTCCAAGTTTGTTCCATTAAGTACATTACAGCTCTTAAGAATATCTTCCTGCTGATTGCTTCTGCACATGTGAAAACATCTACACATTTTCCTCTCCTATTTGTCTGCCTGTTGATAGATCTGTCTCTCCTGCACAACAGAAAAAGCCATTTGTGGTTTGCTTGACAAAAAAAAAAAAAAATACTGCCGCATTTAACCAACCACCTATGTTGAGTCAAATACCAGCCTGTACCCCTACAATCTGTAGACACAGATTTCCCAGATTGTGTCCATGTTTACTGCAGAAATAGAAGTATTATGGGTAGCTTATCTGTCCTCAAATAGGTAAACACACAGCTAAAGCAACAAAACATTGCTCAAAGGAGTATCAGCATAGCCAGGGCATGGGGTTATTTCCAAGAAGCATGGAATTTTACATAAACTGTGGCCCAGGATCTGACATGCCACACGTTTCCTGGCAACTCCATCCCACATACTATGATTCTTCCCTGAGCATATCACTGGGCCCTTCCTTGCAAAGTCCTACAGCCAGCTTGGCTCAGTCCTCTGACATCAGCACAGATACCAGTTATATGGTAAAGGTCTCAGGCAAAACTTAGTCATCCACACACCTATACAGCAGTTACGGATAAATTTTGCTGGGATGGCACAAGCCTACAGCTAGTTAACTGTAGGTTAACTAAATTATTTAAATGAGAAACTGCATCTGAGAAGAGGCATATCCCTGTAGTTTTAACATCTCTTCAATTTTCACTTACACAAACTGCTTTTAATGTCTTGTGGAAAACCCCAGACATAGATCACAAGGAGGATAGAAAGAAGCAGGACCTGCACATCACTCCCAGGACAACTCTTGGCAACTTCAGTGAACACCAAGTGATGGCCTCCTGCACCACTGAGATTTTGACCCCCTCATTCCCCACAATTCTACAAGACATTTCCAAGGTTCATTGCAAACTTTGGAAGTGACAGCAGTGACTAAATTATCTGCACTTCTCAAGGTGCAGAACAAGCTTCATGCACAGTCTGTACCACTGATCTCGGCTCTGAAAAGTCCTTGTACACAGCTATTGCCTCATTCCAGTGACTAGAGACTCTGCTGCTTTGGCAAAGGAAGGTATCTCCACAGGCATGAATTTAAATATAAATGGAAAGCACGAGTAATTCCACATCATGGAAAAACTCAGTGTGCTCAAACAGATGGATTTTACAGCTTCAATTATTGCATTTCATTGTCTTGTGCTGGCAAAGTCCAAGCATCATTATGATACAAAAACAACCATGTTTTGCTGACAGGCTGTTATTTTTCAAGAGAAAAGCAAGTGTGGCAACTACAATGTGGGTCGTTCTCTTCAACCCAAAGGGCAATGCTTTAAGGTCAGCCTGGCGCCCAGACTAGTCAAAATGTTACATTTTGCCCACCAGAGATGCTTTCAATAAAAAAAAACATTTCCCACAGGAAAAACTATAACAAACCAATCAAAATTGTGAAGAGAAAGCATTATGTCACTTTTGTTTCAGCTTCAGGTAGTTTCAGCTCTATCACATTTTAGCAGCTTGTTCCTTTTCAATTCTTCAGTGCATAGTTTTGGAGGATCTGGAACCCATCTTCTGTATTTTACTCCCTCTTGCCTCATTAGAGCAGAAAAACAAACTTGAAAACATTTCAGAATATGCCTCCAGCCTTGTTCCTGTTTATTCATCCTTCATTTTTCAGGGCAAAGGCTGCCTTGTCTTTTTGCTCCTGACACCTGTCCCGTGAAGGAGAACCAAGGTGGATAAGCCTGAAAGCGATGCAGTAACCATTTTCTGTGCTGCCTCGGGAGAGCATCAGACTTCCAAGAAGCAGTTAGAGAAACACTTGTCAGGGGTGACCTGGGGAAAAGCTGTCTAGACCAGCAGGAGGGACTCAAAGCTCTCACACTATCACACAGACCCATTTTTATGGCACTTTCAAGCAAAAATTAACAAGAGACAGGCTGAGCGGGATACAAAAGCAACTGTCTTGTAATATCTTCACTACCAAGCTATGAGGGGCCTATGTCCTGCCCCTAGCTGGTTTTCCACATCATGGAACAGCGAAGTTTTGACAGTCAGGGCAGAGCCAGCCTGCAAACAGCTTCGTCCTTCTCTCTTTGTTCACCCTCTATTCTCCCTCTCTCCCACCTGCTCCTGGAGGCACAGGGACAATCTCCAGTACACAGCCAAGTGCCAGTACCTGGGAAGTGCTGCTTGCCCCTTCCTCCCTCCTCACAACCCCCCAGCCTGTCTGGCAGCGAGCAGGCTTCCTCCGGCAGACATGCTCCCAACCCATAAACTAAGACGTAAATATTGTTGCTCTGTGGCTGAGCAGCAGAGCCATTCTTTGGGACAGTGCCAGCACTTCACATACTCCTTTTATTTATAGCTTCTGTGACAATTTGTCTTCTTAAAACTGCCACCATATATCTATTATTTAATGTTTTCTCTCAATGACGCTCCGTAATTTATACCAGGCCTTAACAACACATTGAGCCTTGTGTTGCTATTTTCTTTGCCATTCTGCTTTTCAAGAGCATTGAGTAGCAAATTTAGCCACAGCTTCAGAGCATCCCTGGTATATCTAGCCCAGCATATTCACTCTCCTGACATGCCCCCAGTCTGCAACACTTCAGCTATACAGTACTTTACCCCCCACACTGCCACACTTTGGAGTACAGCCTGCACCAACCAACACGCTTGAACAGCACAGATCCCAACGACATTGCTTTAGGATTAAAAGAAACATTAAACAAGCACTTCAACCCTACCTTGTGCAACTCTTGATGCAGGGAAAACAGCAAGGCCCAACCTACTGACAAACAGCGAAGCAGCACAGCAAACACCCTGGGGAGGGAGTGGTTCCTTATAAAGGTCTCAGGAAGGCTAAAGCCAATTATCTACACCTCTTCCACCAGCCTTCAGTTCTTTTCTGAAATGGTTAAAGTGCTTGACATAATTAGCTCTTAATTGTTAGCAGCTGTACCCATTATCTGTTTAATTCCTAATTAATTGTTACAATTAATGTTGCCTTGCCTACCCTGTCTTAAGAAGTGTTTGTTAAGGAGGGAAATGTTACATGTTAATTAACTTGCTACCAAATTTTAGCATTTAATTAAATATTCTAAATCTGTTGCTATTTCTCCCTCAAAGCAATTAATGAGCCAGGGGTCAATTAAATGTGTGTTAACCTGCATCCTAGTCTGCTGGCATGACAAGGCAGAGACCTTTATTATATCAGAAGGAAATTTGAAGTTGCTTCTCATCCTCAGAAGGAAATTTGAAGTTGCTTTTCATCTTCAAAAAGATGCAGGCAACAAAAGTGCCATGAGCACATTTTTGACTAGTCGTAGCTGACCATCCCTTCCCTTAATCTGTAGTTTACAGGCGCAAACTCATTGCATTTGTAGTAATTAAGCAAACAGGTCACTAACAGGAAGGGCCTCTTGGGTATCCCAGTCTGTTGTAAGAGTCAGCAGAGTTGCTGTGTCATCACCTGGTGCTGGAAACGGGGGCAGGATCAGACAGCTGAGGCTTACCATGGATTTGCAGCACACTGTGATGTTACAAAGGCCCTGCTTGGCTTCATGCTGATGATAGAGCCTATTCCCACACCAGCTACATGGAAAAGCTAAGGATTTGTTAGTGAGCCTCAGGGTGCTTCTGCAGTCTTGGTGGAAAATGGATCTGGGAATTTGCACTGTCAGATGAAAGATGTGAGGGAGGGACGTGCCTCCCTTTCTCTGACTCTCTCCTCTTTCCTTCAGGTCTTCAGTGGTTATCCAGCTGGTTATCCAACTTCAGTGGTTATTTATTTTACACCACTAAAGCACGGGGCTATAAACAGGCTGGAGCTTACACAGAGCTGCTGAGGGCTCTGTGGTCAGGTCACCCATCTCCCCACAGAGCTGCCTGCACGTCTCAGAGCAGGATGAGGAATGAGCTTTCACTGCAACAGCCAAGGATTAACTCATTGTCTCACGGAACCACCTAACTATGCTCACTGTAACATAGGTACGTCCAAAAGAAAACTGCCTGAGCACATGTCAGATTCTGGGGACACTGCACTACCCAGCACCCAGAGCCCTTCCTGTGCTGGCACTCATCCCAGCGTCGCGTGCCGGACGGGGTCCCTCACTCGCCTTCTCTCCGCTAACGCCCGCTGCTGTTGCAGTCAGTTCATCCCTGGAAAGGACACCTCTATACCATACAGGCGACTTGACTTTGTTTCTCTGAATGTTACTGTCTTAACCGAGAGGTTAGTTTTCTGCTGCCTCACCACCCTCCCACCAGCTCAGCCCACAGAAGTAACGAGCTGCTGCTGTGTTTTTCACTGCCCCCGGCAGCCACGGTGCTCCATTTCTCTCATCTACCCCAAAAGATCATTCGCTGCCACAGCACAAACAACTCAATTACCAGACCAGATCAACAGCTATGTGTGGGATCTCAAGCAAGCTTAAGAAATCTGTTCTCTGAACTTGGTTTAAACTGCAAAAGTAATTTAGCAGGCTCTGTGCTTGGCAGAATCACATGGAAACCGCTAGATTTATCCCTCAAATGTATCCGTTTTCTCATGCACCTCTCACCCGCTTGTTGTGCTGGAGAAAGCCCTTATTTCCAAGGGTACAGCCTCCACATGTGCACACAGGCAAGCGTGTGACTGCTGTCACGTTCAGACATGCCTTTTTATGCAGACATGTGCACCTTTGTTTTCAGAGTAACATGGTTTTGTCTCTCCTCAAATCTGTCCCTACCCCAGGGCTGCTCTTTCTGAACAGGGGGCTTCACTTCCAATGCAGGAAGACATTGGTCATGAATATTAATTGATTTAACATCTTGTTGTGATAAGGCCAAGCACATTTCCGTGCTTTGGCTTGTTGCTAGGGAACTGAGAATGGCAAGTCATGGATTTCATTTGCTTCAGGGCCCACTTGGGTTGCAAAACAGCATTAAGCCAGAGAGCAGGATTCGCCTGTTAATTATTTAGAGTCTAATAAAAGAAAGAGGGGAAAAAAAAAAACCACAGTGGTTTTTCTCTCTCCTCACAATTTGTCTTTCAGACTCCATAGGGTCATTAATCCCCAGGGCCAGCCAGTTTTCTAGTCACACATGATACCTTCCCCTGGAGCAGGACAAGAGCACCCGTGCTTGTTTAACGGAGCTCTGCTGAACTGCACCTTGCAGAACACCACAGCAAATGACTATATTTAAATTTAATTGTCCGGAAATTGTAAGCATAATATTCTCTCATTTCACTTCTAATTTTAGATGTAAACAAGCTGGCAAGTCAGGCTCGTCCTGTCTCCTCCACGGGCAAGCAGTAGTGCTGGCAGAGCTGCTGCCCTGAGCAGGGATCGTGCCCGCTGCCATGTGCCCTGGCCTTGTGGCACAGCCACGTTGGAGGTCAGCTGGAGGCCAGTTTGAAGGGATCCTGCTGGGTCCGTGTCTACTGCTTTTCCTCTGTCACCACAAATGGCATTTGGGCTACCCTAGCCCCATACAGCTTTAGGATTGCTGTTTGTGCCGCGGGGATGTCCCACGCGGGAACCTGAGTACGCCCACAGGGAGTGCAAGGCTACGGAGGGGTTGTAAGGGTTAGTCACTCCCAGAAAATTGGTCTGCACATGGGGAGGAACTGAAGAGAACTCTAGGTGCTGGTATCTCTGGGTGTGCATGTGTGCTCTGCTGTCTGCAAGGCTGCCAGGGAAGCACAGCTTTGCAAAGGGCCTCTGTACATGGCAGCAGAGAGATGTTCCCTCTCAGCCCCTTCTCCTCTGTTTTCGCACCCAGGCAAGTTATTTGGCAGATCACTGGCAACAGCACCATGTCTAGCTGGTCACACACTAGTGACTGACTGACTGACCCCCAAGGACTGCACGAAGGAGGAGCTGCCCCAGATGATTGCCTTGCCAGGGGAGCACCAGCAAGAAGCGACAGGCAAACAATTAAAAGGAACATCAGAGACAGAAAGGAATGATCCAGTTGTGAGCAGGAACCCAGGCAGTGCTATTACCCACAGGGTGTGCTCCAAGGAACCATTCTGGTGTGTTTGTTCAATCTCCCTCAGCATAACACCATGTTGAAATCTCTCCCTCCTGCCTTCCATTTGTCCTGCAGTATTCACAGATTTTATCTGTTTGCTTCTTACTGGAGCTGAGCAAGTGACGAAGCTAATTTATTCATCAGATTGTTTCTTTTAAAATCTGCTGTGGAATCCATCTGATTAACTGTTCCCCAAATGACATCTGATCAGAACCCACACCTTTCCAGGACAGCAGAGTGATCCATCTGCCCCATGGCCACTCTCCTTCTTCAGAGCATAAAACTCCCATCTGTTTTACATGACTGCAACTCCCATTGCTATAGTGTCCTTGAAAAGCAAGACATCTGAGGTTTATTGTCCTTGCAGTTGATCCTCACCCATTTGAGGGGTTTTCTTTGGCTGAGTCTAGACAGGGTTCTACTCTGAAACACACCTCATCCTCAGCCAGGTTCATAGCTGCAAATGTGACCTCTCATCTGGTCAGCAAGTATTTCTACTTCTGTACTCTCCTGCTCCTTTTTCCTTACCTTCAGACTGAAAACCTACAACCAACTCCTTAGCCAGGCTTCTCAGGAGACTGTGTTTTCCAGGGGTTAGTTAGTTACTAGCAGACAATCAGAGATAATGGCTTAAGATTGCTGTGGCACAGCTCCTCTTGGAAATGGATGCTCCCTCCACACAGGTTGCTATGTGGTGTGAAGGTGAGTCCCAAACCGAAAATTGCGATAAAATGCAAAGCTCCCCAAAGCGGTCTGTGTGGTCACAGTGCAACACAGATTCTCACCTCCTCTCACTGAAGGCAAAAGCACTTGCAGCGTATTAGATACGAGTTGCTTTAGCCATGCAAGAAGCATGATTTGAATTAGTATGATTGTTATTGAGAGGAAATGATAATGCCTGGGGAGTCAAGGGAATTGAATTCTGTTTCTTACGTCCCACCAAGGGGTTAGTGTATGAGGCCATTTGTCTCAACTCTCCACCTAACTACGGATAAAATGCCTCCACCTCTGCAAAACGTGATGATCTCCACAGCTGGAAAGGTCTATGCAAATACTAATTACCAATATGTTTTTTGTTCTATTGGGCGTTGCTTTTAGAACTCTGAAGCTGTTTTAAATGTGCTTTCCAGGATCCCACAGGTGATGGAAAATAATGATTGACCACAATAATGCATGCAGTGCTCTGTGAGCTGCTGCCCCAGTATTGCTCTAGTCTGCCCCTAGCCCTGCTCTGACAAATCACAGCACATGACGGCATCGTTGCATAAGCAGCAGCTGCTTGAGATGCGGTTATGTGCTCAGGAATAATTGCTGGCCTCTATGGGAGGAAAGCAAGGAGAAAGAGCAGACCTGATCTTTGCCATATAGGCATCTACGGTACCGATATCTGATTATTACAACCAGGTCAGCCCAGAGAGGTGAAGCAGAAGAGGGAGCAGAAGTGCATTTGAAACCCACAAAGGCATTTACATAAAGCCTTTAAAGGATACTGAAAGGTAAACTGCTTCCACAGTGTGCCATAAATACCAGTCAGATATAAGCAAGGCCGAGCAGAGGGATCCAGGATTACATATTTCCTGTGGTTTCACTGACCAGAGTGCTTCAGCCTTTCCCTTTGCATCCCAGTCATCAGTCACTGTCCCCATTGGAGCAGGGGGGGAGAGTTTACCTTCAGAAACGCTGCTGCAACTAGCTGTGTGATAGAGGGGGGTCAAAGGGCTGCCCTTGGGGACAGATGGCTACAAGAACTAGCAGCACTTTAACACCCTGTTTCGTGTCTCCAGAGCCTCAAAACAGAGCATCCATCCCCATACTAATAAAGGTGGAAATGCATGTTGCATCACACATCCAGGTGCTTCTGGGTGACAGAGACATGGGGAGGTTGGGCCTCAGTTAAGTTTACATCTTGGTCTACTTCTCAGCCCTGGAAAATTCAGTCCTACTCTCGGCCACACCAAATTCATCCCCAGGCTGCAGCAACTGTCTGCTGATGCCATGGTCCACACCACAGGCTTTAAGAGAGGGCAGATGGGCACGTGTGTGGTTCTTCCTCTCCTTCATCATGCTGGAAGGGCACAGGAATGAGAGCAGGAGATCTTGGTAGCAGCTGGTTGATGTTGTGTAAACAGGTGCACCTGGTTAAGCACCACTTCCATGGATCCCCCGTGCAGCCAGTGTCACAAATAGCAGCATTTTGTCAGCGAGGCAGGCGGCTGCTGCCAGCAGGAGGCTCAGAAATGCCAACTGTAATTACAGCTTTTATTTTGAAATACAGTCCAGACCTCATTCCCAATGAGATGCATTGTGCCACTAACCACATGAGCCTTGTCTGAGCCAAGCGCAAACACACTTGACCCGGAGAAACACAGGGTAGCCTGTGCCTTCATCTGCAAGCAATTGCTTGTGCCCACCGTCACCATACAGAGAGTACACGTGCTGTGCTACAGACTCAAGATGGGGAAGGGGTCAGAAATCTCACTAATATTCAAACAGCACATGAAAAAAATAGGCTATTTCCAAAGTATTGATTGTCTCTCTTCTGCTTCTATTAGTTCAAACGAGGAATGAGTCTCAGCAGAAAATCACAGCCCTAGTAGGAGTTCTAGCTGGCTGAAGAAAATGAAGTGCCAGCTCGCTCCCAGAAATAAGTAAAGTTTGAGTTTCTGTATGCGCTGGATAGATGCATCTCTTCACCTGTACCTTTGGGGTTTAAATTCTGCAGGCAGAAGCAAGCCTGACGTGAACGGCATTGTCCGCAACAGTAAAGATCACCCAGCTAAAACAGTGCCAGAAATCAAGGCAAAACCAGCACAAACTGAGCCAAAGAGATCATTTCGGAGCCACCCAGTCCCCGTCCTGAAGTTCAGGATGGAGTCTCAGGGGCCGGACCCTAAGCCAGCATCACCTGCCTGGTGTTGGTCCACCGAGTGCAGTCCCCAGCTGCTCTGCTGTTGTCAGCCAGGGCGCTCTGGTGACTCCAGAGGGGGTGAGCTGCTTTGCTCTAGCACAGACCTGGCTTCAGGTGGCTTTTGTGACAGTCCAGTCAGCATGTATAAATTCATCTATGGATCTACCTATTTCCATCCTTAGGGAAGACATTAGACAAGTCATAAATCCTAAGAAACCAGCAGTGATAAAACAGGGATGCCAGTCCATTTGCTCAGGTAACATCAGAAGATGGCGAGAGGATTCTGTCTCTACGCTCAGCATCAGGAAAGCAAAGCCTCTTGCGTGTCAGGCAGCTTTCATTTATTGCTTTGAAACAACCAGCTTACCACAAGTGCCGCACACAACAGTGCGTTCGGCAGACCGAGTCTCAACTGCCCTTCTACCTGTGGTCTGACTGCAGCGTTTCATTTAACCTCTGCACCTGGGGGACTTCATCTCATGCCCACGGAGTGAGAGAAAACACGGCGCAGTTAATGCCGCGTCAAAGGGCACCAAAGCCCGATTCTCTGTTCTGCCAAAGCCCCCAGCCCAGTGAAGGTAAATCTTTTACAGACTGATTCTAATAACTGATTATTCCGTTCATCACCAGCAAAGGAAAAACTGACAGAAAACTGGGTCAAATAAAATATGTTCAATCTGCAAATGTTTCATTTTTCAGGGCTTTTTTTTTTTTTTTAAATACAACTGAAATTAACTTAAAAATGAAACAATTTCAAAATTTAAAATGCGGTGATTGATTTTTTAAAAAGATGAAACAAAGTACTTTTTATGTTGCATTATAAAATAGATAAAATTTACATACATTTCCAAACCAATAAATCCAAACATCAGCCTTCAGCCAAGAAAAAAAAAGGTGATCAAAATTTTCCACCAGTTCATGTTTTGTCTTTTTGTGCCTCGAGTCTACGTTTGTAAAATATGGATATTTTTTTTCTTCTATCTTGTCTACACGGGTTTTAAAGTTTTCAGGGCTGGGACTGTCTCTGCATTTTGCCCATGAAGGAGGGACATGTCCCTCCCAGAGCTCAGGACTGCTAAGCATAATTATAATATGTTAATACAATATCACATAACTTTTATTTGGTAGTGATTTCAAGGGCGGCTGAATTTTTAAAATATAGGTGTATACATGGCTAAGGCTGATGTATTCTTTTTTTTTTTTTTCCTGACTTAGTGGGGAATTCTTTAAAATTCCATCATTACAAGCCATGAGTGAACTCCTGCCACCTTGTCTGCAGTGGGATTTCTATGTTGGCATGCTATTAACAAAAATTGTTTTCCAGGCTTTTTTAATTGACGCCTGGTCCTCCTTCCTTACAGTTATCGTTCTCCAGACCTGCCTGCAATTTTGGTCTGAAAAATAATGGGTTGCATGTGGCTTCAGTTAGGGAACAAAGTATCTACCCGTCTGCGGCTCTGTGTATTTTTCACACCTGAAAATACTTGGTGAATGACAGTGAGCAAATGCAAGGGATGGAGGAGCTAAGAGGAAGCCTCTCTAATTGAGGAGCATTATGGAAGAGGCTGAATAATAACATCTATTAATAATGAGCCTGTAATTAGAGGTCAGCTGGAGAAAGGCTCAGTGTGTTCCACTGGCTGGCTTCAAGGCATGCAGAAAAACAGCCCTGGAGGTTTACCACAGGGTAATATGATCTGTGAATATGAATACCTTGTTTATCTAAACCACCATTAATTACTAGCAGCACCGCTGGCAGACGGTAGGTTTCAATACGTGGCATTGGCTACTACTCCTCTGGCTACTGGGTCTTCTGGCGCTAGCGCTGATGTGACTGGATCCGTTTATCAGCAAGGGGAGCGTGTGGTTCGCTGTGGTGGTGCCGATTTGCCTGAGGCTGTGTGAAAAGGAGGCTTGTGAGCCCTTCCAGAGCAGGAGCTGGACTGTTTTCTGTCCGTGGTTGAAGCAATGGAGCTGCATCCCCATGCCCACAGTGATGCTGGGACATCCAGGAGGGTCTTGCCCAGTCATCCCTAACAACAGTGTGACTTGGGTTTGGGATGAGTGCAGCCCCATCCTCTCTGGAGTGAGACAGGAATAGGACTCCCTCAGGGTATGAACTCTGCACTTCTGAAGCTGCCCTGCTTGCAGTTTTGCCACCAGCTCAGCTCTGCAGGCTTCTGTTGGCTCATCTGCAAACTCTTACTCATGCAGGCTCTCTGTGCCTCGCCACCACAGTTTGCAGGGAGGGGTCATCTCTGGACAGCTCTGCACACAGCAGCTAAAACAAGAAGGACCACTCTTCATCCATTCTGTGATGCTACCAACAAGAAGAAATCTTTCACCCTAAGCAGTTCTCTCTGCGGCTGCTTGGCTAGAAATAATAGAAGAGTGCTATTCATGTGCACAGTCGGCAGTACAAATGCTGAGGCCACTGATATCCGAAATAAGAAATTAAAGCTTTTCTGTACGGCAACTCCATGCTCAGCAAAACCTCTTAAGAGGAAATAGCTAACACAAGTCTCTGTCCTTATCCGGAGGCCTGAGAATATATGTTAGTTTTCTTTTCTCCAAATCAATAACACTTCAATAAGGGGATTATTAGAAACACAATATAATATTTTCCAGAAAGCTCATTATAAAACACAAACAGCTTGGTAACATATTTTAAAATGTTCATTACCAAGAGTTGCCTTGGGATTGTAATAGATTTTTCTTTTTCGTCCCCAGAACAGAATCAGATGAGGATGAGTAATTGTTTTTCTCACAATAAGCCGGCAGCAGGGCAAGATAATTGTTTTTACTAGTGCCTCTGCTTAGACTGGGGCTTGTGGAAAGAGAAATCCTTTTTTTTTTCCTTCCTACCATAATCCTCCAGTCAACTGCTCGGAAATATAAGCCTGTCCAGCACGCTTTCTTCTCTGCCTGCCCTTCAGGACCAGAATGCTTCAGTAGCATCACTGACAAGAGTTTCTTTTTATTCCTGAACTACCACTGGAGTCACTGATACCTCTGAGGCCCAAACTCTGTATGTCACCCAAGGCAGCTCCTGTGCTAGTGGAAAACTCTGACTTCTCTGCAGTGAAAGACCACCACAAAGCAGTTTAATTCCATTTAGGAAGAAGGGCTGGAAAATGAAAAGTCAACTGCAAGACCAGTTACTCAGCTCATGTGAAAATGACTTCAAAGCCACGATGCTGGGCAACAGTTAATCCTAAACCAACAGATTAGTTCCCCACATTTTACAGAAATCACTGCTCTTACAGACAGAAGTGTTAAAGAGACTGCTCTACCCAAGGCAGTGGTAGACAAATAAGAGACTAGTAAGAAACAAAGTAAGAAAGTCCAGCACTGTCTTCTACATCAGTACCAGAGGAGGAGAATATCCAGAATGAATATTTGATGAACAATCCCCTTCTTGCATTGTCACTCTTCCTTAGGAAACTGCTTGCTTTATGCCTAGATAGACAGATAGGACACAAACAACACTAAAGATTTCAGCCTGCTATCCAGTAGAGAAGCACACGAATTTATTGATTTGGCCATGGTTCATAATGACAAATATTCCTGTTTCTGTCTGCTTCAGAAGACTGTGAGGTTCTCTTTCTGTGTTGCAAGTCAGAGCTGAGGTAGAGCGTCACCCAACACAGGGTATGGAGAAATGTACTGGGCCATATAGAGTTCTTATTGCTGTCTTATGAAGGGGATTTGGAGATTGAGACACTGAAAATGAGCCAGTTAAATATTGCGTACTGTACTCATACCAGGTCTACTAGAGTCTGCAGAAATAAAGTGTTTAACACCCTTCCTGAGGGCTCTGCTGCATTGCTCCTTTCTTCTCTCATCAATAATAGAAGAGCCAGCCAGCCTTTCCCTCTGAGCTCAGAATGGGCAGATGATTTTTTCAGAGATAGCTTTTTCAAGGTTTGGGGTTTTGTTTGGTTTTTTGGGGTTTGGGTTTGTTTGTTTGTTTTTTTCAGAGCTGTTACAAAACGCACAACCAACACAGTCAAATCTCACTGCAAGGTGAACTCACCGCCCTGAAATCAAATTCTTGTGGAAATTAAATGGCTGACCCAAAATCTCTAGAACATTGGATGAGCCTGCACAATAAACACCTTTTAACGGCTCTGCTGGCACCACTGAGCCTGTTAAGTGTCACTGCTTTCCTAAATACCTCTGGGGGGATGACTGCTTTAGCTGTATACCGCATTTCCCTTTCTTATTATCAGCGTCTGCAAAGTTGCCATCCTGGAAGCCATTCTGTAGGGACTGCGGATTGCTTCACGCTCCTTTTCCTCTGGTGTTCACATCAGCTGCTCCTCAATATCCAAGCAGAATTCTTGCTTGGGACAATTTTCAAGCAAGCTGCCTGTTGCGTAGCAGGCTGAGCTGGCACAGACACTGTATTCCTCCTCCAGAAGGACAAGGTACATCCTCATGGATCTGCTGATCCCTGCTGACAAACCTGATTAATGTCAACCCTAATCCAGATTTGCTTTATAGTAAAATACAAATCACCAGCATCAACAATCTCCCCTGGCTTCGCTTTGGGACTAATTGCTTTCTTTTAAGTCAACAAAATATTTGCGCTGCCCTCCTACTTTTAGTATACCAGGCTGTATCTGACATGGTGAAAATAACTTTCACTGTTAGTAGAAGCAGTAACGTCAGCCTCGTTGCTTTGTTAAACCACATGAGCAGCACCAAGCAGATAACCCAGCCCAGGGTATATTTACTACCACATGAACACCATATTGTTCTCTCTAAATGTTGTAGATTGTTCTCTCTAAAGTCTGTAGAAACGGGTCTAAACACAATTTGGGAGCATTGAAAGTGAAACAATCGGATCGGGGCATTTGCATCCAGCTATTGGCCTGAAGCACAGGTGGTTCGAGTACTGACCAAAGTAGCAATAAAACAAGAGTTTCGCTGGGTTTTGCTTTGTGGTTGACTGCTTGCCATAGTTAGAAATTGTAGCTCATCACATTAACTGTACTTTCCTGGAGTCTCTCATGGGGTGCAAGAAATGGCTTTGCAGAACAAAAAGCAGCGTTGGAGCACATGATGCTCTGACTTTCACTGCCACTGGAAAAGGCTTGTATTTCCTGTGAGTTTCTTTGATCATTTAGACTATATTTCCAGGATTTAGAAGAAAACTGGGTGCCTGTAATGGGAAGAGGTGAGAAGTTAGGAGTTCTTGCACGTTTGAAAAGGCAGCACGCATCTCTGGTTCTGTCCTCAGCAGTGGCCAGAGAGCGGATTCCATGAGTGTCTCGGTTTTGCCTTTGATCGCATCAGACTTTGCCAGGTGCAAAAGGAGTTTAATTAAGGTGCAAGAGCAATGTAGGGAAGGTAGGAAACTCTGACAGCGTAGATAAAACAAAGTGGCCAGATGCAGTTTCTTCCCTTTGGTTTCACAATACAGGTTTAGCTTTGGCCTGGCGCTGCCTTTCTGTGCGAGGAAAACGTCACGGTTAGGACACAGGCAGCCCGAGATCCCAGGGAGATCTGGGGATGCACAGGGGCGCTGCAGGGGGGCAGAGGCTCCCCATCGCCCTTTCTCCCTGTGGCAGCCCCCTCACCACTCCTCATGAACACCCACCATCTTTGGAAGCCTCTTGCAGGAGCTGGTCAGACCCTTGCCCAGCCCCTGCCTCGGCAGATGGGCCACGGGCTCCTGCAGCCCCTTGGCGCATGCGCTGCTCTCTCCTACCTGCAGGTTTTGCAGCTTAAATTCCCTCCCTGCGAATCCTCTGTTGTTACTTTGATGTTGCAGGTTTACACCAAGTCCTTGTCACAGATAATATAGTTTGTTCTCTTTCTTTCTCTGTCACTGTCTCCCCCTCTGGCTCTTTTTTTTTTTTGCTTCAGTTTTCTTTCTGCTCTCTATTGTGTGGATACAATAGCCCCCCCTCACAGTTTTTCCAAAGACTACATCGTCCTGTAATTGCTCTCCTATCTCTAAGTGAAAATGCATTCTGACACGAACACCTTATTTTCCTCTGTATAAATGATAAATGCTTCTATTAATCCATCTGTGTTCAGTGGTGTATATGGGCGAAGCACGAATAAAACTTCTTACATAACAGCATGTCAAATTACAAATTTCCCTGTAACCCATTCTCTCAGACACTGTCACTGGTAACACACCTACTTTCTTTATCTAAAACTAATTCCAGTGCTAAGCCTCTGAGACCTCTTCTAGAGCAAGTCCATCAGCTGGAACTAGGAGTAGAAAATGTAGAAGCAGCTGCTGGAAGGCCATGCTCTCCGAGGTGAAAACCTCCTTTAAAGTCAGGGGGGAAATTTTCCTAGTGCTTTCTGAGGATGTGTTTGCAGCACAGGTGAAGACAGTGCAGCAGCAGGGGAAGAACCTTATTCCTGAACACCACAACAGTATCCGTCAGGTGCAGGTCTCTGCTCACCCTGGGACAGGGGGGTCACAAAATTGAGCAGCAGCCGACAGCTCTGTTGTCCTGCTGCTTCACTTTGCAGGGGATTATTCAGTGTTTCCCCAGCTACAATCCGGTCACAGCAAATTTCATAATAACAATATTTTTTTCAGCAGAAATTGTATTACAATAGAATCACAGTCATTAGAGCTGTTATTATCCCACGATCCCTACCATGATAGAACTGTCCTCATTACACAAGCAGTAAACTCAGTCTGGGGAGAGCTTAGCATAAGCCCAGACTAAATCTGCCCTTTGGGGATTGGAATTTCAGGCTCTTTCTCTTCCACTTGTTTTTCTACTTTTTGTTAACTAGAAATAAACCAGTGTTGCTGCTTGTTGCCTCTTAGCTGGTATCAAAACCTTGCAGAGCTTCATCAAGCCGTGCAGCCAAGTGTATGAATCGAAGAACAAAACCAGGCCACGTCAGCACAGACTAACAGTCCAAGGAGCTGAATACCTGCCTCTGTAGGAAGAGTCTCGGACAAGGGCAAATACAGAGTGAGACTTTGCCCAGGGCCCGGCGTCACCTCCTTTACTTCCTACCTTCCAGGCGGTCTCTTTGTGTTGGACAGCTGAAAGGATTTTTGATGAGACAGAAAACGATTAAACCTTGATGGCTTTTCCTTCCATTGGTCTAGGCACTCTTTGCACCCACATAAACCACCCTCAAGGAGGATGACAAGGATGGTTCAGCTATCAGAAAAGCACATGCCAAGGGATGGTTGGGGATCCTGGGGAGAGAGGCTGGACAGCAGGAACCTGTGAGCAGTGCAGCTGTATTGGGCTAGCCCTCCTCTCCACTCTGGTGCCTGCCTCCACCAGTTTCCATGGCAAGCTAAAACTTTCATCACCACAGATAAAACACTCCCAAGTTTTACAAGCAGGGAAAGTATTTTATTGGCACAGACTCTTTTTTTACTAACCTGGCATAAAAGCTATCAAACTGTATAAATAAACCTGGGAAATTATCTCCTCCCTCAGCCAGGACCCTCACTGTGCCCTGAACAGATTCATTTAAAGTGGGTTATAAATTTCTGATAAAGGATATTTCGATTCCAAACTGTGTATTTAACAATGCTTTTGCTGCAGTGCTCCTCCACATCAACTGCGAGGCCAGATTCTCAGCAGGGTTAAATCAGTTGGAGCCTGGCCTGGTCTGTGCCAGGATAACCTCCCTGCACCTCCACTGCCCCTCTGTGCATCCCAGTAAGGCACTGGGAGCCTCAGCACTCTGCTGGAGCTGTGCAGGGCATGCTCACCACTCCTGCTCTGGTGGCAGAAACACAGGGCAGCCCCATGCTGTCTCTGCCCTGTTGATTTGAACTGCAAGGTGCTTGGAGCCAGAACTAACCCAGATTCACATTTGCAAACTGCTCAGAGGGGCTGAAATGCTGAGCGGTGCTGTTCCCCAGCAGTGGCAGCTGTGCAGCATCGGCACTGGCACGGGAGCAGTGTCTAGGGGCTGCCTCTGGCCTGTCAGCTCAGGAGACAGAAAAGCATCCTACCCATGCATGGGCTGCCACTGTGCTGGGCACAGTTTCAGTTCCCACCTGCACTTTCACACTTAATTTAAATGCAAATTCAGAAATGGAACATCACGAGGAGAAGGGAGGAAGACGGAGACAGCAATAAAACATCCTTGCTGGTGCCTATGCCTAGCAAATGAGAACACAGGGGGACCGAATAAATACAGGGCACTTCGGCAAGGAGAGAGCCAGGTAAGCTTTCAGAGCAAGATCAGTGCGATATAGGCAGCACAACTGATTGATATGAGCACACCTCTCTCCAGCTCCCGATTCATCTTTTTATTCGTTTATGTAAAAGCTCTATTAAATGCTATAGAGAAGTAAAACTGGAACACGGTTAGAGGCAACATACAGGGAACGAACAACCTTTGCCTGAATTCCCAGTTCAGCTAAAAGGGAGATGGTGGGAGAGGGAGAAGTGATATACGTGGGGCAGTTTAGAAGAATGGAGCCCTGAGCTGTGTGCTTCCCAGCAAAACCAGGGGCAAGGCAAGAGCAGTATATATATCCTTTGTGCCTTTGGGATGCGAGTTTGCTCCCAGCAGCAGAGACAGCCTCAGATTGATGCTGGAGAAATCCCCAAGCAGATTCCCTGCAGCTCTCTGCAGGCTGCCACTGGCCTCACCTGCCTGGAAGGGCAGCAGTGCTCTAAGGGCTCATAACATCCCCGCTGCATGAAAGCCCGCTTGTGGGCTCGCATTCAGAGTTTTCCATTAGCACCGCGTGAGTGGCGCAGGCAGGACGCAGGAACAAAGATGAAATGCAAAGAGGAAATTTATTCTCGTTACCTCACGAACCGGGGGATCTCCCAGGCAGCACCCATGCAGAGGCATCCAAGCAGGGACACAGGCACTGTGGAGCTGCTTCCTTACCAGAGAGAGAGAAATCTCGAACCTGCTGCTTTTGCCTGCGTATCAGGGATTTTCACAGGCGTAGTTTTTCCACTGTGCTTTGATCTTTCCCACAGCAGGGCAGGAATCTCAAGCGTGTTTGATAGGGTGCCTCCGTTATCCAAACACAGATGTTCCACTAGTCAAGCACACAAGATTAAACAACAATTAGCATGATATAACGTGTTTTTCAACACCCCAGCTGCAAGTCACTTGCGCACATTTACAATCCTCCTCACCAGTCCTCCGTTATTCTCCCACAGTATTTTCCTGCCGTGGACAATGTCCTTTCAGGGCTGGGCCATGAACAGACCCTTCCCATTTTGGGTTCACAAGCAGCACTTTTGTCTGCAGGAGGGACAGTGAGAGCACAGAGGAGGGAGCTTGACCCCAACACTGGGGTGGGGTTCAGCCACAGGCATTTGTTTGCCTGCACTAACAAGCCACATCTGCTTCCCATCCGCTCTGTCAGCCATCAAGCTCCTGTTCCCTAAACCACAAACCACCACCTGCAGCTAGTCGGGGTGAGATGGACTCTTCTTCAAAAGACTTGGTTTAGTCTGCAGGACTGGGTTTCTTTGTTGTAGCTGCACACACTTGCAAACATTCAATCTGCTGCAACCTTGGATGGGGGAGAATGCAGGAGACTGAAGTCCTTTGCTTAAATCTCTACCACTGTGCAGGATGCTGATGCCTGATTTAAACCACTCATTACTATATGTTGTGTCTTGGCTGGGGGGCCTGATCTAAAGCACAATCTAAGCAAGTCAGCCTTTTAGCAGAAGAGACAGCAAGGTCACTTTCTTGAAAAAAATTAGCCTTTGAGAACCTATTTGCTAGCCATCTTCTAAAAGTGAGTTCTGCAGATTGCTGATTCATTAATAATTTCCATGGCAGCAGAGGCAATGACAGAAATGGCTTTGGCTTACTAACAACACAGGGAAGGCAAAATCCAGATTTGATCCATCCCTTCTCCTCTGTTTCCCCAGCATCACTGCTTTGAGAGCCCACCTGGGAATAAATAACCCTAAGTCTGATGGGACACTGGGAGAAAGTTAAATTGTTTTGGCAATTAGTTCAGAACAGCGAGTGCAGGCACAGAAGCTTCTCACCCTTTGCTTCACAATATTTCTCTGACTAATGCAATACAACTGTTCTGCTGCTCAGCATCTTTTAGCTTAAAAATTCAGGCAGTGCTCACATACTTATGGGAAACCTGAGAAAAACTTCTATGTTTCCTGCTGGACATAGCCTTAGTCCAGGGGAAATGTTTATGGCCGAGTTATTCAGGCTGGACCTAAAGATAACAAGAGAAAGCCTAACAGCCCATTAAATACAGAAGCAGTGCTAGGTAGGACTGAAACTTCAAAGTGCCTGCAGCAGTAAAAGTAGGAGGTAATCTCCAACCAGGGCCAAACCAGCAGGTTTTGCTATAAAAAGATTGAGGAAAAAGGCTGAATTTCCCTCTAATTGCCTATTTATTATTTTATGTAGCACTGTGGGTGGAGGTAACGGTTAATAGACATGTAAAATGACAGTCCCCACAATTAATAAATAAATAACAACGATAAGTTTTGACAGATAGCAGGATAGCAAAGTTTTCTAGACAGTAATTCCTTCTAACGTTAACTTCAGTGAGGAAAAATGGGAATTACACATTTAGAATTGAGTTCGACTTGTTCCCCATGCCAGGCCTGGCCCAAGGTATTTGACACGGTGTGATCCAGCGTGGGACACGAACGGCCCAGGTACTGCAAGTCTTCCCCGCTCTGCTACAGCTCTGCTCTTTATCCTTGGCCAGCTCCATTTCTCACCCGTTTTATCTGGTTTGTGAGATCTTCAGGGCACAGGTGGGAACTCAACCCCCCCCCCCAACCCCAAAACACCCTGACTTGAGCTTCGGGCCCATAGATGCGAATAGAACTTACGTGTCAGTGTTTAAATGATCTTTCTGTGGCCTTACAGAAGTCCTCAAGGGCCTGATTTTAAATCTAGTGCAGTCACTGGGAAGAAATTATTTTATCCCATGTCAGGTTATCCCCTTTGCCTCCTGCTACCCACCAGTCACTTGCTTCTCCTGGAGTGATTGACAAACGCTGCAATATATAATCACCCGTTAAGCACGTTGACATCTGCCAGGCCAGGAGAGATAGATGTGGTTTTCTGCTCATGGTGGATGTTCACTTCCAGAGGGCAGAGCCCTCAACTTCAAGAATGGAAACCTGCTTCAAAAGGAATGATAGTCTCATACTTGTCTCCTGCAGGACTCTTTGCATGTATGATTCCTTTTTATTTCCACTTCATTTTCACCATGTGTCAGCTGCCCACGTTCCCCAAGGAATATTCAGTAGCAAACAATGCTAAAAACATCCAGTTGTTTCAGCCCAGAAAGGAAACACTGGCATGCTGCAGAGAAATCCCATGTGCTCGGCCTTGGGCTGGCAGCGATTCTGGCCAGGAGCTTCTGGCTGTGCTTAAGGCACAGATGCTTCAGATTTGGCTCCGCTGTGGAGCTGCTCAGGAAGCTTGGGGAAATCAAAAAAGACAAGTACAAAATTCCAATCTTGGTATCTATATTCCTCCTTCATTCCCATGGGCAGACAAGACCCCCGAATACCTTTGCAGGCAAAACCACCTCTTCCTTTGCCAGTTCTCCTTGCCCCTCCAAGTCAGTTAAGACTGTCAGCTTCTTGAGACAGATCTTCTGCCTAATGCTGGGCCACATTCAGCTCAGGCTATCATCACACAGATAACGAATACAGTTTGTCATATTTGATGCTTCCCGCTCCAAATCCTGCTCCAAAGCTTGAGACCTCACCTACCCCCTGGGGTAGTTTCTCTTGGATGAGTCTCTAGTCCACTTGAGTCCTTACAGGAATGTGGAAACCCACTGGGTTTATCAGGATTTACTTTCGGAGAACCAAAGAATCCCTGGAGCCTGAGCTTGCAAGGCCCCTCGCCTTGCCCTCCTCAGCTTCCTGCATTGCTCAGCCGCCTCCATCAGACACAGAACCCATTCGCAAGGACATACAGAAGCCACGGGACGGGCTCTGCTATCTGTTTTATTTTCCCCTCCTGGCCTCCCAAAATAATTTAATGTGAAAGTGATTGATGGCCTTCTGCGCACTGCTTGAATTATTAGGAAAATAATCACAGCGGTGGCAGTACCTGAAGGTCTTGTGCTCCAGCCCCATCCTGCAGGCTCTCTGGGAACTGGCGAGCTACAGACTTGGCTGCTGGTCAAGGCTGCAGAGATAGGCCAGGCTCTCTGGGATGGCCTTGAACCCTAACTCCGAAAACAGGCAAAGGCACTCCACGCAAGGGTGATTTGGAAGGCTCTAAAGCAGGTTCCAACACTTCCTGGGTTTGTACACCTGACATTGTGTAGTTTAGGGATAAAATTTTTTATCTTTAGCAGAACATGCCACCATGTGGTCACCACTACGATATGTTGATGCCCTACATACAGGCATCTATATATATAAGCATAGATGGAGTACATCTTATGTATCTTTCATAAAGGTGCAGCTCTCTTTACACTGCCGAATTTCTGCTGCTGTAACTGTGTCTGTGCCATGAAGATCAAGAACAGCTTAGACAGATGCAACCCTTGTATGTAGAACAGCCTTTAAATTCATTGACCATGTTCTTCCCAATGACTAAACCTGCCAAATAGCTCAGCATCTACAGCTGGCTTTTGATTTTCCAACAATTTCAGTAAACATTTAGGTATGGAAATGAAATATCTAGATTTTCCAGAGTATACTGCCTCCATCACTACTTCATCATCCTTAGTGCCCGACCATCTCTGAAAAGGCTTGGCTATATGCACTGAAGACTGTCCCAAGTGATTTGACAGGCTGGTTTTCTTTTAACCCACCACCATCCTTACCTGTCTTGCATTTTGCAGGAGTAGAAAGTGGGAATCGAAGCTTGTAGTCAAGCTTCTAATAACAATAGATAAAAATAAAATAACCATAATAATCATTACCTATATGCTCAGACATTGCAGTAGTGAGGAATAAAGGAAAGTCTATAAACAAATCAATCCAGGGTTTTTCATCTTCAGAGTTCCCCAAGTGCCTTGATACAATTTTTTTTTTTACCTTTGAGGATTAGTAGCATGTGGTTTTTATTCAGATCCATGCATCTTGTACTTGATACTGATTTTTAATTAGCCAGTGCTGCATGGGGAAGCAAAGCAGCCTTCCTATGAAAACCAAGTTGCTACCTTTCCCTCTCAGAGCAGCAGCTACACCGAGCTGATGGGTCTCTCAGATCCACCTACTAGGAGGTGAAATGCCACAGTAACTTTGGTGCTCCAAGGGTCCAGCTCCCCAGAGCTGCTTTAGAGTCCCCCTTGAACTCCTGTCCAGCCAAAGGTAACAAAGCCAGGTCTGGCCTGACAGCTCTGGAGCCCCACAGACACATGCGCTCTTGCCACTTCTCCAGGAAATGCGTTTTGTGCCACCACGGCAAGTGATGTTTGTCTTGAACTGGGAGTGAATTTCTTTGATATACACAACGTTGAATCTGTTTGCATTACTCTCGAGAACCATTATAAAAGAAAAGCATATGCTAATGGGTGTTGTTGGTTCTGAAGTTTCGAAAAGATGTTTTTCCTTCTGGTCAAGAGGTTCTTTTATCTGCAGAATTTTCAGATGCACTTTACTGATACAGGGAGATTTAGCAAGATACAAAATTTTATTAGCAGTCCCCCACGATGGGCTGCAGCTGCCAAATTAAAAAGCAGTCAGTATACTTCAGAAAAACTGGTAAGTGATCTGCTCCTTTCCCCCTAAGGACTGCCTGGGAGTAGCTGCCTGTTTCATACAGAGTAGAGCGGGCGAAGCTACCCAATTTCAGAAGCAGCGTATGGAATTTTAACCATTTTTTATCTAAACCTTTGCTTTGTAAAGGTTGGATCCAAAACACATTCAAAATCCCACTGGCCCTAAGATTGTGCCGCAAAGTGTTTTTTCATATGATATCCAGGATCTTTATGGGTTTGATCTAGCCAGAATTATCACTAGAGGCCAGAAGCTTTGTTTTTGATATTTTCTCCCATCTCATCAGAGAGCTCACAATATCCAGCCGCAGATACCTCCTAAATTGTTTCCAGTGGAAATTTTAACCCATAAACCGCTCAAGCACTTTACAGAAGTGAGATACCCACAGAGGGAGGATAGATGACCCGTGAAGAGGCTGCACCCTAAGACACTGCTATGAGGGACAAGCTCTGAGCACGCCTCTTGTTGCTGAGCAACTGTGCATCCCCTCGGCCCGGGCAAAGACAAGATTCCCAAGCTGCCAGCGCTCGGGTGCTGCTCAGCTCTGTGCTCAGCCATGCACCAGCACCGGCTGCCTGCCGCCTTGAAGCCAATTGCTTCTCCAGCTCCAGCATCCCAGGCTGTCCTTCACCAAAAAGACACTCAGCCCTCGAAATAAATCAAGGCCTGGGAGCACCCCCCAGCCTTTATAGAAGGGTCTTCAGACGCCCCCTTGGTCCCACTGAACAGTCCTTTCCCCAGAAGCTGTAGCTAAACCCCCCGGGTCTCCCTGCCTCCCTAAGCACCAAAAGCAGCTCTGGGAAAGCTAAACCACAAGAGCTGTTCATGTGACAGAGAGCTTGCTTGAAACCAAACAGGGTTTTGCAGTTAGGAATTAATGTTTTGGAACACAATATTATTGGATTGATTTTAAATAGATGTTTCCCTTCTCATTCGTAATAAAGTGAATGGTGCTAAGAAAGCCAGAGGAAATGATATAAACCCACCTGCCTGTTGCTTTGGAAGTGTCTTTAAATATTTCCCTCCCACAGTCAGTGCTGGATGTGAGTAGCAAATGACAGACAGAAGAGAACAGATGAATATCTGTTTATGCAGGAAAATGAAATGTATGAATAGTTATTTTGAGGACAAATGTATTTTGACAGGTATCTAATTTCACTCTCTTGATAAAATGTGCTCTAGTGCTTTCTTGCATTACATAGTTGATGGCTTTTGGTTTGGGTTTGGTTTTTTTTTTCTTTTAGCTTGCCATCTTTCAGTGTGGGTAAAAAAAAAATCTGAAAAATTACATTTGTCAAACATCACAAGGCATTTTAATTTATTGTCATGACAAATGTGTTTAAAAGGAAAATAAAAATAAAAATAGAATACCCAGGCATTATTTATTCAGCACAAACCCCAAAATTAACAGGGAGTTGTGGTAAGGCACAAACATATAGGGAAGGACCCCAATTGTAATCTGGCTCTGAACAAGAGCCCACAGATCTCTCCCCAACTTTGCATTCAGAAGAAGAAACGTGGATGCTGAGCGCTGCTGCCAGCCTCACAGAGCGGTTAAGCGAGAACCAGTGCTCAGCTCTGCTGCTGGCCTAGTGCAGAGACTGGTATCTCTCTGCGTCACTGTTTTCCCCCCCCTCCCCTGCCTGTTGGGGCTGTAGAATTTGGGTGTGCTGACTGATCTTTCCGTGCATCCCTCTGCAGCCTGGCACTCTGCTAATACCAATAATTCATAACGCAAGTAACAGGGGCAGCTCAACTACTCTTGCCATCACTTTTATTTTTGTTGTGCTTAAACTGAGAAAATGGTTTTCTGACTGCACGGAATATTTTCTGTGTCTGCTTTTCTCTGAGAACTTTCTTTTAAGGATATCACACCCCCCTCCACAAAAAACCAAACTCACCTGTATTTGGAGGACATGCACTGTTTCTCATCACTAACCAGCAATATCTGAGAGACACCAACAACCTTCAGGAAGAGCAGAGACCACACAGCTTCTGCCTTTGCCTTCACTAATAAACAAGAGTGAACAGAGCAGTGGAGTAAGCATGCTGCAGTCCTCTCCCCTGTGGGAACAGAAGAAGGGACAATTATTCCATTGGTCAATGCACAGCTGGTGGGGACTTAGATACTCTGCTGATAGGTCCCAAGTAGAGCCCTGGATGCAGTAGAGCCTGACGATCAGTGCAGCAGTTTGCAATATTCAGTGGATTAAGCCACAAGCAGAGTCCCTGGGTGCTGCTCTCCTCCACAGCTAAACCTGGAGTGCTGGTGAGGAGGAGATTATTTTCTGCCAATCTCCCTGAGCTTGGAGGAGGCTCAGGAATGTTACAGATAGTGGGCAAGGACCAAAGAAAAAACCAAAACCCAACCTGCTTTTTCTTCTAACTTCTCTATAAAAGTCAAGCTAGCAGCTCTTCACTGAGTGTTGCAAATCTCTTCTTCCTCTGGTATCAGTAACTGATTATCTTGATCCAAGCAACACAGATGTCTCAGACTGAACTTCAATCTCTGTTTAATATGTCTCTCTACCACGGTTATTTCACTGACAATGCTTGGGAATTTTATGGCTTTTTAAAAGCAGGACAAGGTAGCATGGATGAATTTACTGCCAGTGAAATACTGGAAGTTCAACTCAGTGAGCGAGGCTGTGGCCTGCTGGTCTGGAACTCTGTGGGAGGATAATCACCTGGGAAACAGTTTTCCCTCAAAGTTAATTTAAAAAAAATATGATTTTAATAGAAGTTAATGACTATTATCTGCCATTAAAAATGATGGTGGAAAACTGATTTGGGGAAGGAAACTCAAAACTCACATCTACGACAACAGCAGTTCAAAGGAGAGACAACATTTTGTCATGTACTGGCAGGAGACTGAGCTCTTGAACCCAAGCATCCCCAAGAACTTTTTTGTTTTGGTTGGCATTTCTACCTTGAATCCTCAGATGGAGGAACAAGGCATGGAAAGACAAAGCACCACATCAGAGCTTGCTTAGCAGGTGAAAGATAAGGCCTGGATGGGGGCAAAAGGATCCAGATCTGTAGGATCTACGCAGCAACACATCTTCTCCTCACACACGGGACTCAGGGCATGAACCTCGTGGGTTTTGATGAAGAAAGGAGAGTGGGAGCCTGTACTTAAGCCTCAAGAGCAGATAAATATTAGCACTCCGTGGTCTGTGACTGCAGAGGACAGTCTGAGGCAATTGCTGAGACTTTAGCTGCTTAAATTGCTTGACTTTGGGAGAATCTTGGGTTAAGTGTGAATAGTCCTAATATCATGGGCACCACAGATGCAGCCAGGAGCAGTGTGAGGAGTGTTGAGAAGTATCACAGAGCCCTGGGAGCAGCCGTCGGGGACCCTGGAGCTGCTGCAGGGCGGTGCATTTGGGGCACACGCACCTGACTATTCCCTCCCCACCCCAAAGGCCACCAGAGACCCTGCTCTAATGCCAGGGGATGAACTGCGAGTGTCCTACTAACAGGCTTTATGGATTACAAGGCATTTAATGAACTATGAGAGCAGTTCATTCAGAAAGACAACGGGGACTGCTTTCCAGCTGCTGAACTTGTTCTAGTCTTTGCCCAGGAAAACCTACGGGTGACTTTCCAAGGCTCACCTCTAGCCAGTGTCTTGCACCCAAGCTCACATTCACAGTGACTGCCCTGTTGCACCTCAGCAGCTCATGCTTCTCTCTCTGCCCCACGCTCTGCTTGCCTGCTTGATTCTTAAGCAAACCAGAGTACTGCATCCCCAGAGCAGCCTCCCTGCTTGGGGTTTCTCAAGGAGCCAGAAGCTAACGGGGCTCAGCTGCCCATACGTGAGCAACAGTTCGTGCTTCAAATGTGTAAACGTGTCCCTGCAAATGTCCCTGGGCCCGCTGAGCACACGGGGGGGCAAAGGGGGAAGGATGGGACCTTTGCCTGGGGAGAAAGGGCAGGCAGCTCCAGCAGGTGAGAGCAGGGGACGGCTGCTGCATGATAATGGCGTTGCTTAGCAACCTCTGCACCTGCACTTCATTTAATTAGGATGTTTCTGAGCCTCTGACGAGGCTGAGCTTGAAAGGGCTTTTGCCTGTAGGGAGCGACCGTGCAGTGTTGTCCCGCTCAGGCACCTGCTCTGCCGCATCAGGTCCAGGCTCCACAGAGGTGAAGCAGCACAGGACCAGCGTGCAGCTCCGCTGCCCCAACCTGGGCTCACACAGGAGCCGAGCATCGTGCCCCTGTGGCTAGGCAGCAGCCAGGGCCGTTTGTCCCGGCCTCCTCTTCAGCCCCACTCTGGAGAATGCTCCAGGCTTTTTCTTTTCCCTGGAGGGCAGTTACTGCTCTCAGCTACAGAGCTAACCTTCCACGATGACTTTTAAAGCAAAGTAGAATAAGATCTATGAGCTACTGTAAACCTAGCCAGCAAATCTGGCTGGTTAAATTAGCCCTGTCAACCAGTGTTCCTGTCTTTCAACAGGTTTTAACTTGGAGGCTATGGCTAGAGGGTGCACATCCTTATTTCAGCATGCTCCCAGCACATCTGCACCAAGCCTGCTCACTTCCCCCACATACCCATGAAATGCTCAGCGTGGATACTCAGTCCCTCCTACCCCTCGGGAATGATCCAGATTACTCTCCCCTTCTGGGTTTAATGCTTAATCCCAGACATTTTCTATATTCTACTCTAAGCCTCCTACTTCTCTGCATGTTCATTCTTCCTGAAAGCTGCTTTTTTTCTTTAAAATCTTTAAAATTATCTCTTCTACAGTAGCGTCTCCAGCGGGTACCTTCTGTTATGTTATCCTGTGGATTGTGCATTCCTACAAGGAAAAGCATTAGACCTCTGGAGCAAGAACTCTCCCCTTCCTGGTGCAGTGAGAGAGGGTAATTATGACATCCTCTAAAACAGTGTGCCTCGAGCTGCACTCTGGCAGCTACCACATTTCAGAAAGATGCAAAGGAGACTTCATTCTGAGTATGTAAGGGAGCTATAATATCATGTGATGAGATAACAACCCGCCTTCCACACCAGCCAAGTTAGCAGACTGGAGACCAGGAAAAGGAAAATCTGCTGGGACAGCCACCCATGGCTTCACATTTTGTTCAGGTTCAGGAAGACTTCATTTTGACCTCATTCCCATCTCTGATTTTCCACTATTTTCCTTGCTTTCATTTGGAGTTTGCCTTTGGGGCCATTTCCCCAGGAGAAGCAATAAGAATCTGATCCTGGTAAGCCTAGGGGGGATTTATTTTTGACAGTTTCAATTGCTCTGACCGTGCAGGAAAAGCAAGCAGAACAAGCTTCTCTTTCCTTTACCAGGAATAGTAACACAGACCAAATTTGCTGTTTTGCTTACAGGACAACATAGTTCCATGTAGGTACTGCCGAGCTGGGGTTCCAGCAGTTTCACTGCCATTCTGTCCAGGGCCCCTTAATGCAAAGGCTTTCAGTATAAAAAGCAGTGAAACCCAACCGTTTTGTGAAGCGCTAACTGCAGGGGAAAAAAAAAAAAAAAAAAGTCTTAGGAACAGAAGCTGCAAAAAGCGAACGCAGAGGATACTGGAACAGATTTGGGCTACTGAGCCCATATTTGCCCTAGTGTGGAGAAGCACTCAGGATTTCTATTGCTTTTGCTTTCCAGCCCATATCAGAAGAAAAGGTCTGTACTAGGTGCTTCTCTGGGAGTTGCTATGGTTACAGCACAATGTTGCATAGCAACAAGCTAAGCTGAACATCACCAAGGCACTTTTCCTTTCTAAATTCCTTCCCCTTGTGTATTCATCCAAATGAGTTAGATTTATCTCCAGCCCCAGCATAAACACACAGCAGGGAACACCAACCTATTGATTTTGTAGTAAGATTGTCTCTACGAGCAGTGTGACAGAATGAGGTAAGTGCTCCAGGCACCAGGAGAAGCACCGGGGCTGCCCAGGAGGGCAGGTGGAAGAAGCTGCCACCACCTCAGGGTAGTTCAGTGGGGATGGCCACGCTTGTGCAAATACAGACTGGAGGATCCTGCCGGCGGTGCCGGGCTGTAATGCAGCCAAGTCCCGGCTGAAGAACCACATTTACAGCTCCAAGCAAATATTTAGGAGTCAGTTCTTGCTGCACTCCCCGAGGCAGGGCTCAGGGCCGTGCTCAGGGCCCATGGAGGGGGTACCCTGCGTACAGCCAGGGGGGCAGTGCTAATAGCCCCAGCACAAAAAGGCATCCAACACGTCCCAAGCACTTTCTTTCAAACCCAGAACATTTTTCCTTATGCCTTTCAGGCTGCAGAGCTTTTCAGCATTACCATTTCTGGCAAAGAAAACATCCATTCTCTTTCTGGCCCAGGAGGTAACGGCTGACATTCAGGAATGCAGTTCAGACTTCACTGTGCCAGGGGAGAAATTTGTTTTCTTATTGAGGCTTGTGTCCACACTGTTGCTTGCTCTGCCATCCACACACACATCCACACAATTCAAGCCCCCCCACACCTACACACTGCCCAGTCCTGTGCGTTCTTGCTACTTCATCTCTCCTCAGACACACCCCGTGCATCCATCAGGGGAACGGCATGCACATCTGCACCCCTGCAATCACATGCTCAAGCACGGATGCGTTCCTGCCTGCATTTATCCAGCTGTGCACACACCTCCTGTAGCCTTTCACTGCGAGGTTGCTGTCAGCTACAACTCCCTGCCATTCCCGGGATGTCATAAACACTTTGGAAGCACATTCCAGCTCAGTCACTTGTCATCTTAGTCAAGAAGCTACTGTGGGAAGGATTTTTATTGCATTCTCCTGTTATTACCACTTCTGCGAGGGGCTGTCTAACCAGATATATGTCTAACAAGAATAATGGTGAGCCTAGCATTCATAGAGGGTATTGCCTTTCCCATCCAAAAGCTCACCTGCTGACCCCAGCCAGTGTTATGCTCCAGTCTCCCTGTAATGTCCATTTACTATATTGACTCTTTCCATCTTCCTTCTATTCTGTGAAAAAAAGGAGGGTCAGGCTTGCTTCTGAAAGCCTGACATGAAGAATCAGCGGGTTTTCTTCACGTGCTGTTGGTGTGAGGGGACCATGTAGGGGCTGAGGTTCTGAGCCCCAGTTCTTTGCATGATTTATGTCCAGACAAACCACACCCTGCCAGGGAGGCACAAGGGTGCTGCTGCACACATCTGGGCAGGCATGCTGGCTGTGCACGGTACTGAGAGACTGTCAGCACAAATCTGCCTGGCCTTACAAAGTCCCTGAACAGTCAGGCATGGGAAAAGAAAAAAAAAAAAACAACAAACACACTAAAACAACAAAAAAATGCCACAAAGTCATTCAAGAAAGAAAAGTCCCCTTGCAGATCTACCTTCAACTGCAGAGCAGACACTTTTTTTCCTCTTATCAAACACGCAACTAAGGCAGAAAACAGCCTGGCTAGACATCCCTACAGGAACTTGTGAACTGTAGATAGCTCACACTCTTCTCTTGACCTCCAAAGTTCATATATGAAAACTTCAGTTCTCAGGGCACTCAGCACACTGGGCCAAGACTCCAGGTCTGTGCTGCAAAGACAAACATCAGAAAGGCTGCTGCATAAGACCTTGGGTTCAGCTGACCAAAAATGATAAAAGATGTTTTGAGAGAGGAAAAGCATCAAAAAAAAAAAAAAAAAAAAAGGTCTGAGGGATCCCACTGAGAGTGGGTGAAAGTCGATGTTTGGTTTTGATAAGCACGCATGGCTTCTGATAAGCATGGCTTTAGAGGTGAAAGATTCGGGTCTTGTGTGAGGTCAGGTCTTTCACACCCTCCAACAGGACACCCTGACGTCACAACCCAGTGCAGGATGCCACACCGAGCACCACCCAAGAGTCAGTTGTGTTTCAGCAGTGGTGAACATTCACACCAACACCTTTCCCCACCCACTACTGCACACCCAGGCAGGCTGCTCACCAGCCCACACACACCAGTGACAGCTGCTATCATCCATTTCTCTGTGCCCAGAATTATTGAAATACTCTGATGAGTTGGGTTATTTCTGATTCTCACTCCACTGCTGTGACTACAGCGCACCTCAGAGATCAGAGTCCCCGTAGGAGATGCTGTACCAACACGCTGCCAAACAACAACCCCTGTGGAAGCAAGGAGCAGAGTAAGGGCCTCCTCGGTGACACTAGAGCAATCCCAAAGAGCAGAAGAAGCTGTGACTGCAAGCCCGGGTGTGCATTTCACTAGCATTTATGCAACAGGGGACAGGCAATTTGGAAAATCCAGCTGATTTTCTTTGCAAAGCCCAAGGGGAACCTTGGCAGCACAACCCTCTGTCTGAGCAGTGGATATAATTCCTGCGGTGTGAGCTGTGCTAATGCAGCAGGCAGGGCTGTCCTGGACCCAACATCCATTGCTTCTGATACTATTTTTAATATGTTTTCACCATGCTTGCCTTTTTTGTGTGTGACAGCTCCTGACAGATCTGCTTTCTGTTGCACTGACCTAGCAGACAGGAAAGGAATTGCATCTCACTGGAAGGTGGCTGGAGGAACAGCTTAATGAATCCTGCTACCCAGCTTTGACTGGCTCAGGGGGTGAGCCAGCACCAGTCACAGCGCATGTCCCCCTCTGCATTACTGCAGTGACACTACCGTGTTCGCCAGAGAAAAGGAGCACGTCAGGAGTGTTGAATACTGTAGGGCTGCCTCGGTGTCAGCTCTGTCTGGGCAGTGCTCTTCCTCTCCGCAGCTGCCACTTGAGTTGTTCCACCAGCAGAAGCTTGGGGATCATTTTGTCACCATCCGGGAGCTGTTGTAATAAAGTTGGCACTTAACTTGCCTCTCACAAGTAGGGCCAGCTACCTGCTAGCCCCGAGGACTGGAGGAGCCCAGTGGCTTTTCTTGTGGCCCTGATGGTTGCATAGCTGGCACAGGATCAGGGTCTTTGCCATGAGATGGGCAGAGGAGGGAGTTTGTGCTCCCCTGTGTCATACTCCTTCCCCAGACTCTGTCACCGCTGAAGCTGGATGAAGGCTCCGGGAAAGGCCATTACACTGCCTGAGAAGCTGTGACCACTGAGGTTAGAAAATCCTGTTTCTAATTACTGGAGCTGAGAATTTCCCAAGAGCCTCTGTTTTGGCACTGCAAATCTGTTTGAGTCTAGGCCACAGGGTTCCTCGAGTGTATCCCACTGCAGTTTGGCATGGAGGCTGAGAAGAGGCACCTCTCAGAAGGGGAGCTGTTCTTACACAGAGCCAGGACACCGCTCCATTACAAGTAATCACAAAATCTCTCAGTGGCCCATTTCTGCCAGGAGTAGACAGGGTCACAAATCTTGGTGGATAACTGGGACATATACCTGGACAAAGCAGGCTCATCTGTATCATCTCCAAAAGCTGATCTCAACTCTACTCCTAGTTAAGTACAGGGACAGGTCCAAACCACAGAAAAAAAAGAAAAGAAAGAAAGAAAGAGAGGAAAAAAAAAAAAAAAAAGGCTTAGGAGAATTCCACAAAGAAAGTCTTGTTTCAGCATGTGAGCCCTCAGCTCTATCCGTGCCCCCCTCCTGGCAGTGGAGGTGTGATCTGGTTTTGAATGATGCTCTTCATTTTTAAGTAGTGAAAGGACTTAGGAACTGATCAAGGGTGAAAGGAAAACACCTGAACATTTAATGAGCAGATCTTGCCGGGGGGGTTCATTTAAACAACAGCAGAGACTTATCAATTATAAAAGTTCTCACATATTCAAAACAACAGGGACAAAAATATATAGAGCTGACCCTCCCCTTGGCAGGCGAGTCTTTGATATCCTGAATTCCCTTCTCAGTGAGGGAATCCAGCTGCTTCTGGCAGCCCGGGAGCTCCGTGCGAGGATCACTCAAAGCACCCACCTCCTTGCTCTGCCAACGGCACCTCCATTGCTGGGCAGATTGAACCATCCGGAACTTCCAGCCGTAAGTAGCATCTGAGACAACAGTATTTGTGTTGTGCTTCCTCTGATCATTTTCCATATTTAAAAAAAACCCAAGTCCAATGGTTACAATCCAACAAACAGGTGGCAAAGAAACAGATTGCTTTAAATTCTTACTTGCAACTAAGTAAACCCCCTGTGATTAGGACTATTCTTGCCATTATGAGAGGTTTATCTATAATTTTCCATTCTCACAGGGTGTGAGCTCATCAACACCAAACTACAGCTACTGTTTAGTGCGACCGTTAAATCACAGCCTCTAGAAATCAGTGGTGCCTGATGACACAGATTAGTTGAGATTTTGAGCAATGCACAAAGCTCTGTGATTACCTTAGAGCCCTTGGATGTGCTTGGGTTCAGGGGGCCATCAGGAAGCTTCAGCCAAACAGTCACTGGAGCGAAGCAAACAAACCACCATGCAGTGCAGTTAGAGCAGATTGCACAAGCAGCAGCAAAGGGCAAGAAAAAAAAACAAAATCAAAAAACAAAAAACAAACAAAAAAAAAACCACAAAAAAAACCCAAACAAACAAACAAAAAAAACCAAGAAGCTGCCTTTTTCTGAGGGCTGTGGTAAAACTCCAGTCTGAGTTGTTCAGCATTATCATTCCTTAAGTCACAACTAGTGGGACTGTGGGGAATGGCCAGAGAGCTCATTTTTAAGGGGCTGCCTTGAATGCTTACAGGAGAGCATGGCTCTGGATGGAAGTCAGATACTGCCATGAGCAGAGTGAACCTTTCCCAGTGAAGCAGTGGAAATGAGCCCACTCGCTCTGGGAGCTGATTGTCACCTTCCTGAAAAGAAGGGACTGGGGAAAGAGGGAGAGGGAGGCGAAAGCAAGAACCGTCCCTGTCTGCTCACTTCCTTCCCAGCGAGCCCTGTCCGGTGACAACCGCTTGCCCTCCAAATGCTGGCCAGCCAAGGTGACCTCTTGGCACCAGGTCTGCCAAGCACATCCCCTCCCCAAGCCCCCACGGTGGTGTCGACATTTCAAATGGGAACGTGAGGGCAGAGGCATCCTTGAAAGAAGATTATTTCCTTGGGCACTGCAGCTCTCTACATTGATCTCGAATAATAAGACCGTGTGCTTTAGTGCTTGTCTCCAAAATTCAGGAAAAGTAAATATGTCAACTAAACTGCTAAGCATGTTAAATATCCATTGTCTTTTTAAGTTCAGGTTTCACAACTAATATAAAACATGATACATAATCCCCCGAGCCGAGCAGGATTTGTGAGGCTGCAGAACGCCACATTAAACTCAAAGCTCCTGGGCCAATGCCTGCGAGTCCATTTTGCAGTAATGAATTGTTTGTTATAGAGCACGTCATAGAGCAGCTGCCTCATCATTCACTGCGCCAGAGACTACAGCGCTCGGAGAGGCTCAGAAATCATTCCTGGATTATGGTACAAAATTATGAGAAAAGAGAGATGCAAGTGTTCAATCTCAATCAGAGCAACGTTGCTGTTCTGTTCGACGGAGAAAGCAATTGGCATCGTTTTCACTGCCTTGTGTATTGGACTATAAACACTTTAGACGAAGGCTTGGCTAAATCAGAGCTCAGAGAGCAGCCCCAGGGCTCAGAAAGAGGAGAGGCGCTCGTTTTCAGCAAACAGGGTGTTTGCTGCAGCCCAGCTCTCCTGGCCTGGCTCGCATCATCACTGGGGGCTCCCACGGTGCTGCTGGGAGGGTCTGATAACTGTAACAAGTGACAAAGCACTTGGGAGCCAAGATGCAATGAAATAAAGAGGTGCAAAAGAGCTGGTGATATTTCCTTGCAAATCCACATGCTCCAGGTCCTCAATAAGGCACACAGCCTTTAATCACACCACAGCAAACCATTAGTAAAGCCACTAGTAAATCCTCCCTAAACAATTTTCTAATGAACTGGAGTGTCTTTTCATGATTCCCCCCCCCCCCTCCATGGGGAGTCCTGGAGAACTCCTGCCTTGCAGACCTTCCGCGGAGCATCCTTGGCTGCTCTGAGCTCCCAGTACCACCCCCCACAGACGGACCCAGACTCTTCTTGTTCCACCTACTCATACATCTCCTCTTCTCCTCCTGCAGAGTGAAATTCAGGTCCTTTCCTCTGCCTCTGCTCTTGGAGGGAGGGTGAGTGCAGCTTTGCACTGCAACGGTGCTCAGGTGGAGCCAAAGGCTTCTGCCCAGCGCGTGGAGGGGGGAGCACTGCAGTGACTCCCCACCTCTGTCCTGGGCCTCCCCCTGACCTCCAGCAAGCCATGGACATCCCCAAACCCCCAGCCCCCTGCCTCTGCTCTGCCTTGTGGGCTCAGCCAGCACTCACCCCTGCAACGCAGGACAAGATTCCGGACAACCCTGGAAGCCTCTGGTTAAAAAGGGATTGGCTCCCTCAGCTCAGGCTTTTAGAGAGAAACTTTTTCTATTACCATCCTCAAGCCAAGGCAGCAACATTGAATGCAGCTACAAGGATCAGCTAAGAGCAGAGACCCTATTTTTTGCCCAGGCAGTGGGAAGGAAAATGCAGGCTGACTGGAAAAACCTTTACACTTTGCATTGAACCTTATTCTGGAGCAAAGCTGAACTTCTTGAAGGAAGCTACGTAATTGCTGACAAAGAAAAGCTTGGCCTTATTTCTTAGCCTGCATGTAGTACTTTCTAGTAACAAATTGTCACCGAACGCTAACACTGCCAAAAGCATTTTAATTCTTACAGCTCCCCACTTTATCACATTATTAGGATATTATGCAGGTTTTTGGTTGGTTGGTTTCCATTGGTGATTACTGGCGGTGAACAGCAAAGCAATAAAGTATCTCCAGTGACAGGTTGCACTGCCAGGCAACATTACAGCATGAGAAATTAATCGGGTTGTTGAAGTAAGACAAATTATTGCTACATAATGTGTTAGAGGTTACTGGAACACTTGGCTAATTCTTTCATTTTTATCAACAGCAGTTTCTCTTCCCTTCAAAAGCTCGTAGAAGGGTTTATCCTCAGGGAAACACTCTTTGCCTTTCCCACGTACTTACTCATCCTCCAGCAGCCTCTGTGGATTTTGTTAACTGCTCTTTGTGTCCAGTAGGCACAAAACCCCGGAAGGTGAAGCTGTGCAAGCTCAGTAGATCATTGATTTCTCACTGCTATGACCAGTACTAGTCACCACACTCAAGTCAGCATTACAAATACTTGGACTACTGGAGTGCAGCAAAATTTGGAGCATATTCAATGCACATAACCAGAACCCAAAATTTATATTCCACTTAACAGCAGAAAGCCAAAAACATTCTGTATACATTGATCTACATTTTACAACTTAGTCCCTGCTTAGGTCTTACCTCATTTTAAGCAAAGCCTTCAAACAGCTCATCAAGCTTGAGGACTGAACACTGTATCCCAGAGCAGAGTGCACGCTATTCAGAATAACAACTGTTCACCTGACTATGGTTTTCTGCTACCCCAGTCTCAGGGCCATTGCAACTTAGATGGGATTAACATCGGCCCCAAACATTGCAATTCTGATTCACAGTTGTGTTTTGCAGGTTAAATTCCCGATAGGCCTTCCTTTCCTGTGGTTGTGTAAGAGTTAAATATGAATGTATCAGCACACAGCATTAAGCAGCACAGCAGCTTCTCAGCAGTGTAAATATGTCCACAGTTTCGTTGTCTTTCACCCTTCCCTTGCCACCGTAGAGTGCCACTAAGGGGGGGTCCCTGCGTCGCTGTTAAACACCTCATAGTGCTTTGGCTCAGCAGTGGCTGCACTTTCGGCTTCAGCCTGACACTTGGCTAACACAGGATGCACTTTAAAAGAGAAATTATTGTCTTGTGATTAAAACACAAAAAATAACACAGTGGTACCCAAGAGATCTTGCTTAATTTCTAACTTTTGCCACAGGCTTCCTTAATTTCTTTCTACAGTTTCTCAGCAATTGTATCACGATTCCCTTTTCCCAGTCTCTGCACACCTGGTGTTCAGCACACCCCCTCCACTGAGCAGGGATTGTTCTTCCTTAGGTGTTGATACAACTCCACAAACAACCCCTGATGATCTCAGACACGGCTCTGGGTACACCTGCAGTGCCCTAACAGTCGTGCTGGTGTCTTCAGTGAACCAGGCTCTTAAGAACAAGCAGCTATAATAAGGGCTTAGCTCTTTCAGGGTTTATTTTATTCACAACTGATTGACTCCAATTTGTAATTTGCCAGACAGTTAAGATGGTCCCCATTTGCTTTGCAAAAGTTCAGCAATGCAGAAAGAAATCAGGTGGGGGGTGTGTGCCAGTTCAGCTTTTGCTGACTGAGCGTTGATGTTCCATGCCTCTGCTACCCCCCACACCCACCTCTGAGACCCTCCTGGGGACCAGGCCAGAGATCCATCTTCCAAGATGCAAGTGTCACCGAGGGGGTGTAGCTCTGCCACACACAGTGCAGGGGGGGGGGCGACCTGGGCTGCACCCTGGGACTGCTGTGCAAACACCAAGCCCTTTTGTTCTAGAATAATTTGGAATCCCTGGAGACTTTCATCAGAAGTGGCACCAATGTGACGTTTATATTTCATATTCTTGTTATTTACACAGAGGTCTCACTCAAGCCAACTCTCTCATAGTTCCGTTTCAAACCCTTCCCTGTCCCTCAGACCTCGGGGAGTTGGGCTTCATTCAGGTGTAGCCTGAGAGAAAACACCAGGCAGTGTGTTTGCTTGATTTCACCCTGTCTCACACGCCCAGCCTCGCATTCCCGAGCCCAGCGAGCACCCACATTACTAGAGAGGAGGGCACGGGAGATGGTTCATCCCAGAATTCCCCAAAGCCCCCTTGGTGACGGTGCATCCCAGGGCAGCTCCCTGTCCAAGGGCTGCAGATCCAACACCCCCCAGAGCTAACCCCACCGTGCAGTGACCTTCCTCTGCAGCACTGAAGAGCTCAGCTCCTCGCTCATCTCCAGCCCCTCGCTCATCCTGCGCTGAGTCAGGAGCCGGGTAACAGCCTGGATCCCCCACCCCTTCATCTACTTTGAGGGTGTCTGCGCTATCTAATGCTGCTGCACAACAGCTGCTCTATTGCCAAGTGTCGACCTGGGCTGTTTTGAGCTGTATTATAGCAAAATGAAGCTTAAGGGAGGCAACTACTTTCATTATAGACTCAAGAGCAATTCCCAGACATTAACCATTGTCTACATCAACTCCTTCATTAACGTGAGTGTCGTATTCAGACCAGGGAATATGTATACATGCACTCTTTGGCTTCATGCTATCCTCAGCTTAGTTAGATCCATTTAATTACCTCCATTAATAAGCAGTCAGGCTCTTAAGAGTAACAATTTCCTTCTGCTGATCATTTCTCAGCCTCCAGCACAGTAACTGCTGTCTTTTAACTGGTAGGACTGAAGGAGTAAAAAAGCTTTCCAAAGCTGTGAATCATGGTGGAAACTGCAAGCAGTTTTAATGACTAGGATATTTTTTTAATGCCAATTCTGATACACCTTGCTGTTTTAAATGCCCTGTTTTCTTACAAGAAGCTTACATAATCAAACTCACAGCCTGTGGCTGTAGGCAAATTGTAATGAAGGATGACCAAGGCCACCAGAGCACGTGCATTAACGACAGGAGCCAACCTCAACCGCTGACAGAGAAGGAAGGGTATGGACCTGGGGTCTGTGGTACCGAGGGAAGTCTCCCTGAAGCACGGGACAGTCTTGGCATCAGTTCCTTCCTGGGCTGATTTAAAGGACAGGTAGCTCTGAAAAGCCCTGCCAAACGTGTCTCAAACAACAAGGCAAAAGTGGGTTTACAGGGATGCAATCAAGTGCTTTCTCTCTCTTAGACGAGCACGTTTTGGAGCTCTTTGATTCTGTGATTTTGTTTGCCTGTTCTTTAGATAAAATTATATGCTGATTAACATTACTAACCTGTTTGATAGCCTGACAGATGAGCGAAGCCTTACGGACAGCATAAAACCCCTAAAGCATCCCCTCACCACCAGTATCCGTACTGCCTGTAAGGAATGATCCAGGGGCTCTCAGATCCAGCAGTCAGGTTTCCCAAGCAAAGCCAGTGTAGTGGCTCCATAGCAATAAATGCAGACACTGATCGCTTCCAGCTGAGGCAAGGCTTGGTTTTGTTGATGAAGGATTTCAGCTGGTTTGAGGTCAGCCTTAGACACTAATTAAAAAAAAAAAAAAAAAAAAAAAAAAAAAAAAAAAAAAAAAAGAAGCAGCAGCAAAAAAAAAAACCTTCCCATGCTTGTTTCCCCAGGAAGAAACAAAGGAAGGTTTGGAGTTTATTCAGACATGATGCTCAGCGAGCTCTCAGGAGGCCAAGATACAGCACTGAGGAGAGCTTTGTGCTGCTGAGCTGGAGAAGTTCACGTCCAGTGCTGGGAGCAGGTGACTTGTTAGAGTTGACCCTCCTCCCAGCTGCTGAGATGTGTCTTTACTCCTAAGGCTCTAAAGTCAGATCTGTTGCAGAATCACTGACAGCTGTAGATTTCCTACTTTGCCCTTTTTGCTACTACTGGTTCTTTCTGTAGGCACTTCCCTGCACCCTCTTCTTCCATAGGACCTGAATGAGAGCTTAGTGCCTCTGCAATTCTTCTGCTACCTGTTCAAACAGATCCCACTTCTTCAACTCTTCCATGCAGAGTGATTCAAGTTTGACTTAAATGTCTGGCACACAAGTTGTAATAATACCTTCAGAGATTTTATTCTGTAAAAACAGAAGGACCAAGATGCAAAATGCTACTGAAAATGTAAGAGAAATTTGACAAAAGAAAAATCCCATCCTGCTACTCCAAACCTGGACAGACAAGGCTTTAGAGGATTCTTGTCAGAATGAAGTTACCAAAGACATTTGCAATTATACAATACCTGCTTGCTTTTAACATATAATGGTGCCAGAAATGGTTGATCTACAGCCTATACATTCTCTGGAAAATGTTTTTAATCTAACTAGACAAGAAATGTTTCAAGATGTTAGTGTAAAATTCATGAGTATTTTTGAGGCACAGGCTGTGCAAAAATAAAAGAGTCCAATGGCTTTTAAGTCAATTTAAAACTATACTGCTTTTCACAGCAAGAAAAGAGTTCCTGGTGTGGGATCTGCAGTAAAGACTCATTCTCTGTGATGGAAGCCGTTTTTAACAGGACCAGAGAAACCCAGAGAAGCCAGAACTGAAAATGCTCGTCTTAGAAAAGGGCACAATTAATCTCTCTTCTGAAGCTAAGCAAACACAAAACATTGGACTCAGATTTCTAGGCAATGTTCCCATCTGTACAAACGCTGTTTAAAAAAGCGGTTAGTGCTGCTTCTCTTGTACCTGAAGGGCAAACTCCAGTGCTCTCAGACTCCTGCCGAGACATGAGAACATACCACCAGTGCAACATTTTTTTTTTAAGAAACTGGAGTCACCTGTGTGTCCCTGAAAGATCATCAGGGCTCTTGGGAGAGGGAGTTCTCTGGGCTGAAAAGCTGCAGAGTCTGCCTTTGCTGCGACATCCGTGAGGAGTGACGGCAGAGGCAACACCCTGGCCATTTTCTGGCCATCCCTGAAATAATAAATCTGTGCGTGTGGTAGCTGGGCTTCTGAGCCCACCTGCGTGTCAGCAAATTCAGAGTGGCTGTCAGGAGAAGGAGGACACGCTCTGCTTCAAGTAAGATTTTCGGAGACAAAGTAACTGCAAGACTTAGGACTTTGTACCTCTTGCAACAAAAGTAATGGGACAATCCATGTGCATGCTAGTCACTGGAAAAATTCACGCTCAGCTGCAAAGAGTTCATCAGAAGCTGCTGAAACAATTGTGCCTTGATTTGTTGCCCTATGTTTTCATTTAGTTTTCTGAACAAGAGCAGCAGTGAATATCAGAGTCACTGGCCCGTGAAGAAATACCAAATACTAAGGAAGAGAAGCAGAATATATTCCCCCAGCTCCTGAACTGAGAAACCCGTGCTGTGGGAGGTAAATGACGGGGTGTGGGCTCATCGCTAATCACTGAGCAGCCCCATCCCTGCCTCTCCACATCCCACCTGCAGGGCCCAGCCCTGCTTTGGGCCACAGCTGCTGTTCAGAGGGAACCCCGAGCACACTCAGACAGGGCTCCCTGGCACAGGTTCCCCTGAGCAGCCGGGCTGTGCCTCTGCCCCGCACTCAGAGTCTGAGATCTGACCGTGTTCATGCAGGGTCTGTCCCAGAGCAAGGAGCTGAAGTAACGGTCCCACAGTAGCCCATTCCTCATCATACTAGCAATCCTCTTTCCTGCCTGCCTGCACCAAGGTTGTTCCTTTCCCCAGTTGCGGATTGCATGCAGAAATTTGCTCAAACATCTGCAGAACGACTGTCACTTTATTTTCCTTCCTTCCAATTTATTAATGTCAATTCTGTCTCTTTAAGGCTTCTGCCCAAAGCATACAAGAAATGCAAAAAAAAAAACCAGCGTTTCTTCCCTTCATATTAATGTTTCAAAGCAGACTTGGAATCAGTGCAGCAAAGCTGTAAATTATGCATGGCAGGCAACCCTTGCAGCCCTCCCCTCATCAGCGCAGGAGGAGGCGGGGGAGTGTGGCTCTGCCGCTGCTGTTGTGTCCTGCCTGCTTCTGCTCAGCACAGTCTCACAAAACACCATCCCCTGCATCTCTCAGAGCCTCCTCTTTCCCATCCCCTTCTCACTACTTGGGACTCACCTAATCTTCTGCGTAGGAGCCGCCAGAAGCTCCAGCTGCTGGCTCTGGGTTATCATATGCTGGGGAAGGGGGGGGGCAGCGACACGGATTTGCAGGTGCGCTGCGAGGAACCCTCATGAGCTCCACAGCCATGGGGATGGTGGAAGGGGAGAGGGTGGAGGGAGGAAGGGCTGCGCTCCCCTGGGCAGAGGTGATGCTGGAGCTCTTCCTCTGCCCCATGCCCCAGGAACGGGGCTTGCTTCAGCCGTCGCTGGATATCACCTAGTCCGACCCCCAAAAGCAGAGGCCTCTGCAAAGGGCGGGGATGGCCCAGTGAGCTCCAGCTCTCCAGGCTCCACCAGCCCTCAGGATCACTCCCAGGCACGTGCCGGGGGCCCCAGCCCACAGCCAGCCTGCTCTTGCATCCTGGCACCTGGCCCATTACTATCATTTTTGGTTCACCTGGCACTAGCCCTTTGCCAGGTCTCCCTAGGACACTTGGCAGAAATAACTATTGCACACTCTAAAGAGGAAAGATCAAGGAGCTGAGCAAGTGCAGATGTAATTTAAGCAGAAACAGAGCCGATTGCAAGTCAAGGAGGAGATGTGGGCTGCAAAGCCTTTCAGCCACAGCCCAGGTTTAGGTTTCTATCTGTTTCTTTGATGAAGCACATCCAAGAAATGTAAATGCTGTAGCTGTTCATCACTTCCCCCTGCATCAGGTGGGATGCTTTGTCTTCAGCTGAAGCCTGTGCAGCTCCTTCCCCTTGGGAAGCTCCTGTTCCCAGCCTGCACTCCGCAGCTCCCGCCTCCTTCCTCTAGCTTCAGGAGACACCAGGCTCACAAGCTTCTCTCTGATCCAACAACTTCGTCTTGCTTTCCTCACGCCAGCAACACTGGGACACTTTCATGGCCCCGCAGTGCCAAGCAGTAGCCCAAGGCCCCTGCACACAAGAGCCTTTGCTGATATAAGCAAATTCTGAGGCCCTGGGCTGTCTGCGCTTCCTTCAGTGGGAGGAATTGGAGGGCCCAGAGCTCATGCAGAATCAATCCCATCCACAAAATTGGAGGGAGAGATGTAAACTAATTTTCCTTTCCACCAGTGGATCCCAAAGCATTTGAGACATCTGAGGGAGCTGGGTTGTTTGTCTCTATTTTACAAAAGGGGAAACCAAGGCCCCAAGTGAGGGACATTGCTGAGCTGGTCGGTCAGGGTGGACCTTGGGTGCTCCCAGCTCATACCATAACAGCAAGACCCTCTCCACCCCCACTGCTCTGAGCATCTCTGGGCTCCTCACCCTGCAAACCATAAGCTGAGAGGGCAGGGAACAGCCTGTGCTGTCTCAAGGCCCAGAGCTCTCCCTGAACCTCCAGGCCCAAGGAAACACTGAATGTGTATGTTCACCCGGGTGAGCACGTTGCCATGGTGATGCTTTGGTGATGCGGCACAGATACAGAGGGGCAGTGAAAATGACTGTAATTAATTTAAAGCATTAAGAACAATTAGGATTTATTAAATGAAGTTTATTGAAAGAAGCACATAGCAAACAAATCAGATTCTTAACCCATAAAATAAGGAGATCTTCCTTCTAATGCAGACAATGCCCAGTGGAGAAAACAGTCCACAGGAAGAATGAACTGAATTACCAACCATATACAAACAGCAAATCTCATCCCTCAGCATAACGATTTATTTACTGTTCATCTGAAATGAAAACTATGTGCTGTTAACCCAGTTCATCCAGAACAAAGATTTCTGAAGATTAAGAGGTTGAGAGGAGCAAGTTAGTTGCGGATAAAATGCTTTGGTTCAGGGCCATAAGCAAAGATCCCTGTGGTCAGGATTGATAAAGCCTTACTGAAGAGCAGGAAGGCCATTTGTCATTCTATCAGTCATCAGGAATGATTAAAGGCAAAGGTCTAGAGGTGCCCTCCAGCACAGGAAGTCCTCAAGACACTAACAATCTGACAGCAGCACTACATCTGCTCCACGCTTTGGCATTCATCTCAAAATACTCGCTACTGCTATTGCCAAAACCAGGGTGTGAGACCCAGTTCAGTACTTCTAAGCATTGTCTGTCCATCCGCCTGTCTTCATGCTGGGTTTAACAGCATCATTTCTTTGCATAAACTGTGATAATGAAGTGTGTGTCACGCTCACTTTTAGTGGGTCACCTCGAAATGATTAACAGCCTCCTCATGCTGCAAGCACTCGGAGCAGCTCCTGCTTGAACACGCTATTGATCTGTGCAAAGAGGAGACTGGGCAGCCAGACCTGCTCTGCAGGGATCAACCTTAACACGATGCTTCAACCCTAAACCAGAGCCGGAGTGGCTCACCTTCGTGGCACTTCACAAACGTGGGGGCTATAAAATCCACAGCCCCTGACAAGGCAGAGGGACGGACGTTTCTCGGGAAGGAGCTGGAGGTTACACTGCAGCGTGGGGTGTGCTCAGCTCAACAGCAGCTCTTCTTTGGAGCACTTTCCAGTGGACATGTTTTTGCAGCTGTTCCCAGCAAGCAAAGGGCCTTGAGCGTACAGCAGGCAGCAAAGAGCCTCTGCAACAGCTTTTGAAAATATCTGTCCTGCTTTATTCCCCAAATCCTCTTCTTGGGACCTCCCTGGGCTTCACAAAGGTCAGTGACAAGCGTGGGGATATTTCCCCACTACAATGATGCCACAAAAGCAGAAATACGAGTGCCCAGTCCCATCATGGGATGGTATAAACTGGAATGTAATTAGGTCAGTCTCTAGCTACTTTAAACACAGATGTCCTGATTCAGGAGATTACAGATTTATTGGGTATTGATTAAATGAAAAATCAAATAAGAGCTAGGAGAGTCAGAGATGACTGCAGCAGCCATTTGCCAGCTCTCCCTGAGGGCATTTGAGGCAGGCTATAATTAATATTACACAGTCCTGACAGGCAAGATAAAAGTTCTGGCCAGGCCAGGATGTAATTTAGCATCTATTTATTTTCCAGCATAATTTATTAACTTGAACAAACATAGTGCAGGCAGATTTGTAGCTAATATGTTATGATTTCTCTGTAAAGGGTGTCAGGAGCACACTACACATGCTGTTGTTCTCTGTCCCCAGACATGGCAGAAAGCTCCACCGCAAACAAATGAAGCCTCCAGCTGAAAATTCAAGCCTGAAGAGAATTTCACATACAGAGCTGCCAACTGTCCTCTGTGAGCAGGGAACTGGCTCGTGCCACTGCTATCCCGTCAGTCCCTGGGAAGTTACACCAGCACCAAGCGCCCTCCTGCAGCAGCAAACCTGGGTCATGCAGCTAAAATAAATGCTTTAGGAAACCTCTGCATTCATGCCCTTGGATCAGTGCCTGCTTTTAACACTGTCAGTGACAGGAAATTCTGGCTCCAACTAAATCAATGGCAAAAGTCCCATCAACAACAACGAGCCAGAATTTCAGCCTGGTTCCCATAACCTTGTGCTGCAGCATACATAGCTCTGTCCAAAACCAGTTCTGGTGATCTCAGTTCAGCCTTTGTGGAGCACTGTCCATAATGAATATGGGCTTCAGGAGCTGCCCTTTCCGAGAGCTGGTGTAAATAACAGACATACCTAGGCATAGCTGCACAGGAAGAAGGCAAACCTTCTTGCTTTCAGGTCCCAGCACTCAGCTTTCCTGTACGTTTGGGACAGAGGCTATTTATTCTGTCATGTTTGATCATCAGAGGCATGACCAGACTGAGTCCTGCATCGACTGTCCAGTGCTTTTCAGAAAATGAGAAATTAGTGATGCACACCCCTTGGGATTCATTCGCACTTCCATTGGGTCAATATTTTCTCCCGAAGGAAGACAAGTGTGGCTTTAGTAGAGGGGATGGAGTTTTTTCCAATGAAAGCAGGACTCGTCCCTTCTCCTCACTTCAAACACATTACCAATAGTGGAGATAACTGTAAGGAAGAGATTAAATTAGTGAAAAGCTTGAAAAAATGAGGACTGGCATTGCCTATGCCTGTGACGGCCCCGTGCTCTCTCTTGCAACAACCAAACAGTATTTCAGCAGCCGCCTCCACTGCCTTGCAGGACTGTACTGATGTGGTTAATGGAGATGAAACACCTCGAGACCAGCAAGAGGCCGAGGCACCACGTTTCTCACTGATTGGTCTCTCATGAGCGAGGCGTAAGTCACAGAGCACTGAAAGCCTGTGGTTGGCAGCAGCTTTCTTGTCCCAGATGAAGCAGATTGAAGAATCCTAAATTAGTTCTACCAAAAAAAAAAAAAAAGGAGTTCTCAGGGGTGCTTGGGGGGGTGAAAATGTCCACTGAAAACCACAAGCACCCCTTTCTTTACAGCAGAAAGATAAGTCACAAAAATCAAATTCTTCTGTCAAATGTCATACAGTTAACTGGAACAACACCCACCCCACCCCCTAAAACAGCTAACATCTACTTTGTTTTTTATTTTCTTAAAACAATTCCTTACCCCTTCCTCCATCTCTACAAAATACCCCCTCCTGTCAGAGGGGGAGGCCCAGACTACGCGCAGCTCCTACCCTGGGTTTATCGGGTGGCTTGTTCCTGCTGTCACTGACAAGAGTGTTTATAATCCTGTGAACCAGGCTGTGGGCCATGCCGGGAGACACAGCGACTCTATTTGGTACTGTGTCTGTGGGAAGGTAACACCAGCTACACACAGAATACTGATTCTGAGCAGCTTCTAATCTCAGAGTTGAAATGATTGCTTAAAGTTAAGCCTGTCTATTGAATATAGTGAAGCCCAACTTCAGAGCACTGGGCACTGCCCTAGCAATAGACAGTCTGACAGTTTATCTTCCAAAACTTCTGGATCAGTTATTATACCTGGAGCCTTGAAACTTCATGTGTTTTGTGTGAGAGATGAGCAGCAAGATCACTCAGTGATCTCTCTTGGTCTGAAATCAGGCACTCTGGTAAGAGCTGGGAAGTTGGGAGGTGGAAGGTTTAATCACATCGAGTTTATCCAAAGCTGCCTGTCTCTTTCAGATTCCAGATGTTAGAAAACATCTCTGGGTTTTTTTCTGAGATGAAACCCCACCTTCTAAACTTTAGGGCTGTCTTGAAACCCACATCAGACTGGAGACGCTGTGTCTCAGTGTCAGTCTCTCAGGTCAGTCAGCTTCAGGTGAAGACCCCTCTATCACCCTGGGGAAGCACAATATGACCTCATAAAAGTCCTTGGGTTTACTATTAGACACAGAGCTGAGTACCACAGTTGAACAGTTACCGGCTTTGCACTTCCTGCCGCTAATCCAGTTCACTAACCACTGTCCTGAAAATCCAACTCCCTGTCAGTGAAGAGCAGTATCTCACAAGATGCAATCACTCATACAGCTGCTGGCCCAGACACTGCACTGCATATTCTCAAGATTAAGGCACTGGCCCAACATGAATGGAGCATGACACAGCCCAGACCCTGAATCTGGGTGTGCATACACAACTATTTGCTTATTTTCCACAGGGGACTTGAGAAACCCTCTTGATGGAAGTTACTGCAATAGATACATTTCCAGGAAAAGCTTCTAGCCATCAAATGGATGTTTACCAACAAAAAAGCCAATTAGGGCTGAAAAATCCCCAAATGCTTCTGGCTTCTCTCTGGTCTTTTTAAGTACGTGTCTTCTCACCTCCCTGATCTCACGATAAACAGTTACTGCAGAGACTTGGTTGAAGAAGAAATGTTTGTTTTGTCTTTAGAACAAAAAAGGTACGTTTGACAGGTATGATGAAAACATTTATCAGCAACCTACTTACCTGGGAACAGGGTAAATGCGTCTTCACATCACAGTAATATGCGAGCAGGCAGGCTGTGCCTCGCTTGGTAGGATTACAAGGCACACAGTCAGCGAGGCCAAAGATTGTTCTCTGTGCCATTAAGTCCTTTGTGAGCTGATAAGAAACGAATGCCAAGGAGGAACGCAAAAGCTTGTTGAGACAGGACGGGGTTTTGCCAACACCCACTCCCTCAGGTTCAGACACACACCACTTCACCCTACATCTGGGCTGCACAGCTCAACAGGGACAGTGCTTACCATCAGTGTACTCATTTTTTAAATGATGTAATTTATTTCGATGACAAATGCCTGATAATTTCCAGCAGCTGAAGCACCTTCTACCATCCCCTGCAACAGAAGCAGTCAAGCATCCCTGCCCCAGGGCACTAGCAGTCATCTGTCATGAAGGGAAACTCATCACAGCAGCCCAGACAAAAAAGGTAGACAGGCTCATTACTAGACACATGGACAGCTGACACAAGATGGAGTTTTTGGACAGTCCAAAAGTGTCCCCTGGACTCACAGGGGATGTCCCAGGAGGTTATGTTCAGGCTGTTCTTTATGATTGGTTTCAAGTCCTCTTCCACTCATCTTTTCTACTGAGAATGTGAGGTCTTCAGGGCATCAAATTCCTTCTATGATGGGTTTATGCATGAATCAAAAAGCCAAGGCATCAGCCTTTCTTGACCTGGTACATAAAAGGAGGTATCTTAACAAATAACAGTAAAGTTAATGTTCCTGGAGAAAGAAGGTGGTGCCGTACAAGGGAACGAGGTCTGGCCCCCGGTACCAAAGGCACCCAACAGAGCATCAGTGTTTTGACATCCCCATGCTTCAACCTTCCCACTGTTCCCACAAGCTGAGCTGAACTGATCCTGATTATACAATTTAGTGGATTAGTCTGTCTGGGGAGCTTAACCACCAATTATGTGTGCTTCACCTCTGTAGACCTGATAATAACAACAATCATCATCATCATTTACGGGGGTTTTCCCATTTTCAGAACTCTTTGCAACCATGAACTAATTAACACTCTTAAAACCTTTGTTTAATTTAGAACACCTTTAGATGGAGGTCATTCCTCCAGCACACAGCTGGGAACATGAGGTATCTCTGAGAGCAGCTCTTTCATTGGGTTTATATGCACATGCATGTGTTCCTACCTTCACATTTTGGAAGAGAAAGAAGGAGGATGGCAAATAGGTTCAGATACAGCTCAGATGAGACCATACACTGCCTTTCCATGTTCTTCTGTGGGCTCCTCTCTAGCGCTCCATGCTCACTGACTAACTATTAAGGTTCTTTGAGAGTAAATCAATGCCTTTCAATGTATTTAGCTGAAGAAATCTCCCAAACAATTCCTCTTGAAGCTGTTCCAAGAAACAGGAGCTAAGCCAGGCCGTTTTATGGGAATATGGGTTGACTCACATTTCAGTACAAGTGCAGAAACATGCTGATTTCAGCCCTTTCCTGCATTAGGAAAGAGTCTTGAGCCAATCAAAAAAAAATATTTACATTCAATCAGCATCTTCGGTGCACAGGCCCTCCATGCACAAGCTCTCCTCATACTCCTCCTCTTCTACACTTACCACAAAGAGGCTACCAACAGTTTTATGCTTTCATCACGACCTTCTGCACAGAAGAAAAGCCCCACTTCTCTCCTCTGCTAGCTCCTGAGAATACTTGGCTTGGCATTGAATCTGCAGTGGCATCTCATATCCAGAGCGCCTGGCAGGAGCCCACCTCTGCCTTCAGCCTGCCTGGATGTGCAAAAATGTGGAGGAAGGAGTCACTGGATTTGCAGAGGATTTGAGAGGAGGAAGCTTGCCTTTGAAACTTTAGATATAACCCAGGTCAATTTAGGATCTGTTCTTGACAAGCAGCATTAGGATAAGTCTTCCAACCATTGCAAATAACAGGAGCTATGCCAGGTCCGGTGTAGCTCAGCAGACAGGCTGGGACAGTACATAGGTACCAGAAATCATCTGCATGGTACAGAGAGCTGTACGGAGAGCACATGAGGGAGAGTGGCAGGAGAAATGGAATGGATGAGCAACCTGAGTGGCTTGAAAACTAAGAGGTGTTTTTTTGTGTGTGTGAAAGAGAAAGGCACACAAACACAAAACAGATTATACTGAAAACCCCTACAGGAGGAGCAAGTGGCCTAGAGCTGGATTACATGCCATGAGTATCATCTCCATTTCAGCCCAGATGGCCAACTCACGGGCGCCTGAGTGGGACCAACCGTGATTATATAAATCCCAGAGCGCTTCATCACACACGCACCACCGACTCCAGGCCTTGTTTTCCTCCCAGTCAGGCACTGCGCCAGCTATTCCCTTCCATGCACATTCTCCTCTTTCTCTGTCCTGCATGATTTATGTGGCATTTAAATAATAAAATGCATGGACACTGGAATTTATAGCACTCAGAGTAGGTCATTAAATAAATCACTGTATAATTCATATGAACCAACCTGGATCTTGCAGTGGGAGGATTTCATTGGAAAAATCAATCCACATAGTTTATAAAATTGATGGATTGTCAAGGATTTGCAATTTTTAAGTACTGTGTATATTTAGATTAGGAATATGACTGATTTATGCAGGATGACACTTTGGTTTCCACTCACTCAGCCGGACATCTCTGGCTCTGTCCCCCAGCCTTGCCCCTGAAGGATTTTCATCTGGGGAAATCATTGCCCTCTGAGGGGAACAATACCTTCCTCCCTAAATCCTCCAGTAGGAATCTTACAGTGGCCCTTATTAGAGCTGTAGAGAAACAAGGCACAGTAAATTAGTATTTTGTCAGAGCTAACCCTGGGGTGTGACTTCACTGTGAGCCTGGGGGGTGATAAGCTTCAGCAGAAATGGAAAGTCTCAATTGACAGACAAACCTACTATCCTCAGAAAAGGGTCAACTACAAGTGCCAGGGGTAGGTCAGGCCGGGAGGCAGAGACAAGTTGTCTGTAAGGACAGAGAAAACAGTCACAGAGCATTCAGCACAGAAGTTGCACTTAAAACTTGCAAGAGTCAAGCTTGCATCTAGCAGCAGCTTAGTAATGATCACTGAAACATGAAGAAATAACAAGAGCTAAAGTTTAAATAAGCATGTCTGGTAAGAAAGAACTGGTTTACTTGCAAATCTATGGGCCTAAGCAAACAGGAAAGAAAACCTGGGACAAGGCAAGCCCTACTTTCCTCTAGGACATGACAGCAAGTTAGAAAGATTTGCATCCCAGGGACCTAACGGGACCCAGTACCTGCACACTGAACAACCAGGCTGTGAGAGGCTTAACTAAAGCCCTTCATGTTATATTAATATAATTCTTGGTATATAATTAACTCTGGTCCCTCTTCACCTTTGATAAATTGAGCACTGGTGCCCACATGTGCTCTCCAAATAGCACCATTCATTAGTCTGTCATTCCTGGATGTTGCTGTTTCAGGGAAGACGCTTAAATCTTACCCAGAGGCAGAAGGATCAGCCACAGCCAGCTCCAACTGGACAGCGCAGCTCAACTGGAGCAAAAAATCTGATCACACTGTGCCAGGTAAACAGCAGGAGAGAGACCAGGGCAAGTCTCTAAGCTGAGGAATCCCACAGTTCCCAGAAGTCAGTGAAAAGCAGGAGCTCTTCCCCTAATTATTCACCAGGTTTCAGAGTGGTAAGTGTCCTTCTCGTATGAGGTCAGCTCAGGTCATTCTCTTGTACAAAATGTGGAGGTATTTGTTTATTGGGTTTATGCTCTCTGTTGCTCTTCCTGAGCCAGAACTCCCTCTTCTTCATGGTTGTTACCATTGAGGTTAACTGCCAGCTGCCTTGAGTGTGCTTAAAGTTGCTCGGAGGTTAGCTGAAAGTTGGCTGTGCAGTTAAAGCACAGGTCTGGGAATTTAGAAGGAATTCTTGGCTCTGATATAGACCCTCTTTATGGCCATGGCACATCACTTAATCCATCTGCCCCGTGCTTCCACCCCTGCAAAAGAAGGTGAGAATAGAAATTTTCTCTTCCTTTGTCTCTCTCCTATTCAGATGGAAGCACTTAAATGAAAAGACAAGCCTTATTTTTTTTCAGGACAGTGGCTAACACAGTGACTTGAGGAGAGACTTTTCACAGTTACCATAATAATACAAGTAGGTGATGATAAAGGGCAAACGGAGTAACTTCCTTTCCCCCCATCAGGACAAGGCAGCTGTGTGCTGTTTACTTCCTCAGTCAGTCTATGCTGGCACTGGCACAACTCCAGGCATTTGCAGAGCTCACAGAGCAGAATACATTGATGTGGTGGGCGTTCTTGGATAAAAACATTTTTTTAAAAAAGTTTCTCCATGACAAAGTAGACATTCACAGAATCCACAAAGCCTGCTTATCAGAGTACACACCATTTTAAGGAACATTAAATTTAAAGACTTAAACCTAAATCACGTTAGGCTCTTTCAAAGCACTGCACTCTTGAAGTACAAGACTGCAAAATGCGGTTTGCTTGACAAGGTTCACGCTGTGCATTGGTTAACAGGAAATTTTAGGGGTTCTGGTCTCCATAAAGGTCTGGGGTACTGTGCTCACTCTTAACCAGGTCAACCCAGAAGGAAATACAGAAACAGATAAAACTCTTGTTCATGGTAGGAAGCTGAAATGTGGATTGAGCAGGATGCCCACTGCGCTCTCTGTCAGGTGTTGAAGAACAAGCTCTATGCACCCCTCTACATCTCCCACTCCAGTAAATCTCATCACTACAATTTCTGACTGGATTTGCCCAGCTCAGTCTGTGGCACCTGGAATCCTCCTCCACTGGAGTCTTGACAGGCTTCATGCTTCTTGAGAGCCTGGCTTCCTCTCTGAAGAAAGCAAAGCTGTGGGTATAACTACTGCTCTGTGGATATAAACCTCCTCTCTACTCCCTGTACACGCTGACTAGATTTAGGGAGTTCAGAGATCAGAGGTTCGCCCACTGTAGCACATCATCTGCCTCTCACTGCTGTAACTGAGGAGCAAGAAAGGCTTTTGGATTAATTCTCAGTTTCCCATGCTGCTTCTCTTCAACAGCATTGGACTGTGCTGATAGATAAAGGGAGGGAAAGAGGAGGAAGAATGAATAAATGAAAGTGAATAAACAAATGCAGAGGAAGGTATTTACCAAAGTACCGGCCCAGGCCCAGAGCACAGGGGTTAGTACTGGCACAAAGCCATGCCAATAGCCAAGGAAACTGCTCCTTGCCCCCACGGGTGCCCAATTTAAGTAAATACAGTAAGCAAAATTATAGGAGAGGGACAGTAAGTATTTGTGTAACTGAAAGTATCCCTGGGACACAGCATCTCTCTCAAATGAGCCTTCATCAAACATCATTGTTTAAAGCCTTCGAAAACAAAGCATCTCATTCATATTCCCAGGCTGCTGGAGTATTTTTGTACCTTTTTTAATGTTAGCACCGAAGAAATAGCAGGTGATTTACATGTAATTTATCAACAATGAGCAGAGGTGTTCTCTGCTTGGAAAAGGGAGCACGCATTGTTCTGCTTCAACAAGTTAATCAATATTGTCAAAGGCTCTGCATGCCCAAGCAGGAAACAGAAGAGACTTGCAGAAGACAAGAGAGTTGAGAAATACTGCAGTGGTATTGGTCCTCCATGCTGGGCTTTCAATTATTGAAGAGTGATTTGCCACTCGTGGTTGAACTACAATGTAAGGAACTGACTGCTTTCATCAGCTGAAAAGCCTTTAGCCAAACCAGAAAAGAACATTGTTCCAACTGATTCCACTTCGCACTGCATTCCAACCCGAGACTGGCTATGGGTTTTCAGGAAGGTAAACTAAGCCTTGCAAACACTACCAGGGATTGGGCTAATTGGGTTAAAGCTCGCTCTTGTATATCCCTGAAGGGTTTGTGCTGCTGTGTGCTGCCAAAAAGTGAACCTCATCCATATCTTTATAATTTGGGTACTCTTTTAATGGAATTTGGATCAATCATTGTGGTTGGTTTGGGACTCTCTAGCTCTGTACCAGAGCCACCCTAGAAAGCCAAACAGGAGCAGAGATGAAGCAGACAGTCCATGCAGTATTTACCTTCTCTCAACTGGCTAGTCTCCCTGGCCCCAAATCTGACCCTGGGGCGCCTCTCAACTCTCTGTGCCCCTCAGAGCTCCGGGTGCAGAGCAAAGAGCAGAGGTTTTTTTCTCTGTGTGGTACCACCGAGGGTGTTTTTGTGGTGAGCCAGCTCCCCCCAGTGCCATCCCCTTTCCAGGCTGCCGTGCAGCAGACAGGCAGCCCTGGAGGGTCAAGCTTGCCCATGTGCCTGCTCCCTGCAGAAATCCAATTACTTATCCTCTCCATACACCAATACTGACCTTGTCACATGGTGAGAAGAACATGCTAGCACTCCTCCAAAACACTATCAGGTATTGTAATCTGCACTTTGCTTCCTGCTGCCCTAGTGGAAAATTTCCTCTTTTTTAATCTGGAGGAGGAGTGTGTAGTCAGAGATGCTGGGAAATCCTGTGTAAAATTGGGGACGAAGCAAGCAAGGATAGGAAACTGCTGCATTTTTTTTTTTTCTGAAGAAAGTAAACACATCTCTTTAAATCAGGGCCAAAAAGATTACTGGAACAGCAGCTGAGGGAACATCCCTGGGGGAAGATGTCTCACACTGAACAGTCCGGTGTTGATCAATAGAGATTTACTGAGGACAAAAGCAGCTCTCTGATTTCCCCCTGCTGAGGGATTTCTTCCCATGGTGTCTCTCCCAGCTGGGCCTGCGTCCATCCCTGACAGCTCAGCAGCTCTGTCCGGACCGTTGGCCCAGTCCGCAGTCACACGTTGCTCATGTGTGCTCAAGCCCCTGGTGTGGGAGAACCTCAAACAAGGGAGATCCCCCAGAACCCATCCCACTGCACGGAGAGAATCAGGCTTCTTGCACCAGTCTGCACAGACCATGGCACCTGCTGACAAGAAGTGTTTTGCCACTCTTGGGCAGTGATTGTGCTTCCCCTCACAGCCAACCCTGTGACCTTGATATTCTCCATTATCTGGGCAGATGTGTGTACGTGCATCAATACACGTGTGTAAGCATAATCTGCATCTAAATACGCCTTCACCCACCTCTGGATCAGGTTTGTTGCTAGAGCATATTTGTACCTAAACATAAACAGCTCCATGGCCAGGCACTCTGTGAGGAAGAGGGATGGAGAAGAAGGAGAAGCCAAGATCCAATAGTGATCTTCTAAGTGGGCTTTTGATAAATATTCTCATTTTGAGCAGCACGGTAAGCTTGGGAGTCCAGGAGCCCCTGGCATGCTGCAGAGATCTGGGTGCCTTTATTCCACTTGTTTTAGAAAACACTTTATTTGCAATGCCAGCTTGCTCTCACGGCTGTGCTGCCTTCTCTGGGACTGAGGTCCTTGTCACTTTGAAGATCCTAGCTATTTGACTGCTTTAAATTCATTTGTTTAATGAACCTCGGGGGGCCACTGCACTAAAGCATTCCTAAACATGCTCAGAGCTTTGCAGTTTCTCCACTAATTAGGGACTCCTTTGGGGCTAAACACAAGAGGTTCTGCTGCTGTGTTTGAAGCCAGCAGTAAACCAAGACACTGCTGAACCTCCAACTCAAGTGAAGTACTTTAAATATTTTTCTTCCTCTATTTTTTTTTTTTTAATCCCTAATCAATGCAAACTTGCCAGCCAAAACCACAAATGATTCAGGTCAAGGTGCTCTGCAACAGAAGGAAGCATTTTATTGAAGCATGATAAAGCAGCCAAGTTCTGCAGTGCACTTTTTTCACATGTGCTCTTTCCTCAATAGACATTACACAATCCTCTCTCTCTTCCACAAGCCCTTTCCTCCATGCCCATTAACCCATTTACTTACTACTAAAGGCTCCTAGCAGCTAAAACTGCAGATCAGATTGCTCATCAGTCACTCCCCAGGAGCATGCCAACCTCAGTGCTTGCAAGGTCAGAGCATGGCCCAGCTGGCCACCCTCATGCAGGCACAGGCCACACGTTGCATTACTTACAGGGCTTTAGTGTGGGGAAACGGGAAAAATCTCCTTCTGAAGTGCCTCAAAGATGGGGGAGTGTAACAGCTAAGAGATGCAAGACAAAATCCAGTCATAGCAGCTTTTTGTAATGCTTCTTTCCTTCCTCTGCAGTGCCTTACAGCTTGTCTGCCAAAGAGGGAAAAATGCGCATGTCCTGGTTTTAAAAAGTAAAAATTCTTATTTGTCAGAGGGAACCAGGAAAGAAATTGGTATCTTTTGCAATTCACTACAGCAACTTTATTAATCCTCAGAATTTCCCCAAAAGAATGGTCTGCTCAGAATCCACTCTGCAGTGCTCAGGGCACCAAGAGTCCTGCAGAATTAATTGCCAGACAACTTAATTACTGATTAAATAGGAAATCCCCAAATACCATCAGAAAGTAATGATGAAACATGTACCACTGATTGGACACACCCTCTCTTACTCCCAGTCTCACTGTAAATCACCTTCCTGTTGACAAACTTCAGAAGGACAAATGTATAATAGGAGGCAGCAGTGGAAAATAAATACAGTTTCACCAGAGAGCTGGAAACCACCTTCCTTGGATGAAGTTGCAGATACCTTATCCAGGACCCCACATACTGGCTGGAGTTGATCTGAAGCCAAGAAAATTGCTCCTTGCCCACCTTTAATTTGGCAGCTCTATCAATAGCATCAGGCGTTCTTCCAGGTGCAATCTCCTGCCTCAGATATCAGATTTTTGATATGTCCCATCTGCCCTATCAAGTGTCGCCAGGAAAGGTAACAAGGCATAAAAACCTCACAGAGTCTTAAAACATCTGTGCCCACAGAGGGCAAATCTGGAGCTGGGAATGGGCTCAGAGTTAAGGCTCGTGTTTGGGAAGACAATTCCTGCCCTCAGAGCTCATGGTTCAATGGGAAGGCAGAGCACAACCAAGTCAGGGACTCGTGGTTGCTCACACAGCGCTTCCTAAAGGCAGATACAAGGGGATACGTGCAGGATTAGTGGGTTGTACTAGAGCTATTTAATGAGCTTCCCTCCTCAGCAGAGGATCAGGATCTCAGCAGGTGTTTTACACCCAAAACCACAAGGTTGGGCAATGGTCTCTACAGCAGAGGTTCCTCAGGTCCAGACAGTGCTCTCAGAGTCCTGTGGTCCTCCCCATCTCTCCATGCTAGTAGTCGCAGCATTTCCACAGGCTGCAGCCTGCAGTCCAGCCTGGAAAAGCCTTTCCCAGCTGGCAATCAAGAAGCGCCAGCCACTGGAGGAAGGCTCTCCATCCAGCCACCATCTCCCAGGTTGGAGAGAACAAACCTAGGAAGCTGCCTTGTAATCCTCACAGATCTCACAAGAGGACACAGCTGTCTAGTTAAAGCCATCAGTACTCCCGCGCTGCTAAATCCAAGACTTGCAGCAGCCTCCCAGGCCGAGCCTGCAGGACTTTGGACCAACCTTCTGTCTGGGCAACTCCTGGGACCTATAACATCTCCACAACTGGTCACTGTGGCCTGAGCCATCTCCAGCACCTTCTGACACTTCCTTACCACCTCCAGAAATAGTCTCTTTCAACAGAAAAACGACAGATGAACACAGCTTTCTACCCCATCCTGTCTCCCTTCTTTGCTCCCTCCACCTGAATTTTGAGCATCAAGGAAGTGATGCGGGGTGTACCCCTAGGATGCAGAAAGGGACCACAGTGACCAGCAGAGATACCCTCCTCCCAGCTCTTAAAGGCTAGGAAGCAAGCCAGGTGAATTCCAGCCCAAGACTGCAGTCCCCAGAGCACCACAACCACATCCTCTCCTTTAGAGACCCTCTTCCCTCAGACCAAATTTCCCCCAGACCTTTACCCCGACAACACAGGAAACAGTATGTTATAAATTGAGACCGCAATAGATCGTAATTCAATTTAATTATTTTATTAATTATAGCAAGTAGAATATGAGCAAAGACAGCGCTGGACGGCAGGGGAGTCTGCGCTCCGCCAACTGCCGTCTTGAGCAGTTCAAACAGTCCCCTTTTTATACATCTTTACTTCCGTGTTTCATGAAGTAGTAGAGGTATTCTGCGCATGCTTCAGTTGTTGTTAGGGGGTCGTTTTCTGTCTCCTGGTGGTCGTTGAGGCTGAAGTAAGAAGTCTTCCTCATAATTGACTCCTTGCTCCTATGTCCTTATCTGGAGTTATTCTTCTTATTTCTGGCTTTTCCTGGAAACCTTGGCGTTTCCCTTGCACAAGCGGTGTCTGGTTTAGTTAGTGTAAGCGATTGCGGTTATCTTACCCTAAGTGGTGTCTGGTTTAGTTTGTGTAAGCGATTGCGGTTATCTTACCCTACACAAGCGGTGTCTGTTAGCTGTTTGCATATGCGATTTCATATCTTTTGTTGCCTAGCCTTTACATTGTGCTTAACATACATTGAGCTTAACATACATTTAACATAAGTCTTAATAAACAATACCCTAGTCCATAGTTTCTCACAAGTATTTGTAGCTCTCGCACCCTCACAGGGGTAGGAACAGCACCAGCCTGCCTCAGCGCCATTAGATGCTCAGCAGCACTCACACCTGTGAAGTTCAGCCTCAGCCCTCTTGACTCTTTCAGCCCCTCACACAACCGCAGCCCCCATCAGTCTGCAATGAAGGTGAAACAGAACTTCCCCTTCCCAACGCCACCTGCTCGGCACCCCAGCCCCTGTGGGAAATGTGGATGTGGATTGTAATAAAACATATATGGTATTTGTTATTCAAATCTCAAGTTATGGTTAAATATAAAATTATAAAAATAAAAATATAAATATAAATATATAAAAAAAGATCAAGTTATGGTTAAATATGGTTAAATATAATGATTGTGTTAATGTCAGATTGCATGGTAACTGAACTTTGTTGGGGTCGGACAGTGTTATGATTCTCTTATGTATAAAATTTCTAAATGTTTTGCGCTTTCTATGTAACTAAGGTTTAAAAGGAAATGAGAAATAAGGCATTATGTATATAGTTTTTATGGTTAAAACCAGTTGTTAAAAGGGAGTTAAAATGGCCGCCGTCTTCAAGCCAGACGCTGTTACGCCCGGACCTGTCTGGCCCACGGATACCAGCACCCCTGTGCTGAGCCATCCCCGCCTCCCCCGCGGCGGAAAACCCCCCGAACCTTCCCTGGCAGCAAAAGCCCGCGAAAGAAAAGCCCGAGAAAAGTTATTTACGACTTCGCGGACCCCTCAGGGAGCACCCCCACCCTCATGAATATTCATGAAGGCTGCGCTTTAAAAGGACTCCGTTCCGGGATGTAAGGTGTGTGTCGTGGCGGAGCCGAGATTCCCGGCGCATTCCGCGCTGGTTTGCTCACTTTCGCTTGCTAATAATTTTTATTGACCACTAAAATCTAAAGGCTGTTATTTCCCTCTGAATTGCGACTAATCCACGACATGGATGACGCCAGGGCTGCGGATGCCCATGAGGAGCAGAGGGCACGAGAAGCAGAGCTGCCTGAAGAGACGTCCTGCCGCCTCTCTGCCGCTTCGCTCCTTGCCGAGGGTTGGTTGTGTGCGCTCACGGCTGGGCTCACCACAACCCCTGCCTCCGCCAGCCCTGCCCCTGTGCGACTAGGTGTGTATAAAATGGCTTTCCAGGAGGTGGCGGGGCTCAGAGCCATGGTACGACCTGCCCCCCCCGGCTGCCTGCAGCCTGCCCTGCTCCCCTCTCCCTGCCAGCACTGCGACCCCTCCCAGGGCAGAGAGGGAGCAGAGAGTGTGTGTGGGAAACGGGGGGGCTGGTAGGGCTTCCCCACACCTCCCTGGCTGCAGCAGAGACTCGCTGCTGGGTCAGCATTTGGCTGAACAACTTGCGTGGGTTCCCCCGCAGCCACCGAGGACAGGGAGATTGTTCCTAGGGACAGCGTCCCCCACGATTCGCCACAGGACAGTGTGGCCCAGGCCCCCAGGTGGGGACCTGAGCTGAGCCGAGCTGAGCCCCTCTGCAGTGGGGCAGGCAGGGGGGGGGCAGGGGTTTAGCGGCCCCTATTCTCGGCGCTGTGCCAGCACACAGCAGAACCGGGACAGCAAACCCAGGCACAGCTGGTGGAAAGCTGCTGCCATCTCCTGGGCAGCCTGTCTCCATCCGCTACCTTTTTCTCATCGGCTGCTTTTCCCAGGCTCCTGTCCCAGCTCCCCACCCCCGGGGGTACCTGTGTTTCCCCCCCCCCCGCAGCGCAGGACCCTCTCAGGACCCTCTGACAGCTGCCTGTGCCCGTGGCAGAAGCCATCACCCCTGCAAAGAGAGGGGTACCCTCTGCACAGCGTGATGTCACTTCTGTACAAACACGCTTCCTGGCAAAGGCAAATAAATACCCCGGGCGACAGGGTGACAGCTGCGCTCCTGCTGGGTTTGGATGTGCAGGGCTTGGATCTCACCGAGGCAAACTCCGTTCCCCAAGGAGGTGTTGAAAGTACCTGCACCCCAGTGCTGATGTCTGCCCTCAGACCAGACCCGCTAGAGATGGCACCGCAACACCTGCATGGCTCTGGGCAGATTTCTCTCCCTTGCCCATGGATGGGTTTTGGGATAGAAGGAACTGTAGTGGAAACCTCCAGAAACCATCCGAATGGTGAAACAGGAAGGTGTGCAGTTGTAGCACCGGGACAACCAACAGGGTTTTCTGTCCAGAAAGGCTCAGCAGCCATAGAAAGAGGACAGGAATGACTCGTCCAAGGGAGTTTGTAGGTGACAGCAGAGACCTCGTCTCCATTCTGGGGAGAGAAAAGGTGGAGGAAGCAGGTAAACCCAGTCACTGTACTGTAAACAAGCAAGCTCCTGGCTGCTATTTCTCCTCTCTCTTGTGATCAAGGATCGTTTGGGGGCCGAACCTCTTGGGCTGTCCACAATGCTGAACAAGAGACGTGCAGTGACCTCTGCGAACCCACCAGGAGAGCTCCTGCACCTAGGCTGTCGCACCCTGCTGCCTTCGGCAGGTTTGCATGAGCAAACAGTGACCATTTGCATGAGGATGTGACAAGCCTACTGCTCCAGAATGACCAGGCTGCTTTTAACATACTCTTCAGCAACAGGCCCTGCCTTCCCACACGATGGGATGGAAATTCATGCATGTTTTGTCTCATAGGTCAAAGACATACTAAGGTATGCCGACCTTTCCCTTCCTCCCCAGGCGATCCCAGCCTGCATCACTGTGGTGGTGCAATTCTTACCCCTCCTGCCCTCCTTGCTGGGCTGCTTGGTGCCAGGTGTGATTCCATCCACATCCCCCCAAGCCAGACTCCAATCTGTGGAGATAAGGACTGACAACCTTGGTGAGCCTGGCTCCTGCCCTTCCCAGTTGCTTGGAAAGGGTTATACTGGCCCATCATCTCCTGATGGCCTGACACACCTGTGCCTGGGATGGGATCAGATGGAACAAGAACAGGGTTGCATGTTATTCAAATTCTTGTGCAGCTGCCGGAAGGCACCAGACAGTATTTGACAGAAGTCAGTTATCTTGGACCCTATAAACTGCGACCCCCAGAGAGACCCTTTGAGCTCTCCTGGATGGCAGCAGGCTGTGACCAGCATCTCCCCTGAGCTGGGACGCCTCTCAGGTGTCGTCTGCTCCAGACGGAAGGCCAGGGCGAAGTCCCCCCGCTCGAGTCTCAGTTATTGCCCGATGAGGAATGCCAAGGCAGTGGGAGTATTTGCTCTAAACTCGAGAGGGAAATTTTCTTAGAGCTCGCTTCTATTTCACCTGTTTATTGGGGGGTGTGTGTGTGGGTACGTACCCTTGCCCTTGTTCCTGTGTCTTTGTCCCTTTTGTGTTCATTTTACTGAATCCAAACCCCTTTGTTCCCGTATGTCTATGTCTGGTTTGTGTATGCGCATGTAGAGATGTGTATAAATTAAAGTACCGTTAAGTAAGTCAGAGTGAATTTTGACATTTTAGAACCTGAATAAGTCGCTTTTCTGAGTTATTTTGTATTGACAAATAGATGTTAGGTAATAATAAATTAGATTATTTTAACTAGATTATTACCATGCTAATACATTCATCTGAGACACCCTAATACTAAACCTAAACAGAAATCTAACCCAAAGTCTAACCCGAACCATAACGGACCTAAGCCTAAACCGAACCATAATATTAACCCAAACAGTGCCCTAAACAAATCCCTAACTCTAATCCTAACCACTAAACCTAAACCTAAACCTAATCCTAATGACCATAACCATAACCCTAATGACCCTAACCCTAAATCTAACCCTAACCCTCACCCTTGACCCTAAGCCTAACCCTAACCCTAACCCTAAATCTAACCCTCACCCTTGACCCTAAGCCTAAGCCTAACCCTAACCCTAAAACTAACCCTAACACCTAAGCCTAACACCTAACCCTAACTCTAAGCCTAACCCTAACCTAACCCTAACACTAACGCTAACCCTGACCCTAACCTAACCCTAACCCTAAACCTAACCCTAACACCTAAACCTAATTCTAACCCTAACCCTAACCTTAACCCTAACCCTAACCCTAAACCTAACTCTAACCCTAAACCTAACCCTAACCCTAAACCCTAAACCTAACTCTAACACTAACCCTAACCCTAACTCTAACCCTAACCTTAAATCTAACCCTAAACCTAACCCTAACCTAACCCTAACCCTAACTCTAACCAAAGCCCTAACCCTAAACTAACCCTAACCCTAAGCCTAACCCTAACCTAACTCTAACCCTATCCTAACCCTAACCCTAACCCTAACCTAATCCCTAACCCTAACCCTAACTCTAACCCTAACGCTAACATTAAACCTAACCCTAAACCCTAACCCTAACCCCTAACCCTAACCCTAACCCTAACCCTAATCCTATCCCTAACCCTAACCCCTAACCCTAACCCTAACCTAAACCTAACCCTAAAAATAACCCTAACCCTAACCCCTAACCCTAAACCTAACCCACTAACCCTAAACCTAACCCTAACCTAATCCTAACCCTAGCCCTAACCCTAACCCTAACCCTAGCTCTAACCCTAACCCTAGCCCTAACCTTAACCCTAACCCTAACCCCTAAACCTAACTATAACACTAACCCTAACTCTAACCCTAACCCTAACCCTAACCCTAACCCTAACCCTAACCCTAACCCTAACCCTAACCCTAACCCTAACCATAAGAGACAGCCCTAACCCTAACCCTAACCTAACCCTAACCCTAACCCTAACCCTAGCCCTAACGCTAACCCTAACCCTAACCCTAACCATAACCTAACCTTAGCTCTAACCCTAACCCTAACCCTAACTCTAACCCTAACCCTAACCCTAACCCTAACCCTAACTGTAACACTAACCCTAACCCTAGCCCTAACCCTAACCCTAATCCTAACCCTAACCCTAACCTAACACTAGCCCTAACCCTAACCCTAACCCTAACCCATCCCTAACCCTAACCCTAACACTAACCCTAACCCTAAACCTACCCTAACCCTAGCCCTAACCCTAACCCTAAACCTAACCCTAACCATAGCCCTAACCCTTACCCTAACCTAACCCTATCCCTAACCTAACCCTAGCCCTAACCCTAACCCTAACCCTAACCTAACCCTAACCCTAACCTAACCCTAACTCTAACCCTAACCTAACCCTAACCCTAACCTAACCCTAGCCATAACCCTAACCCTAACCTAACCCTAACCCTAACCTAACCCTAACCCTAACCGTAACACTAACCCTAACCCTAACCCCTAACCCTAACCCTAAACTAACCCTAACCCTAACCCTAACCCTAAGCCTAACCTAACCCTAACCCTATCCGTAACCCCTAACCCTAACCCTACCCTAACCCGAGTATCCTTAACCCACCTTAACCCTAACGAACCTAACCCTAACCTTCACCCCTATCCCTTATCTTAACCCTAACCTAACCCTCACCCTAACCCCTAACCTTAAAATCTAACCCTAACCCTAACTCTAAATCTAACCCCCATCCCTAAACCTAACCCTAACCCTAACCCTTACTCTGACCCTGACCCTAACCCAAACCTTTATTGCACCCAAACCCTAACCCTAACCCTAATTTCTCCCTATCCCTTACTCTAACCCTAACCCTAATCCTAACCCTAACCCTAATTGCGCCCTATCCCTAACCCTAACCCTAATTGCACCAAACCCTATCCCAAACTCTAACCCTAACACTAACCCTAATTGCGCCCTAACCCTAAACCTAATAGCGCCCAAACCCTAACCCAGATTGCGCCCAAACCTTAACCCTAACCCTAATTGCGCCCTTACCCTATCCCTAACCCTAAACCCTATACCCTAGGCCCTTAGACTAGGCCCTAACCCTAACCCTAATTGTGCCCAAACCTTAACTCTAACCCTTATTTCACCCTAACCCAAACCCTAACCCTAGTCAGAGTTTCTCACTCTACCCTCCGCAGATCCTCCTGTCTCTCTCTGTACAGTATTGCATTGTACAGGCCTCACCCTTTTTTGTGCCTTTATGTTTTCATCTGTGGGGCCAAAGCTGAATATTTAACAGCATCCAGAATCATTTCACCCCCCTGCCACACCACAATGAAATCAGTAAGTAATGTGAGGTTCAAGAGCCAACTTTCATTCCTTAATTTATTTAGTTTAAGAAAAAATTACTTTCCAGAAGTTTGAAAATGTCTAAAAAAAACGCAATCCATATAAAAATACAAACAATATGAATAAAATCAAGACATTGAGTGACCCACACAATCTTGCCCTACAGCAAAATCAGCTGTTGATTAAAAAACAAGAATAAAAACCACCCATCCCGCCACTCCAGAAAGCCAGAAGGAAACCAGAGACACTTTGTAAGGCATCCACTGAAATAACTAAATTTAGGGAATGCTGGACCAAATAATAACATGGAGCATAAAGTCCAAAGGCCTGGGCCTTTATGGAGGATACCCTGCCAGCAAGATCTCCAGCTTGTCTTGGAGAGAGGGTCACCTCCCCAGGTGGAGGGTTGGTGGGTGTGCTTATTTTCTCTGTACTTGCACTGGAGCTTTTAAACTGGTCGAGGTGCATGAATCCTCATTCCCCCTCCCAGTCTCAATTCTGCTTCCAACAGTTTTGGTGCATATACTGTGCCAGACTGTCACTGAGACACATGCGCACAAAAACCTGCATGGTGTGAGGGCAGGTCCCAGGCTGCACAGCCAAAAGCAGACCTCTCTGAGCTTCTCTCTGATGAGAAGAGGGCCTTTTCCCTCTCAAGCATTTTCATGATATTTTGTGCTTCACAGAACCCCAGGTGATGAGGAAGGAATTAACTCATGCAGTGTTCCTTTGCTAGACAGGGTCTGCTCTTGACCATGTTACACTTTTCTAGCAGAAAATCTAGAACAGAGTGATCTGTGACTTGCTATAAAACATTTCATCTTGCTCAGATTGCTGGCCCTGGGCGAGGGGAGTGAGGGGAGGATCAGCTCTGGGTCAAATAGACCATTATAATTTGATGTAAAACTTCAGTTACCATCCTAATACACAGAAGTGGTGAATAGTTTTCCTGAGTAGATCATCTGCCTGTCCTCCCCTGCGTACCACCAGCAAGGAGGAAAGGTGCAGCGAAGCTGGGTCGTCTCTTCCTCCTGGCTTCTAGGAGAGCATTTTGACTGTGACAAGGAGGAGCAGTGGCAGCTGGATGATAGCTATGAAAAAGGAGCTGCTCTGAACCATGGAGACGGAGTTGAAGGTGGTGGTTGGTGGTGCTGTGGTTGTTTCCAGTTCTGAAATGGAAGGAAACCCCCAGGGTTAATCAGAAGTCCAGAGGAGCAGCTGAGCTACAGACCTACTCCAAGAGGCTACATTTAACTCTGATTTCTCAGAAATTAGGGGTCAAAGCCATGGTAGGGGAATGGGATGTCTGAATATATCCACTGACATCAGTGGAGCATCACCAACATGGGCTCAAGGCTCCTGGGTGGTCGGGGTTTCTCTGGAGTACCAGAAACATTATCTGTGCTGGCAAAGCCACAATTTCCACTTAGTATCTGTGTGACATAGTGAACAGGGGGATGAAGCCTGTGCCAATATCTGCAGAAATAAATAAGTCTGTCCTCTTGTTTGTAGCTGTTTAATGTCCCTTAAAGCAAAAAGGAAGCTTGAAAAGGTTTTAAGTTCAACATTATAACCTGAAAAACCTCTAGCTAGCTCTAGCACTCTAGTGTCTGCCTTGTTTCCTGACTGTTGGAGAGATGAGATATTCTTTACCTGGAGGTACAGAGTCCATGTTTTCCCCTCTCCCAAATCACCAGGGCACAAATGAAGCCCTTGCTTGGTGTGTCATTCACCTTGCTGGTTGAACTGCCCCGTTGAAGCTTATTTACCTTTGTTCAGAGTCACAGTCTTGAACTTGGCGGATTTATCAGCAAAGATGATATATGCCCTGTGGAAGGAGGGAAGAGAGAGGAAAAAAAATTCAAAGAAGAGAAGCTGAGTGTGTCATGTAGACCCATGTAGGGGTATGAAGGGGACATTAAAAGCAGATGAAGAGACAGGAACTCTGAAGTCATTCTGAGCTCACTTATATTGCCCTCTAACCATATTGCACTTTTTTTTTTTTTTTTTTTAACATCTGAAACACTGCTGCTTCATGATGCTTTGGCTGCTTTACTGCCCTTCTCTGGATGGGACAGGAATGCCTTGACACAGGGTGGCAATTTACTGTGGCCATCTGCTCCTAGAATCACAATTAGAATCACTATTGTCATGAACTACTGTGTTCTTCCTTCCCGCAGATAAGGCCATTCGGGCTAATGGCTGTGGCTTGCTTTGACAAATATTTGTCACTGATGCAACTCCATTAGTGTGAATGGAAACAAGAGGGGTGTTCATTCATTTTCATAGAACTAATCTACGGCCCTACTGTCAGCAAGTCTTTCCACTATAGATAGTCCATGGGGTGACCTCTAGGTATGACTTTGCAGAAAAGTTTTCCTTGAGATTTTCAAGCGAAAATCTAAAGAAGGCCTAAGGGGTTTTTTTCAATCCCTGATCTAGAGGTGGGGGTCTTGATCCTGGGCATTGCCAGGAGTTTACACAGACAACTACTGTCCCAACTGAATACTTCAAGGGGGATATAGTCTTACCTTATTTCCACGGAAGGTACGTTACTGCCTGGAGATGTCCAGTTTGCTGCTTTCTGAGTGTCATTTAATACTGCTGTGTTAATAGAACTGCAGTTCTCTCTGTTTGCCACCTTCCATTCTCCCATGGAGACATTTTGTGGGGATAAGGCTTGCAGTAAATAGTTGGTGACATTCTTGTCAGTGATGTTTCTATTGTCACTTATTGTAACTGGAAACAGAGCAAGTTAGATAAAGTAAATTGTCTTTTCTGTAAGACAACCATCTCCAGGCTCCGTGCCTTTAGGGTTTTCAGCCAAGGAAGTGTTTGCCCGCACAGTACTCTCTATGTGACACAAGTGTACCAGAAGCCTGCAAAAAGAATGTGTAGTGTAGCCCTCCCCCAGCAACAGGAAGAACCCTTCTCTGCCCCCTCCCCAGTCAGGGAGTAGACTAGGAGGAACTCCTCAGCCACCAGATCCAGCCCCTGCTGTTGTGGGTACCATGTCTGTAAGTGAAAGCAGAGCCCCTTTCCAGTAAATCTCTTCTGGACCTCATGCAAATGGCAGAGGTGGAAAAGCTCAAGGGGACAAGCCTTTGGGCAGCCGGTTCCTCCCTTCAGCCCCTAGCTTAGTGTGACAGATCCCACCCTTGCTTCACCACGTCTCTGCTCCAGGTCACTGTTAAAGAGCTGTGACTAGTCTGCACAGTGCTCCTGTGTATCATGCTTTTGTTCCAAGCAGAAGTTGGACAATAAGCAAATGAAGCAAGAGGATCTGCTCATCAGGAACGAGTGACTCCCCAGCAGTGCTGCCCAGCCCAGGTTGCTTGTGCATGCTGTACTGCCATGGTCCCCATGGTCCTCAGCACCCTTCAGGTCAGGACTGTTTCAATTAAGCTGCCAAGGCTGCCAGACGGTACAGGAGCTGATGTGAGACAGTAGCCAGAATCAAACTTGAATTCTGTGCTCAAACAATGAAATAACAGCAGTGAACAAAACACCTCTATTAAAAACCCAACAAACTGCAACGAATGCTCCTTGGGTGAGATCTGAAGGAATCTAGGCCAGTTTACACCAGCAGACTACCTTCTCCCTTGCAGGATGGGATTAGGATGTCTCTCCTCCACTATTTTCTCAGCATTTAGGTTTTGTTGAATCTTAAGGCAAAGGCAGATTTCTCATCAGGTCTGGGAAACAGGGTCAGGCTGCCATTTATTCTGTGCCTACATTCTTCATAGTATTAAAAGCTATTTGCTATGATTGATGCTGAATATCTGTCAGCATCAAATCTCTTCACCTTTGTCTTTGCAGCCATTGCCGCTGAGAAGGGCAAATTCTCGGGAGGAAGGAAAGGGAACTAACCCACAAAACAAACCCCCCAAATTTTGTGTTTTCAAAAGCAGTCAAATCCTTCTATGCAAGTTTAGGCAAAAAGATTAAGGGAGAAAAAAGCACCTTAAGGGAGGAAGGAGAATTTGGAACAGACCCTGTAGACATGATCATGAAATAGGAATAAAGAGGTTACAACTACTGCAATTTACCTATCTCCTACCTGAAATAAAACAACAAACAAACAAACAAGAGTGTTAAACCTCACACCTTTTAAACACATCTAAGAACACAAGAAGACTCGAGAAGCCAGCTGGGTTAGGGGCAAAGGAAACACATTTCTGTGCAGCGTGAAAACTGAAATCTAGACAGGGATGGCTTACCTAGGTAGGTTGTGTTTGCCTTATACGCCACAGGTGTCACGATTACAGTGAAATTGCTTGTGGTTGCATTCAGGAGCAAACTACATCTTTCTGTCTCTGTATATGCTGGAACGATTAGTGTCCCAGCGAAGAGAAGTTGCACCAAGAAGAGGAATGTTGTCATGATCCACTTTGATGTCTCTGCTTGATGCACCTGCACCTGGGAACTGAAAAAGCCTCACACTTTCCAGCCTTTTTATACTCTGGTTTTGATGAGGTAAATGCAAATATTTCCTCCTCCCCATCCAGCTCACATGTACACACCCCCGATGGGAGGTTTCACTCATGCTTTTAGAGATTACTTCCTTCAACCTGTTTAGCCTCTGAGTGAACTGATTAAAATAAAGGCGTGACCAGCTGAGAGGGATTAATGTGGACAGTGTGTATGTCACTGAGGACCCCACAGTCTGGAAACAAAGTCTCTGCATGCCCATATCCCCTGAGCTGCTTTTGCGTGATGAACACTGTTGTGTGCTTGCATGCTCATAGTCCCTCTAACCTCTTGCAGAAGCACGCATTCTGGAAATGTGGAAGACCATATGCAGTTCTGTTTCCAGCCCTAGTCCAGGCTTTTCTTAAAGGCCAAACAATTCCAGAAAATGTGGAAAACCCAGCAGGGGTACATCCTTGTAGGCATGTTCAAAGGTAGTCTTTACTCTTTCTTGGGGAAAGCTGGGTAGCGAAGGCCCAAGAGCCTGAGAAAGGATGGTCTCTTTAACCCTGGACCGTAACCCCCTTTCACAGCATGTCACTGATTAACACAGCAAGTTCTTGTCAGGGGGCAGATTCCGTGATTCTTCTTGAGTGGTACCATGATGTGTAATTTTGGCTGTACCCCTCTAATAATATTATATGAAAAAAAGACCACGTTCCTCTTTTCACTCTTCCCTCTTTCCTGGATTTCCCCATTCTGCCCTGCAGGCCACTGGCTGGGGTTTTCAGAAGCTGATTTTGCAAGCTGTCTGTGAGCCGTTGGGGCAGTGCCATGTGCGGTGACTTCTATCAGCACTGGTGAGAGGGGGAGCGCTGCCCCAGTTCCGCCAGCACGAAGGGTTCCTCCTGCACCCCTTCCGCCTGGCTGGGGCAGTCCAGAGCGAAACCCGGAGTATGTGACACCCAGTCATTAGAGATCCTGAATCAGCTCCCCTGAAATGGAGAGAGCTCCAGAACCTGTTCCCAGTGCTCATTCTGCTGAGGGCAGTTATTTCCAGCAGCCAAAATGAGCAATACAGTGAATGCGTAGGTACTGCCCATGAGCTGGATCCTCAGGAGGAGAAAGGGATGCTCTTTCTTTCCACCCATCTGCCTTACACTTGCAGACATATCATTTGCAGCCCACAGGAAGCTCCTGTAGGCATTTTTTATGCCCTTGTGCTGTAGTTTTGCCAAGCCCACCTCCTCCAGTGTGTCCCAGGCTCTGCTGAGTCACCCGTGTGGCTGGGCAAGTCTGGATTTCCCTCCCTGTGCTCATCTTCCCTTTTTTCAGCCCCAAATCACCTCGCCCAGGCAGGCCTCACCACCCCACCAGAGGCCCGCAGGTTTAGAAAGAAGCTGTTGTGCTAAATGTTTCCAATAAAAGTTGAACAGAAGTGGGAGAAAATGGCAAATGCAAGAAAAGTAGGTGAGTTAAGGACAGAGCAGCAGGAAAGAGGTCAGAGAAAGAGAGGGTGTGTTAGAGGAGCAGATACATGTTCAGTGATGCTAACATTGGTCTCTAATGCCGAGAGTGTGAAGAAAATGAAAAACTGAGCTTTTCTGGCTTCTTAAATTCACAGAATTGCATAGTCTCACAGGGCCTCATTTCCTTGTGGTTTTCTTCCTTGCCTTCTTCCCTACTGGGAGCTTGTCTGCACAGTGTCTGCAGCTCCACTGATACCCAGGATCAGTGAGCAGCACAATGCTGAGTTCTGAAATGCTCCACATGTTCCCCACGATGTAGAGAAGCAGGAGAGGGTGCTCTGAGGGATTGCAGGGCTTCAAGTCCCCTGGAAATAGGAACTGTTCTCCCCTATTTACTGCACAATCTTTTCTGCAAGCACCTTAAGGAACGTGGAAAGTAAGTCAGTAAAATGAGAGCAAATGGAATGGGGAAAAAGCAAATAAAAACGGAAGCAGAGGATTTTGCAAGCACAACTTCACTTGTGATGCTATTTGCCCTTGGCAGTTTCATCTGAAGTCTCCTTGCAAAAGCTCTGTGCCACCTTTCAAGTGGTGAAGATGACTCAGTATCATGTCACTGGAACAAACGGAGTCAAAAATAGATGTGTTTGCCTCTTGGAGATAATTAATTTTTGGAAAAGAAAAGGCAGAATGGGATTGTGTCACATATATCAAGGAAGACTCTGCTACAAAACTTAACCAGTGCAAAAGAGATCTTCGGAAGTGATGATGGAAGTGACTGTTTCTTACATGATGTACGCTCAGTGGGGCTTCTCAGTTTTGTTCCTCGCTGGTCCTTGAAGAGGTTGAACTTGCTGTGGGAAGGTGGGAGCCTTTGGAAGTGGAAATAGCCAGAGAGTTCTGTCAAGAGGAAGGCTCTGGGAAGCAATAAAATTAATATTTTTAGCCCAAAAGATGACTTCATAGTCATTACTTTAGCCAGGGAGAAGCCCATGTAATAAAGCAAATCAAATGGGTGTGAAGCCCAGTGAGGGAAGGGCAGGGAGTAGAAATTACTGTGGGAGACTCACATGTATGTTACAGAGGCACTTGAATCACAGGACTCGTAAGGAGTCTGAGCTTTCAAAGTGCCCAAAATATCTGGACAGACCATCTGGGATAAAGCTGGCAGGGCTTAGACTGCTCAGCTGTGCTCAGAGCAGCATTGAAAAATGCTCCCAAGGAGCTGCAGGACCCTGGCAGGGCTGGCAGAGGAGCCTGGAACACCTCGGGGTTCCTCTGGTTTAACAGAAACAGGCCTGGGGTGGGGAAAGCGGGTGCTGGCCCCTTCTGGCCTGGCTGCTCAAAAGCCTGGTTTTCACATACCAAAATAAATAGAGCCTCTGGGTGACAAGCAAGCACTGGGCTCCCCAGCCACAGTTCTAATCTGTGGTTCCTCAGTGAACTCAAGGAGGGTTTGGAAATGATTTAGGGGTGTTTCCCCATCACCCACCCATGCTGCAGGTGTTACGCCATGTGGAATGACTTGGGGTTTATTCCCTCTTGGCAAGCAGAAGCTATCCTCTAGCACACGTGTGGTTCCTTCCCTATCCTGTCTTTTTGTCCATTTGTGGGCAAAGCTTAAGATAAAGCTCTAATTTCTGCAAGCTTCTTTCAAGGTCAAGTCACGGCCATTTCTGAGAAAATTTGTGCCATTCTCTGCTTCCTTTCTGCCTCACAGAACCAGCAGGGATCAGCCATTTGGAGCAGAGCCCTTTGCCTTGTTTGTGTGGGGAGGCTCCGCTCTGCCCAGTGTTCCTGTCGATGCCATGCAGGGGGAGGTGTATGGAGGTTGACAGGAGCAGCAGTGAGACCTTGGGCTGCGGAACTCCCCGCCACCATGTGCTGAGGGAACAGGTATGAGCACAGATGACTCGGACTCTGCATTGCATTTCTCTATATTCCCCAGAGAAGTGACTCAGGGAGTAACTCAGAATGTGCAGCCCCCCGCCC
>NW_020799132.1:5928655-5939061 GCF_003259725.1 Athene cunicularia | reverse complement strand
CCCAATGCCTCATGTCTTCCAGGGGCTCCCTGAAGGCCTGAGATGGTGATCTGGCTCTTAGGAGTTGGACGGGAGGTGTCTCAACAGCTCCCTTGCTGTGTACAACCAGGCTTCTGGGACTGCTGGTCCCTGGGGGATTCCGGCTTTCTGAGCTTCTCAAAGGCTCCATCTCTGCAGAGCAGGAGCTCGTGGGAGCCTGATGCTAACTCATTCAGGACTCATGGTGCTGAGCATCTCTGGGCATAGGAATGGAGGCACTGCAGCGTGGCTCAGCTCAGAGCCTTCTGTACTGACTTGCACTAGGGTCTCTGGTCCCAGCCCCCATTCCCTGCAGCAAATCCACCCCTTTTTCTCTTCCCAGAGTTAAATAAATCTTCCTTTTTGTGGATGGAGGACTGGAGTCCCCAGGCAAACAGCAGCACTTTGAATTCAGGACTCTGCTTCAAGAATGGAGGTGAAACCCTTCAGCATATTGGCTGAGAGTTAATAGTCTGGGGATGACTAGAAGCCAGGAAAGCAAAACCTCCTCCCACATGCAACCCAGTAGGAGATGGCAAGCGAGGGGCTGTGTTGCTGGCAAAACTGCAGCAGTCTTGCAATGAATAAATAAATGCATGCAACCACTGGCTTCGGGGCATGGAAATGAGTCACAGCTAAACTGAGTCAGACTGTCTCTCTCTGGCACTGTGGTTGCAGCAAGCAAAACCATTTAGGTCAAGCAGGGGCTAAGCTAGGGCCAGGGCAGGTGCTGAGGAACTAAAGGGACAGAGTCAGCAAATAGAGTCTTCCGGACTCCATGTGCTAGTGCTGGATGGGACAGTCTGGTCCATGCTGCAATTACCCTGCACACCAGGGCAGCACAGCCTTGGCCCTGAACAACACTCTGTTCTGTGACCCGGGCATCCTCCCCACCTGGCTGCTGGCCCTGCATGGCAGAACGGGACTGTGCCCAGCTCAGGGCAAGGAGAGGTATGTTTGCTCTCAGGTCCTCTACATGGGGTTTTTTGGACTGTTTTCTCTGGGTGAAGAACTCAGGGCAGTAGAGATTTACTGGCCTGGTTTGCAAACAGCATGTTGTGTAAATGTAGGATATTTTTTACTGCTTGGTCTGCTGAACTGACTTTAAAATTCCTTATCCTGCTCGTGGTGTGGGGTGAATTACCGCTGCTGAGATGGGCTCTGCACCTCTGGTCTGTCCAGGGGTTTTGGAGCTACTGGTGTCACAGCAGTTCTCTGTAGCTTCCAGAAAGCAGATGGAGGGTCCTGATACACACAGAATAGATCCATACTGGAGAGGAGACAAAAGCAGAGAAGGGAGGAAGTAGGGCAGGCAGTGCCCTGTGGCTCGCTGGTGCTGCAGACTGAATGAAGAATGTTATTTTGCATCATGGGGGAGCCTAGAGCCTGCCAGTCTCCCCACATGTCCCAGGTTTGCTGCAGGGAAACACCTCAGTCCTGCTCCTCTGGCAGCTAGGGTCTCAGGCTGTCCCTGGCATAGGATGTCCCACAGACAAACAGCAGAAGGAACCTTCAGTTTTAAGGCACTTTATCCTAGTCTGTTAGCCCTGAAGGGTCTTTATCCAGGGTCGAATAAGAAAAGGTGGATTGTTCTCTGCATTTGCCTCTGAGGGATACGCTCCTGAAAGCCTCCTTGTTATCTACATCAGAAGGGCTGCAGGGAGAGGGAGGACAGGTTTGCTCTGGCAGTTTGCAGGGTAGGAATCTGGTTTGAAGGACAAACATTTTGCAGAAGGGCACTTCCCTAAAGTGGGCAGTTTAACAAGGGAATTTTCCTCCTTGGCCTCCATTGTTTCTTTGTACTTTCTCATGTAAACATGTGGCCATTTGTCCCCTCCTCCCGTGGGTTTTACAGGTACAGCTTCCCATCACATTGACCTTCTGCCAGCCTGGCCACCTTCTCAGCCAGTGCACCCTGCTCCTGAGTTTAGAGCAAATACTCCCAATGCCTTGGCATTCCTCATCGGGCAATAACTGAGACTCGAGCGGGGGGACTTCACCCTGGCCTTCCGTCTGGAGCAGACGACACCTGAGAGGCGTCCCAGCTCAGGGGAGATGCTGGTCACAGCCCGCTGCCATCCAGGAGAGCTCAAAGGGTCTCTCTGGGGGTCGCAGTTTATAGGGTCCAAGATAACTGACTTCTGTCAAATACTGTCTGATGCCTTCCGGCAGCTGCACAAGAATTTGAATAACACGCAACCCTGTTCTTGTTCCACCTGATCCCATCCCAGGCACAGGTGTGTCAGGCCATCAGGAGATGATGGGCCAGTATAACCCTTTCCAAGCAACTGGGAAGGGCAGGAGCCAGGCTCACCAAGGTTGTCAGTCCTTATCTCCACAGATTGGAGTCTGGCTCGGGGGGGTGTGGATGGAATCACACCTGGCACCAAGCAGCCCAACAAGGAGGGCAGGGAGGGGTAAGAATTGCACCACCACACAGAGTCATTAGGGTTAGGGTCAGGGTTTAGGGTTAGGGTTGTTAGCGTTAGGGTTAGGGGTTAGGTTTAGGATTAGGGTCATTAGGGTTAGGGGTTTTTTCCTCCTACAGAATTGTCTGAAATATTAATAGCTAAAACAGTACAGCTGTGATTAATACCTGGCTCTTATTTGTTACAAACAATGCTAACAAGCTTGTCTTGCTTCACAGATACGCTTTTGTTAGCCAGATTTTTCAACAGAGGTTCCATTATCCTCCTCAACTAGCATCAGATCCCCCGGGGCCACTAGCACAAGGACTGCTCCCCTGCATCAATCCTTTGCACTTTTTGCTTCTCTGCTCTTTTGGCATCCTGTCCTCTCCAAATTGTGCTGGGGATGGGATCAAAGGATCTCTCCTTTCACTCCTGCCTTTCTCTGATAATACTACTGCTTTAAGTGAACTCTCTACCATTTAAGTAGGCAAGTTAAATAAGCAGGATGGCTGCTGGCTTTGACCAAGTGAGCCCTCCAGCTCTCAGCTGCAAGACAGGGCTGGGCCCTCTCTCAGCAGCTCTTACCCACAGCAGCTCCCCGTCTCCCTCCACCTCTGTTCACAGTGACCTTCCCAATGGCTCTGCAGAACAAAGCTGGGCGTTCCATGTTGCTTCATTCAACCTCCCAAGGCACTGCCAGTCCTGGCACTGAAGCAGGCAGAGGTCCTGTGTACATCCCTGCAGCCTTCGCTGCCTCACGGGCACTGTGCACGGACACAAAAAGCCATGTTACAGGGCCAAAAGTCAATTCAGAAAATATAAGACTGATGGTTGTCTGAATTCATCGAGGCCTCCATGTCCCACACACACTCCCTCATCATCAGAAGCAATGTCAGGATGATTTATTAACTTGGTCATTGTTGGGGCTACAATGGACTATAAATAACAGCCTAGGGAGTGGCAGAACTTGGTTCAGTCCTAGCTGCTGTTTTTCACTTTGTTGATCCTTTTGTAATGCTGTCCCTTTTGCTCTGTGCTGTTTCATAATTTCAGATATGATAGGAAAATTATCAATTCCCACTCCCCACACTGCAAAAGCTGGTGCTGAACCCAGAGTCCTCCCGTGACCACTCTGTTTCAAGCACAGAAAACAGAACAGTGGCTGGCACCACTCCTCTTCAATATAACCTGATGATTTATTTCTCTGTGTGACAGGAAGGCAGAACTGGGTCTTCCTCCTCAGTTCCTACTGAACACAACACAGCACATTTCTGGTCTTGCTGTCATTATGCTGCTCTCGACATTTATGTGCACTAAAGCTGGATGTCCTGCTCCTAGAGTACGTCTCCTGGGATCAGCTTTGACCCACCATTACATGAACAGTTCTCCTTCAAACAATTTCATCACTCAGTAACTAAATTACAGCACAGAGATGCTTAATGTATGTGAGTTAATTCTCTTGTATAACCCTCCTTCCCTAACCTGTGAATTTGGAGGCTGATTCCTCCAGAGACTTCCCTACATGGAGCTCACACACACCTGAAAAGATCAAGACCCCTCTAAGCTGGGTAAGGGAGATAATACACTGTAATTTCTTGGGATGTAGGCAATTACAACTCCAGCTCTGATACTGCCAACTCCCTTCATCCAAGCCACTACCCAGTCAAGCAATTTATTTCCATCTCCCCAGATCTGCTGCCATTTAAAGTGGAACAATCAGAATAAAGGATATGAATACATCGCCAACATGCAACACAGCAATAAATGCCCAAGCTGTTGCGGGACTTTGTCAGGGCTATGTTGCATTGCAGTAAAAGAGCAGGAATTTGGACTAGTTTTTTCTGGCCTGGCACCTGACTTCATGCTAATAATAGCAATGGCTTGTGCTATATGGATGTAACCTTTTGTTTGCTTGGGTTTTGTCAACAACATCAACAGCTAAATTACCCTTCTGATAAAGACACCACCATATGTTTTGTGACTCACTGAAGACACCAAATGCTTCATGAATCATGAGCAGCTATCATCCAGTATGATTTACATCGCTTTAGTAAACTGGAATGACACATCACACCAGTGAACCACAGACCAGCAGGAGTGTGCAGATAAGCTGCAAACCCTCCCTGGCCAGAGCCCACACTGCAAAGAGCTGACTGGTTCCACATCTGGGGAAAAGGGGCAACAGTGTGTCACCAGTGTGTTCCCTTCATCTGATGCACTGAGCACTCTCTATTTGCATGACACTGGAATGAACCTTCAGCCAAAGCCATTACCTTTAAGAGGGAAAGAAAAACCAATGCTGGAGTTCCCACGGCAGAGTTTTTGCTCTGCCAAAGAGGGAAGGTTGGAACATCCCTCATCTCCAGCCTTTTCTTACGATTCACTTTTAGAAGTTCATCCAGAAAGTTTGAGCAAATATGAATAAAGGTAGGAGACAGCACAGAATTGGCCCCTCATAAAGCTGTCACAGTTTAAAAGAAAGCAGTCAAAGTATTTTTTTGGAACTGTAAAAACTACTTTCTAGCAGAACTGGTAGCTACAGATGGATACTTTACCCTCAGCCTGTAGTAGAGCACAGCCAAGGTTAACTATAATATTAGGCGAGCTTCATTAAACCTCTCTAAATGGTGCTGTTTGCCACCATTATTCAAATGCTTAATTTCCTTGTGAAGCAAAGAGATTATTACCCCAGCTATCACTTTCCTCATTATATGCATTAAGTTATTTTTCATGACCATACTTACTTACTTTCAGGACATTGCTCATGTGATAAAGAATCACACACAGTACTATCACTTGTGCCTCTGGACAGACAGGTTGATCTTACGGCTCTTAACCACGAGTTGTACTGTAACTGTTCCCTAACTGGTTTTACATGCATTCCTCTTCCAGCACTTAGCTTTCACAGTACGCCTACAATTTCATGAATCTTCAGAATCATCTGGTTAGTGTTCATTTAAATTCATCTCATAGCCTCATCTTTTGCAAGAACCTATGCTGAACAGTGCTGCATCTCCTCATCTGCAAATGACAGCAGGAACCTGCAGCCCTGCTGACTGATGCATAGCAAGTGCTGCTTTTGTCTACAAGGCCTTCCCACTGTGGGATTCTGAAGGTGAAAATACCAAGTAACGATCATAGCAGCAGTAACATGAGCTGACTGCTCCCTCCAGAAAGACGAGAAAGTTTGATCCTGTTCCTACAGAACTCAGCGTTTTGTGGCTGGACAGGACATACATTTTGCCAGGCCATCTCCTCTCTGGAAAGCTGCTTTATTTAACATGGCACAGCTGTAAATCTCACATCAGCTTGGTGGATCATGTTTGCAAAACAGGAATATCTTGAGAAAAAGCAGACAACAAATTCTGAGAACCGAAATTGCTAGACTGCTGCAAGAATTTTTGTGAAACATCTGTGTTTGTCCTTACGTAACAGATAACCAACATCTAGATGTAGGAGAAACAGTCAGCAGGGTTGAAGTAATCCACTGATCTGATAATGCAGGAGTTTCTGACCAACTGAGCTTAAGCTCATTTCACTTCTCAGAGATCGTTTCTTCTCCTTTATAAACGACAATGTTCTGGTCTGTTTCGTACACTTTGACTTTATAAAGAGTCCCCGTGGGCAGCAGCTTCTTGAGGTTTTCCCAGATGAACACTGCGATGTTCTCTGTGGTGCTAAGAGTGAAACACAAGAAGATTCAGAACCGACAGCAAGGATATTTGAAGGAGCTGTACACAGAATGGACAGGCAGGATGCTAAAGGCCACCGGGAGCCATGTGGGCAGCTTTCACATAGTGACCCCCTGAATGTAAGTGAGGCTTGAGCCACTGCCAGCAAACATGGATGAAACAAGGTCTAATTAACAGGTCACATCTGCCTCCCCAAGCTGTCCACAGAGCAGGTTCATGTGACAAGTGCTAGTCTGCAAAAGGCTCCTCAGATGCGAGGAAGGAAGTGGTGCCTTCCTTGGTGTGTGGGACAGCAGGTGCCCCAGCAGGCCTGCATCCGCCTGGCCCAGTGAGGCAGCTGCAGGGCAGGAGGGCACCCAGCACCCCACATGCATGGGTGCATGTCACAGGTGTGTTACACACACAGGTATCAAGGCTGCTGTTTCAGATGTAGGACTAAGCCTCGAAGAGTGTTCCTTGACCCTGCAACCAATGCCACGAGGAGTCCCCATCACCCACCTCACCACCTCAGCAAAGTAGGGCACATCCTTATCCAAGTTTTTGTGGTCAAGGGGTTCCAGGATCGCCTCCTGCAGAGAAAACAGTGATGGATCTTGTCCCGGTTGGTCAGCGGACTTGAAGTTCAGATCACCACATGCATGGGACTGGAGTAAGGCAACGGAGTGTAAAGAAAGGATAAAAGCCCTACATCTACCTGTTAACTTCCTAGAGAGAGACATGGTATTGCCTCACACCACAGTGCTAAAGCATTTTAGTCTTAAATCATTCCTTAATTTCTTCTTTATTTCCTACCATCACCAACTCACCATGTCTCCACCCTGGTACTAGACAAATTGCTAAGCTCCAACCAGTTGTCCCAGGGGATGTGTAGGAAAATAGTGCTATTACCTGCATATACTCTTTCAGGTCTGTCAGGTTTATAACCATTCCCGAGACTGGGTCAATCTGCAGGGAAAAAAAAAGGGATATTAGTAGCCTAGCTATGTCCTGATTACCAAGGCTGCCATGAGCCTGTACAAATCAGACTGTGAATATCTATGCACTCAGGACATCTGAGTCACAAGAAACTTATCTTTCCACCTTCACACACTGAATACTCCTGTGATGTTCCTAAAGGCTAAATACAGAGTACAAATAACTCCAGTGGTTCCACTCTCTCATAAAAGCTGACACCACGGAGGAAAAGCTCACTGAAACACTCAGTCTTCAAGCAACAATCTAGCCAGGAAAACAGACATTAATCTGCTGGGTTGAACAATCAGGGACAAAACAAGAGACCAGCCTGAGCCCAGGGCATTCTCCCATCTGGAGAAGGCACAGCCACAGGAACAAAATCAGATTGTGTAGTTCACAACGTATTTGGGGAATAGAGAAGAGCCTTTAAACTTTATTTTCAGTTCTGAATAGAAACCCCCTTTCCTATGAACTGGAAATCCTCAAAAAAATTGTTTGGAAAACATCAAACCCAAAGTTCTATCTAAACAACTCACTCTGCAGAATACACAGAATGGTGACAGAATGAAGGGTGAAAAACAACTGCAAAAGCACAATTTCCTTTTATATTTGCAGTAAAATACCTTGATAAAACAGCAGAATCAGTTACTGTAAGTGCTAAGCCTCCCCATGGCTCACTAGAGAAGTGAGGTGCCCCACAGATCTGACCAGAGCTATTCTGCAGTGAGGCTCTAGCAGGCTGCAGTTACCTGCCCAGAGGATGATTACAAGCCTTGGACTTAAATATGGCCACTTACAAATCCTTGTTCAAGGCAAGATGAATAGGACAGTGATTACAGAAAACCTCCTTCTATAGTGATGTGTACAGAGTTTCCACAAACACCCTGGGATACCTAGCAATTGAGCTAGCACTTCAGTACTGTGGAAGATGGGGGCCCATCTCTCCTGCCCCTAAGGAATGGAAAAAAAATGTTGATCGCACTTACCTCTCCATGAACAGTGACTATAACTGAAAAAAAGAAAATATCAGGTCACGATAACACCATAACCCTAACAACAAAGTACACTACTGATTGGGACAGACAACCCACTCATCACTAATCCACAAGGACTGGAACTATTTTCAAAAAATGGGTACCCACTCCATAAAGAATAGACTCAGGAGTCACCCAGCTCATCAAAGAAGTCATTCTCCAGGGTCTGATGCCCAGAGACACACCACTATCCCTGAAGTGCCCCTTGCAGGCAGAGACAAGACTACTCCCTGTGACAGCCTGTACCCTGCACACTCCAGGTCAGAGCCTCTAGATCAACAAAATCTTCTGGACAGCGCAGACACCATGGATACAATCACCAGACACCCAAGACCACAAGACATGGAGTCAGCTTGTAAGTCTGACATAACAGAATAGCAGAGAAAGAAAGTAAGGGATGAAGTGGCCACCAACTCTTTAAGAACTACAATTACTGCAAGGTGTCATTTCAACCCAGAAGATCTTTCAACAAAGAGACAAACACTTGGAAACATCACCCTTATAAGCTCAGCATTCCTTCCCACTAACCCCAGGAGCTGAGAACAAAATCACAGATCAGTGGGGAACTCACAAAAATAGACAGACAGTGATTTGAGCCTGGTTGTGGTTCTCTGGGGTGGAAAAGCCCCTTTGTGCTCTTTTTCTCACTCTCTCCCCCTTGTTCCCCAAGGAACAGTTTTAGTAGCATCTCCATTGCTTTTCAGCAATTGTTTTTAGAGTGGAAATGTTCTTCTGTGGAAAAGCAAGAAATGTTGTGCCTGTAAGTCAGCTTTAAAGTGAGGGACAGGTCTTCACTCCAGCAGTCTGTCAACCTGTCCTCCTGGTAAAGCTAGCAGCTCTGTAGCAGAGCTTTCAGGGTACCTACAATACGCGGTGGTACACAGGGAGCCAGCCTAGTAACTGGAGAGATTTCATTCTGTGTGCACAGGCTATAGATAGTAGGAGAAGAACTTGTGAAAACAACACTCAAATAAAGTTTATGGGCTGTTTAAATTGCATGTCTTTTGCTTAGAAAAATCTTCATTCAAAACACATTGATTCTGCAGATTATAATCAAGTTGATTTGATTCATGAAGTGACATTTTGAGGTAAGCGTTTATTATCTAACTCAACAGCTTGCAAACCCATGCCATGGTTTAACCCCCCCTGCTCTTGAGGGTTCCTTCTAATTCTAAAAAAACCCTAAACCAGTCACTAAAAGCCACACCAGACTGCTGAGACAAGACTGGCCCAGCTCTCTCATGGGTTATGCTGCAGTAAAATCATCTGCCTGGGAGCAGCCTCTGTCCGGGACTACGCCTGTAAGCCTGGAAACCAGCTCCTTACCTCTGTAGTTGTGTCCGTGGCCATTTGGATTGTTGCATTTCCCAAACAGCTTCAGGTTTTCTTCATCGCTCAGTGATTTACTGTGAGAGACAGACACAGCATTTCAGGATCCATTCAGATGTTCGTGGCTTCACTTCAGCTGCAATTGCTTTCTAGCTCTTCCATCTATTCACTCTCCCAAATTTAACCCACCAGCTTTTCCTACTGAGGAGGCACAAAGAGAACCAGAGGAATATTAGGTCCATGAAATGATGTTGACAATGGGGTGTTTTTGCAGTGGGTTTGTAGGTACAGATGCAGGTTTCATAACAAGTGCCTGATGTATACACACTGGAGCTATTCCCACGTGAATACACCAAAATCACCTGGGCTCCCAGGAAGAAGTGCCTGGAGCAAACTGTACATAAGAACCCCAGAATTGCTGAGGTTGGAAAAGCCCTTGCAGCTCCTCCAGTCCAACCATGCCCCTCACCCTGACTGCTCCCAACTCCCCCAGACCCCTCAGCCCGACTCTTCAACCCCTCCAGGGATCCCGGGAACTCCCCCCCACTGCCCTGGACAGCCCATTCCAACGCCCAGGAATGCTCCTTTCCTTCTGGAAACCCTTCTGGAAAGAAACACTTCCTAATATCCAGTCTAATAACATATTATTATTTAACAAAGCTTGGAGAGCTTCTCCCAGAAGCGCGAGGACACCTTCCCTCTCTGAATCTTCCCTCTGAAGAAATTCAAGGGCCTACTCCGAGGAGTATTTCAGGTCAAGGGATTCTTTAGGAATAGAAGTTTGGGGAAAAAGGCGACAGTTGAGGGCCGCAGTGATTTCATCACAAACTGGAAGCGTTAATTCGTCCCCCTGCGAAACAAGGCGTCAGCTCTGCCTAAAGCCAGCGGGTGTCTGGCCTCCGGGGTGGCCGCTGCGGCCTAAAGGCCGGAGCCCCGGGAAGCGCCCGACGGGCTGGGCCGGGCTCCGA
>NW_020799132.1:5900004-5928605 GCF_003259725.1 Athene cunicularia | reverse complement strand
CTGAGCTCTGGCCTTGCCACGGGCCGGGGAGACCCCCGGTCGGGACTGAGTAGAACCGCGCCTAGGGAGTCTTTTCGCAGCGCTGGGGATCGCTCCAGCACAAGCGCTGCGCCTTCTAACGAAACTCTGACTAATGTACCCAAAAAACACGCACATGCGTGAGATTTCTTAGAAAAAACAGTCTGATGCTAATGGGTTCTTAGAATTCGTTTACATAGTCTGAGCGCGCGTAGTAAAACTAGAGTGAGGGTCTTCTCCCCTCCTTAGGGGTCCCCACGGCCTACCTCACGCTGTCCCTCAGGAAACTCCAGGTCTCTCCTGTCCATCTCTGCTCATGGAGTTACTTCATCCGTCCTCCAGCTCCAGTTTGTTCCAGCTTTCAGTCACTTCTCTTTGACACTGGTGTTTTCTTAGGCCCTTGTTTTCTTTAGGTTCCTGCTATTAGGGATGTACTCAGGGAGTTCTTCAGACTGTCCAAGGTCTGTCTTATCTTTACTAGGCAAGGAGTTAAAGGTTTTAAAACATAAGTGGGTAACGACTACAGAGGTAGTTAGGAAAAAGTAGAAATGAAATTATAGACATTACAGTAAAATACAGGGAAAAAAAACGGGGGGAAAAAAAAAGCTAGTAAAACATAAGTGATGTCTAACATGAAAATTAAATGTCTGATTTTACAGGTCCCTGTACATTAGCAATTTCAAGTATACTTGTAGCAGCTTCCCTTCACGGCTGCGCCTCCTTGTTCCCAGCCCATGTCTCCTGCACACACGCGGCAATCTTGGATGAGCCAGTGATGCAGAGAGAAAATAAAAAAGGTCGTTAAAGCCACTGTGTCAGCCCTACCAAATGCAGAGGTGTGCCGACAGCTCCAACAGACCACTGCTGTAATCTGCCTCTGTGTGGCAAGTGCTTTCCTACACCACATGTTTACTAGCTGACTTCTCGCTGAATCACTGGGTGATGCAGAAAACTGGAAGCTCTCTGAGGACAGCAGTCAAAATCATGGCAATCAGCAGGAGGATAAGAAGCAGCTGTTATAACGTTTCTACGTGGGCTTCCAGGGGAGGGAAGGATCAGCTCTGAATGTGAGATGGAAAAACATGAGTTGCATTTTCCAGTTGCAATCACTGATGTTCATCCGTGTCCAAGTGGGCTTGGTATGATGATGGTACAGGGAGAAGTGATGCTGTTGAGTACCTATGAGCTAACCTTGCAGCTTACCTCAAATTCTGCTTTAGAGAACATGCACCAAAACTATCTTAGACTATATGAAAGTTCCTCGTTTGCATTATCCAGGCCCTGGACTAGTGGATGCGAGGCCAAGAAACAGAATGACTTGAGATGTGCAACAAAAAAAGTGCATCAGTGAAAAAAGCTCAGGCAGCAGAGGAGCTTTATACAGGGCGGGACTGAGGTTTGCTGCAGAACCAGATCAAAAACCTGAAATTTGTGCATCCTGCCTTTTGTCTTTTCGTTGATGTTCCTCTTTCAAGGTGTTTCATCCTCTCAGTCATCCTGTAGAGGTAATGTTAGCAATGATTCGCCCTGTGGGACAGTTTGACTTGCTTGTGTTTTATTATATTACGACAATTGCAAGAAGTGTGTTTATAAATGCATCAGTGCACAGGGGCGGGCCTGCCAAAGGAAAGCTGGCACTTGTAAGGTGTTTACACAACAGTCCGAAGAGAAACAGTTGGCAAAGCAATACTCACCTGAAGGCACTGCAAAAACTTCATGGATTTAATTCCTACCCACCTAAAATCATAGAACAGTTTGGGTTGGAAGGGACCTTCAAAGATCATCAAGTTCCAACCCCCAGTCGTGGGCAGGGACACCTTCCTCTTCTTTCACCTCACCAAGAAAATCAAGTTTAAAAAAAGAGCAGCAATGGCCACTGTCACTAAGCACTTCCTCAGCATCATTCGGCTTCCAGTCCTGGGGGTGTGACCCGGCTGGGGTTTGTTATCTCCCGCTGTGGGTGACAGGCTACAGGAGGGCAACTCCGCTGCCTGACACGGCAAGTTACTGACAGGGGGCCGGCTGGGAGGCCTGGAGCACCAGCAACGGGAGGTGTTTGCCATCTAGTGGCTTTGTCAGGTCAGCTTTGGCATGAGCCTCTCCCTCTGCCTTCTCCCAGTGCTGCAGCCCTGGTGTACAATCCTTGTTTCTCTCCCTTGTCTTTCCCCAAGACCTTTTCCCAATTGCGGTAAAGAAAGGTCAGAAAGGAGATAATGCTAGGTTGTTTGGGTAGCGTGAGTCAGCTCTGAGTTGGTTTGGTTCTGTCTGGGCTGCCTCCAGGACATCAGGAGTCAAAAAAAAAAAAAGCAAAACAAGTTTGCAAATAGGAAGCAAGGGCTTTCCTTCAAACCCTAGGGCACAAGGGCTCATCTTTTGCTCAAGGACATGGTTCAAAACAATCTCCAGTCTTCTCAAAATGAAGCAATATAAAAAGTCCTTAAGCCAGGAGAGGAATCCGTTTTCCTGGCAGCCTTCACTTTTCAGTGTCCTAAAGGCAGAGCCTGCAAGTGAACTGTTACAGAGGGCTCCCTGCAACACACCTATCCACCTACACCTCAGAGTTCAACAACTGCAGGAGCCTGGATGAGGAAGGAAAGCATATGAGAGTTTGATCTGCTCAACTTCAGAGCAAAGGGATATCAAAGCCACAGTGGAGCTGTACACGTTTCATCCTGGCTGAACTACGAGGAGGGCAGGAGCTGTTAGCATCAGAGCTGGACCCAGGGATGCTGCTTAAGCAGGACCACGGTGGAGACATGTTGTGCATGTCTACGGGACCATGTAGCATAATAAGGTGCATGTCAGGGTTGCACCTTGTCTCTTGTGGCACAGCACAAAGTTGGCCAAGGGTCCGGTGAGGGCAGGGAAAGAAAGGAAGAAACTTCACAAGGTTTTATTTGAGGGCACTGTCAGTGTACAGAGGAAAGCACAAGTACAAGATGGTTGCATCGACCTTCTGGAATTTACTGCAGGCAATTTTTATGCAATTGGGCCCACCTGTTACTAGCTGGTTTTACTCCTCTCTTCTGTTTTACATATTTCAGCCAAAGTCACTGCCCTAAGCACCGATATTCTCTTCCCTTCAGAGATCATTGCCACCACCTGAAGGTAACGGTCATATGAGTTTCCATTTCCTCCCTTGCAAGCCTTACGCATGGCAGGCTGTGTGGTCTATCAATATAGTCAGAAAATTAAGATAAAGCAGTGGGCTGTTTGAGTGGAGGGCCTTCTGCCTTCCTCAGATGCTTTGCTGTATGTTGTTAGGAATACAGCAGTAACTCAGAGGTTATGATGGAGACAAAGCAGTTCCTTCATCCAGGGCATCATACGAAGGTGGGAGGTAAAAGAAAGCTGAGGTTTCTTTCTGAGCCTGACCTGGCCCTGAGTGACAAGGTGTTCAGTTAGCGGGAAGTAAAAATGCCGTGGAATCCATAAGGCATTTGCACTGCAACTTCTGCTCGCCCTAATTCTGTGAAGGTCTCTGCATCCAAGACAAGCAGGAAAGCACTTTGGTTCTGCAGGGTAAAAAAAGAAAGCTGCAATGAATGCCCAGGCTGCACTTCCTTCTGCTGTCCGACCCAGTCCATCTGCCACACACCAAGGAGCCCAAGTGTACAACCAGGCCATACAGTCACGTACAACCAGGCCATACAGACTAAACCTGTCAGACAGTTGGCCAGGAGCACTAACAGTCACAGCTGCCACTCAAGAAATGATGACATTCCAAGGTCCACTCCGACTTGAGGTTTGCCTGGCTGTGGCTGGCAAAGAGGCACACACCTTGGGGAGCAGGGTGCTAGAACTATCTGCCAGAGCACCTCAAATTCAGTTTTGTTGTTTGGAAGGGATATCTAACGCTATGGGACTAGTAGCAATAAGTTACCTCAGTGGGGGAGACCACAACAGACAAGATGACTCCGCTGTCTTCTGCTGTAGCATTAGGCACTGGCACAAACACAGGCTCTGATGGGTAGGATCCATCCTCCTGCCAAATCTAGCAAGCACAGTAACATATGAATGTGTTTCTTTTCATTAATATGTCTGCTCCAGTTAGCAGAGTTGCAAGTTGGAGTGCTCCCCACAAAGATATCCAGGCATACTCTGTGCTCCAAGAAATCTATAGTTCAACCTTTTAATTAATTCTTTTGCTCTCAGTAGTATGATGGTGCCATTGTTGTGACAGCATGCCCATTGTGCCAGGCATCATGCAACCAGGCAGTGAAAAGGGTTCCTATTACTTATTTCATCCAACAGTTTGTGCTGGCACAGGTATAAGCTACAAGCTCAGAAAAAACCACCACCCTAGATGGCACAGCCACCTTCACAGCACCCTAGTCCAGACCATGTTGTGCCCAGGCAGTGGAGAGAGAGAGTCTCTATCACCATCACCACCTGAGGGCATAGCTGCTGCTCCTATGGCAGGCAGAGCCACAGAACCCAAAGCTGTGCTGAAGGAAGACACTCTTACTGCAAAATGAGTGTCTGGAGCAGAACAATCAAAACGGGCATCTCTTTCTAAGGATTCCTAACTCTCGCCAGCCTCCAAGAAAGTTTCTGACTAGGAAGTGTTTAACGCTTTGGAGATCATTATTTCCTGCTTAAGGGAGCCACAGGCAAAATTCCAGCTTGTGTTTGCAGTCAAAAATATCTTAAACCTTTTTTTTGCCCAAGTCATAAATATTTGGCAGTTTATCTCCAACTGCCTATGCTACTTGGGTATTTTCTGTACTGTATGGTAAGACGGCCTGGAAGACACAAGCACACTTTCTCCAACCTTTTCTGTTCCGTCATCTATCTAGGAACCTGGAGTGGTATCCTCTGCTTTTTGGTAAGAGTCTTCTCCTTTTTGGTAAGTGTGTCACACTGATAAGGTGCTAGGTGAGACATGAAATTAGGAATCTCATCTCAGACCCATCTGAATGAAGACCCCTAAAGTGCCTAGTAAATGACACATCTTCAAGGGCAGTCCAGTGGAATGACTCCCATTGCTGAAAAAAGATAATCTCACTTTGCCTCACCTTGAAATTCTTGGTCTCCACATCAACCTTGATCAAAGAATCTCCAACCAAATGCCGAAAACCACATCCATAGACGTAACGGTACCTCCTGCCATTGTACTGAGAGTAGTTGATCTGGGGGAACTCCAAGCCCCCAACCTTTTCAAAGCCCTCAGGGTGGAGGTTTTCATGTGTGCACCAGACCTAGAAGAAGCATTACACAAGTGTCACTTTAGCTTTGACTGGGCAGTCCTGACTGGTCCCACCAACCCACTACACCACCACTGTGAAGAAGAAACGTTTAAAGATGATCCTGACATTACACTGAGGCAGGTGGAAGCACCAATTCTGTCTTCCTTATCTGTTTCACCCATCACAGACCTCAGGAACTTCAAGAATCAGTCTAACGTGAAAAACAGCAGCAAGTCCATGTATTCCTGCACTGCTAGCTCAGAAAATCCCAGGTCCAGCACTCAGCAATCTCACATACAAAGTACACACAGAGATGACTCCATGCAGAGTGGACAAAGCATGTTCTGTACCACCAAATGCAACTGTAGGGCTGTTCAGAGCTGGAACCAAAAAGCACTTCTGTACCCAGGTGAGAGCATGGAGGATTTTGTCAATGAAGAAGCTGAAGCTTGGTCAATTATCATAAAGGCTCAGAATCCACTTAGGCATTTTTGGTAAGTTACAATCTGTCTTCGCTCTCTCATTTAAGCAAATGTGATAGTCTTTGTACTAAAACACTAAGTCACATCTTAGTAATGACCAAACCTTGCTTGCTTGCTTGATGGACAAGATCTGAGAAGATAAGAGCACAGGATGGTAACTGTTGCAGGTGATCTTGCCACAGCCATAAATGCAGTTTTTTAACACATACCTTGCCATCTGCATCCTTCACAGCCCTTGCCAGTGTATAGGACAGTGGGTTCAGATTCTTCCCCACAGGTGTGTCTGAATTCACATTCAGTGGGAGAACAAAGCGACGAGGGAAAGCTCGGGATACTGAGTCATAAATCTATTGCAGAGACAGAAAGTTATGGTGATGGAGAGAGAAGAGAGTGACATGTCAGGCTAAGTGCCCCTTTAAGGAACAATTCTGAAGTTTTAGACATTCCTCCCACCCCTGAAATTTTCTTTCTATAGTGTGTTTTACCAAGTTCTGGTAAGGGCTCTGCTTGTTCCAGTACTTTACAGTAGAAAACAAAAAGACAACCAATTAAATGGCTTAGCACTGCTTTCACAGTAACTAATGCTGAGTTGGGAATGCAAATCACCCAGTTATCCTCCAAATCCAGCACTGGGACATATGTTGCACTGTGTTCTATTCAGTTAAAACAGACGCACATTGATTCTTTTTACAGCATGTCCATATATGCCCCACTGACTGGTTGGGCCCTTCTTGCCCAACCAAGCTCATGAGCTAATAGGGGAATTGAACAAAATGGAACCTCCGTGGCACTGAGCAAGCAGAGGAGAGACCCGTGCTGGAAACCCACCCTCTGCAGCCCTATGGTGACTAGTGGCAGTCCCACTTTGGAAGCCTGAGGAACTTCCACATTATTTTAAATAATATGAACCATGCATGGCAGAAGAAATTTGTAAGTATATAAGCTGCATGTGGTTACAAAGCTTCAGAAGAAAAACTGCTCGACTGCAGACCGTCTCAGATCTTTGTGGGATGACGACATGATACAGACACCAACCATACTGCTTGCTGCTCATCTTGGAGCACAAACGTTGGTTCTGTGAAATTAATGGAAGGAGGGGCTTAGTCCAGAGGATGACTGGAAATACCTGACTAAATGATCTACATCAGTCTCTGGAGGAGCCTCCCTCTCCTCTGGATGATGGGTCAAGCAGCAGTTCAATGCCTGAAGTTGGCCTGCATGATTTTCCTCTTCCCTTCCCAGGTACACGTGGGCTCCACGTTTGGGAAGTTGAGGGAGCAAAAGGGAGAGCAGACCAGCAGCCTCCAGTGTGGCAGACATTCAGTGGGTTGCATGAGAGGAATAATTCCACCATTGCCACTGAAGTTCTGTCCAAGCCAAGTTTAGAACACATAATACTTTCAGCCTCCTAAATAAAATAGGTGGCAAGGACCCTGTTTTGGTGGTTTTCAGTTACTTCAACTCGTAACTCACCAGTTCAATGTGAAACTTCACTTTAATCATATGTGTTAATCTTGAAACCCTATTTTCAAAACCTGTGTTTTATGTAGCCACAGAAAACTGATTGGTTGAGGAACTCTGCCAGACAAAATGTGGTTTTGTCAGTAAGCAAAAAGCACTACACATGAGTTGGGGAAAAAAACAAATCATGCTCAGGCATGCCTTAGTCTTTCGGTGCAGCATAAATTTAAGATTCTGTTTTGAAATGACTTGCACTCGTGTGTGTGTGTGTGTGTGTGTGTACAGTTTAATGGCTCTGCTACTTGTCAGTTAAAGAACGTGGGTGTTGGAAACACATGCCTAATGTTGACATCAGGACACCTTCAGACAGATCAAATTATAGCTCTTTTGTGTTCATAAAAAGCCGAGTAAAAGCTGGAATCAGTTCACAAAGCAAACGGTCATATAAACACTATGCTGTACTGGAATTAATTAATGTTCACCACATTATAATGTTCACCATCACCTTTGCAAGAAAACCAATACAAAAGACCCTACAGAGACACAACTATATACTTTTCGGATCAGAACTGACTTGCTTCTAGATAGCTCAGAACATAGACAGGGGAAGTTCAGATTTGTCTGAACATGTTGTAGAAATTCCTGCCCTTCACCCACCACATGGTGGGTTTCCAATAAATGCATCTGCAGTACAAGAAACTGAAAGCACCCCTACTTTTCCAGCATATGACCTATGCAAAGTAATGCCTCTTATATGGCTTTAAACGGTGTTTTTGACAGAGCTGGCCGTAGTAAGTTATTTCTGAGTACATGCTGTTGTGAGGTGGATGTGAGGAACAATGTAGGGGTTTCTGTGATGTTTGTGTTTCTGTGATTTACATAATAAAGGCTGGTAATGCCTTTAAACAACAGGTTTTCTTTTGCCCTTTGCAAAAGGTTTTCTTTTGCCCATGCAAAAACTTATTTTACATACTTCTTGGGGGAAAAATTTCATTACGCAGGGATATGGAAAATTAGTATCATTAAAAACAATATTTTAAAACAGGAATTCATTCTGTGAGGCTGACAAAGATCTGTGTTACACACCAGTTTTAAAAGTTTCAAGGAAACGCTCCACGGAGATTATCTGCTAAATGGAAATAAAAATGCCAACATTTAAATAGAATATAATTTCATATAGTTGTGGTTCCTTTTCCCAGTTCACATCCTCTGCCTTGTTGTCCCCCAGGGTGATCTCCATTGTACTAACCTGAGCCTTGCTTCAGAAAAATAACTCATGCAGCATGTGGCCCCACCAGATCCTGTCCAATGCAAGTGCAGAGATCTTACCTGATCCAGGCCTTCCCCGCTCCTCCGCAGATTCTGAAGTTTGTAGGTAGCCAGAGTTGTTCCATCATCCTGGCAGCACAGATCAAGGACCACACAGCCATGATCTTCAAAGGCATTGATTTGATGGAAAGTAGCAAAGGGCTTACTGCACCACTGCCCTGGCAGCACCTACGGTGACCATAAGGGAGGCTAAATTCCCCCTCTAAAGATCCCAGCCACACCTCAAAAAGTTTTCTCTTCTCTCCCCCATTTCATTCCCCACTTATTCCTTGGTATTTGTCTTGTGTTTTTGTGTTACAATGGAAGAGCTGCTTTAAGCCTGTCAGTAGGCAAGACCAGATGAAGAAATGCCAAAATGTAAAGCAGTCCAGGATAGGCCCCTTGCTGTCATGACTCCATCCCTACAGCATCATTCCCAGGCTATGACTGACCTTTTTATATTCCTTAGTACTTGGGAATTGCATTTCAGTCCCTGTGCTGCAGTCCCAGGAGCCCCAAACTGCTTATTTCTGCCTGTTCTTTTAGGGCTGGCAAAGAAATTAATCAATAAAGAGGAAAATGCAAGCATGAATCCCTTTTCTAGCAAACCTACGCCTGTGCTTATAAAGCCTATATTGCAGTAACTTCTGGACTGATTCATACAGCTATCTGTGGCTGCTTCCCAGCACTCTTCTCTTGGGATCTAAGATTACAGCTACAGGCCAAAGATCCACCTACCTCCCCAGTATGCTTATTCACCACATGGAAGCAAGTATTGTACTGAGGCTCCCAGCTTATCCCTTCAGAAATGGCTCTCCCACGGAGTTTGGAAGTAATAATCTGCAACAGATTCAGCTTGATGGGTTGCTCAATGAAAATGATGTAGTTTTCGCTCATTCCTGAAAAAAAAAGGAAGGAAATATCATCGAGCATTAGGTAAATGAGGCAATAAAAAAATCTCCAGGCAGACGGCAGTGAACAGCCTTTTCTGCCTCACAGTAAGTTAAAACCACTTAAATTTCAGAGTTTGAGATAGAAAGCATTCTTACCAAAGCTGTGATAGTAGGAGGGTTTCAACTTATCCATTGGAGCAATGGAGCACAGCACTTTCGCCCCCTCTAATGTGTCATTACAGTTGGACTTTTGTGGAGGGACCTGAATGATATTATAGGCAGACCCTGGAAAGGAGAAAGGGTGTTCAGTACCACTGAGATGTGAGACTGTTCGCATTCATGAAAACTAAGTCAGGCTCTGTCCCCTTCTGTTTCCCTAGAATACTAGGAACCATGGTCATAGCTAAACTGAGCAGAAAACAAAAAGCCAGTTATCAAGTCGGCAGAACAATCTAGAGAGGATTACCTAGCAAACAGAGAAATTGAAAGGAAGTAGAAGGATCTTCTCAGTCTGGTAGAATGCCATCTAATTTTACTGTCTGGAATGCATTCCTTAGGTTAACCTAGAGTACCCTCTAATAACAGGATCAAGAAGAAAACCAAGTTCATAGCTTGCCTATCAAAGGAAATGAACATTTTGAGCCTTGGCGATGACTGATGCTCATTTAATAAATCTGAGCATATGGGCAGGAAAGAATGGCACGTTTGAATAGTAATCAGCTAGTTCAGTCTCTCCAGCTGAAAACAGCATGTGCTGCAAAGCTAGGTATTGCTAAAGACAAAAGGAAATGAAAAGAACAAGAATGAAAAATGGTCAAAACTGGGCAATTGTTTCGTGAACTGCTACCAGCCTGAGGTATCACATTAAAGGGCAGTTTTCACAGGCCTCAGGCATCTGAAAAAGAAGGCTTTCATGTAACTAGAGGTGAATGTTAACTCTCAGCAGCCATGTCAATGTAACTAGATCTCAAATAGACGTAATGCTCAGAATTTTGGGAAGAAGAAAAATATCTCAGAAAATTCATCTTTGCTGTAAGATAGCCAGGGCATTGTAATAATTCCTTCTCTCCTGTATAAACTCTTATAGACCTTATCAAAACCAATTAATGTAAGTGGAAACCATGTGGCTAATTGTCAAAATTCTTTGGCTGAGCTTCAATGCTGGATGGGACTTTAAAAACCATTCTCATGTTTTCCATCACCACTTGGGAGAGGAAGAGGGGAATCCATTGGATATTCACAGGCCAAAGTCAGAAGCATTAGAAACTAACTGCTGAGAGAAGCCAAATTTATGAGACAGACTGACACCCTGCAATAAGAACTACACTTGTTTGCCATTATTTTGACATAAAGAGAAACTGCAATTTCAAGGTCTCTTTAGACACTGAAGTTTCTTCAACACCCGCTCCTTGGAGCAGCAGCAGAGGCAGCCGGTGTACCCTGCCCAGTCATGCCCAGTCTCACCATGTTTCCCGTAGGAATTGCCCATGTTGTAGGTTGTCCCATCAGACTCATAATGAGGATGAGCAGTGGCTCCATTCACCGCAACAAATTTGCTCCAGTCTACCTGCAAATGCAAAAGGTTGCCAGTCAGTATAGAAGTTTCCTGTTGCTCTGTAGCAAGCCACAGCCTTTCTAAATGTCAGCTTTGTGAACGTCTGAGGAAGATTAGCTTGATGATTACAGCCCTAACGTGGGATCTGGACTTAAGCCTTCATTTTGCCTGCAATATTCCTGTAAATTAATGAGTTTCTCTCTGTGTTACTACTACCAGTAAAATGGGACTAATTGGCACTAGCTATTTCTCTGGAAGACATGATCATTACTAATGGCAGGAAATGCTGACACAGTGGGAGTTTTGCCCGTATGAATATTTTAGCTAGGGCCCCATGTAATAACAACAGACAGCCAGCTGATCCTGTAGGAGAGAGACTCCTGGGATGCCTCCCTGGGGATCTGAGGGTGTGCTGAACCTGGTATTTTGTGGTATTAAAGGAGCAGTAGTTAGTACTGATTTAGGAATGGTAGAATCCTCCCTCAGTCCTTCTTACAGTTGTCCAGCCCAGCAAATCCCCAAATTCCTCTAAGGGTGCAGGTAGGGGGACACAGGGTTTATGCTGTCATTTCACAGGTCATGTTCTTCCCTCAAATACAGCCCCACTCCTGTGAGACGATGCACAGAACACACAGGAAGACTTCCACTCTTTTTGTTTATCTGTTAGCATGGGAGAAAATAAAGTGGCAGCTGAACTTTAACTTGACTTTACATTGACTTCACCACCCATTTGCAACAGAGACTTTGAAGGGCCATTTTGGAGCGTGTAAAGCTGTGGGTGTAAGAAGGAGATAAAGGGAACAGATAGGAAGAATTAAGAGACAGGGCAAGAATACAGATCTTAGATGAGTGATGTTAACTTCTTCCTGTACGCACTTTTATTCTTCACACACTGGTAGGTACAGACAAGTCCAGACAAGCAGCAAGTACACTGGAAGAATGCCAGCTGTACCCAAACGGAAATGAGGCTGTATCTGTCTCTCCTCTTGCTTGCTGCAGTGGGCAGTGACTGAATCTTCACTCATGAAAGCTGCCTTACTGCTAAGTAGATTTTTCAGGGACTCAAGCACCCCACGAAGAGATGTTTATGGCCATGGGCCAAGGCTGCACTTATCATTTCTTTTGGAATGTGGATTCCCCCTTGCTGCTCTTAGAAACAGCAAGGAGGGATTCTCCTGTACCGTAAGGTAACACCCTTATCCCACCTGTCCACACCTTTTCCTTCGTTTCAAGTGTTTCCGGGTCCACTTTGTACATGAAGATGTTCTCACTGCTGACATAATAGTCTCCTTTATACACAACGTAGTTCACACTGGCATTGTCACTTGGTTCTGAAATGAAATTCTGGAGTTGTACACAGCACTGTTTAAACTTGCCTGACATTACAGCACGTTAAGAGTTGTTTAAACAAATAAACCCATTTGCAATGTCACTGATCCCTCTGTGGTTGATTAGAAATATCTCACAAATCAACAAAGGCACTCAGTAAACTGTCTGCACAGGTGAGTTCAGGATAAAAGGACAAGGACTGGTTCTTATGGAAATCACTTCGGTGAAGCCAAGATAATCTTCATAATCCACATGCCCTTTGTTTCTGACCTCTTATTTCTTCATATCCCTCTCCCCTTCCTCCCCAGCCATAGTCCTCTCCTCTGAGAGCCACATAAAGAGTGTCAAGCACTGGAAACAAGAGGGGCACGACTTGAAGCTACAACTTGGGTTCAGGGGAGGGCAGGGCTGTTATTTGTGTGACACAGCTTGGACAGGGAATGCTGCTTCTTCCCTGTTCTCTTTCTCTTTAAAACTGAGTCAAGGAGATGCCTTTTGAGAGCTATACGTACACAACAGCCAGAGCTGTTCTTGCTGCTCCTAGGGGAGCTGAGGCTTACTAGCCAGGTGGCTGTGAATTGCTGACAAAAAAGTGATTCCCCCCAGCTGGACATTGTGTGTGTGGTGAACACAGAGCCTGAAGCTGATACAGGAAAAGCCTGGAGCACAGGCCTTCTTGTAGTGAGGAATACATGTGTCTAAAGAGTCCAATAGGCAAGGGTGTGCAGGAACAACCTGCTGGAGCTTGGCAAAGAAGATGGGGATGTGGGTAGTTCTGAAATTTTTTGAGAGACCTGGGGTAGGGTGGGGAGTTGGGGAGCTGGGCAGACCACTGAGTGTGAATGTAGGAGCACCCTTGAAGAGAACGGATGACATAGCAGGACAGGATCCATCTCCTCAGGGAAGATAAGAAGATGGTCACACACATGAGCAACAAGTTGCAAACTTTAGATCTGTTCTGGTTTTAGTGGAAAGTACTTTGCTTGCATTTAAGCCTATTTCTTTCCTGACATAGAAGGAATCCTATAGGTAATGGTACTTCCATTCCTGTGCAATACCATCTCGCACGCTACTCAGCACCTTCGTGCAGGAAGGGAAGGATTAGCCCACTTACCCTACAAGCTTAGCAAGGCAAAGTGTTTTAAGGGCAAAGCTGCATCTCAGGTAGAATCAGATTGTAATGCTCCTTATCAGGACGGCACAGGGTGTTCTTCGGGGAAAGATTTCTGTTGGAAATGTGCAACACACTCTGGAATTGAGAGAGCTGAAGCACTAAAACATCAAACCAAATGTGCCTCTCCCAGCTAAGTCTGACACCAACTTGCGTTGTTGATATTGTTGTGCCAAGGAATCATCTTCTAAGAAAAACATGGGCTCAGAATAGGCCTACCAGCCTTCCTCAGGTCTCCCTTTAAACCCAACCACAAGCTCCCCAAGAAAACCTCAGAACATTTCTTATTTCTTAGAAACCCTCTTACGTGGCATCTCAAAGCGTGACATGAAGCGCCCAAAGACACTCTTGCATGGGTCTGGCATAGCCAGTGTCCCAAACTCTGAGACCATGATGCGGTTGTGCTGGCTGTTAGTCAGGTAGGAGCTGCTCTGCAGAAACTTGCTCCGGTATGTCACTGTGCCATTCTCCAACTGGAACTGATGCAACAGGGCCATGCCATCAAACCAATGGTTAAATCTTGGAGAAGAGATAAATAAGAGAACAAGAGTTGGGCACTATATGATGTTCTGCTCTACTGCTCCCTCTTGCCTTTAGGTTTATTATTGTTTGTAAAAAGCTAATGTCCAGATCCCACGAACACTTAAACATTCACAGCCTTGTGATGAGTCTGGGAAAATATTTGAATTGTGTGGAACAAATCAGATGTATTTACAGCTGTGGAACCTGAGGTTAGATGCTGACTTTCAGTGAGATTTGGGCTCCCTATGTTACTTTTGAAAGTGGACCTCAGGGACTTCTGGAAATGCTAAAGCTTGGGGGGGGGGAAATAATCTATACCAGTCACTGCAGACTTCTGCACAGGGAATAGAAATTGTTGTTTACTGCACAACAAGAATAGCAATTATTACTGAAAGCTGAACCACACAAGAAGGAGCCTTTAGCTCTCAGGAGGATGCTCCGAAACGAGAGATCTCTGAGACTTTGAGAAAACCTTACTGTCTCTGGAAATACGCTAAGATTATCACCTTTGGCCAGTTGCTGCCATCAGCTTTGTTGGAGGAAGAGCCAGATTTGCCAATTAGCTAGAATGTCAGATTCCAAGGCAAAGGCAGTAGTTGCCTTCTTGAAATATTTTAATATATTATTTTTAAAATTAAATGGATTTGCTTCTAAAGCAACTTTCACAATTTAGTGCAATCAACTTTACAAATCTTGCCCCGGAATTTACAGTGCTTGTGGGATGGACTTTTGTTAATGATCATGGACTAGGAGTGCGGATGTTTTAATCCCCGGCTCTGTTCCCTCATTATACCATTCTGAGTAAGTCACTGCCTCTCTGTGACTCAGGTTCTCCACCCTTAGTAAGTGAACCATGCTCCTATTTGCAGGGAGCCCACTGGGAGTTTCCAGATGAGGAGCAACTGTTCTTAAAAGAATGATAACATAAGCATTTCTTCCATCTCTTACTTAAAAAGAAACTACAAGGGGCTCCAAACAGTGGTGAGACATCTGGGGGGCCCCTTTAGGTTCAGGTAGTGCTCAGGCCAGAATCATCTGACAAACTCACCAAACCTGGACTTACTTCTCCTCACCAAATTCAAACTTCCCAGGACCATTCCTCAGAAGATTGCCATTAATCCATTCGGGAATATGTCCTTTGATCTTCGCTGTGATGGGCTGAGGGGTCTCCTTCACCGTCTGAATTAAGGGCGAGATGCATTGCAAACCCCTGGGGCTGTGGAAGGTGATCTGCTCCTTTGATGGGCTGGGCAGGAAATTCTTTAAACCTGCAGAGAAAGTAGTGAGAACAAAAAGCAGGTAACTAAAATTTTCACCTGAATAAACAGAAAATTGCTGGAGCTTGAGTTTGGATGTCCACAAGAATAGCATTGAGCACCCTGCAAGCAGCCAAACTGTAGTGGATGTTTAAACTAAAGCTTTGTTCTCATAATACCCCACACATCCACAGGGAGCTGAAAATCTAGTGGATTTAACTCCACTGCAGTTAATCCATTGGAGACACCTGTTCTGCACTCCAAATCAGGTAATAAAACACATGATGATAGGAAAGAAGAACTTTTCTTTTAATTAAAGGTCAAAAAGGCAATCACTGACTTTTTCCCTTGAACAAAAAATAACCAAAACCAAAAATAACTTCAGCCCCCCCCAAAAAGAAAGTCATGAAGAACACAAATGAAACTGAGCTGAAATACATCTAACAGGACAGTACAAAACCAATTAAGCAGATTTCCTTGGTATGTAAATACACGATAACAGAAAAGGATAATTTCTGATGAGCCTCGTTTGAATGCAGCATCCCCTTTAAACAATTACAGGACAAAAGCACCAAGCAAGCATGAAGCAATTGGAATGCTGTGTACATTATTGGCTCCAGCAGGCTGGCATGCAAAGCCTCACCCACACAAGGATTGTTTTAGCTGCAGAGGTGGATTTACCTAGAATGTATACAGGCTGTTGCCTCCTCATCTATCACAGGTTTCATGTCCACAGGTCATGGAGTTCCTTTGCTATCCTGCTTCATCCTCACCACAAGACCACTGAGCCCTGAACTAAAGTAGAACTGATGAAGATTTAGGTGTGAAATACTGATAAAAAAAGGACAGCATGGCATACAGAAATCCATTCCTGAACCAGGTCCAGTAGAGACCACACACTGAACAGAGTCCAGACTGATACTGAACTTCATTCTGGTTTTCTGGAGTGGCAATTTGTTCTGGTTCTAACAGTCACTTACACCACTGCTGCTTGTAGCCTACATACTTTCACAGTGTTACACCACTGCTGCTTGTAGCCTACATACATTTATCCAGGTGATCACATGAAGCTGCTGCACAATTTACCCGTGAGCCTCTCAAAGCATGTGCTCACATCTACAGAGGAAGTTTGCTATTTTAGACAGAACATCTGCAAAAGAACTGAGTTGGCAGACAGCATTTTTCTAAACTTGCTTCTTCAGAACAGCCACAGGCAGAATGGGCATTAGGCATGCAGGAAGGTAAACTGCAAGATTCCTTCAGTGTAGTTCTCTGGTTTGCCAATCCTCAAATCCTTCTTTAGATCTCTAATATGGTAAGTCAGCTAGATAAAGAATTCAGGCTGCAGCACTAACGTAATTAACCTCAAACCACCAACATCCTCTCCATCTTAAAATTCAACTAAGCTCTGATTAAATCCTATATGAAGCAGTCAGATCCCAACACTAGTGCTTCAGAGTATTTCCTTAGACGTAAGGAAGCAGAGGCTTTTCATATCAACCAACACCTGGCAGGTCTAGTGACAGTATTGGCAGAAATGCAGCTTTAGTAGGCCAAGCTACAGTTCGTAAAGATGTAAAATATACTGAAAAAAATGAAAGCAACATGTGCCCAAAGAGACATTTTTGCATCCAAGCCGGAACAAAGATGGCATGACCAAGAACGGCACTACACTGAAACTCCGTAGAGAGCAGTGCAATTACACTCAGGAGTTTAGAAAGATAAACTTCACAAAAGAGCCTGAACAGGCCTGGAAAAGACCTCCTGGGTCATCTCCTCCCAAGTGCTGTCCTCAGAAGTCATATATCTGAACTCTGTTTTAAAAGTTACTGTGTTTCTTGGCACTTATTCTCTCTTTGGAAGGCGGCTCATTGCCCAGATGATTAGAGAAATCCTTTGAATTTACAGAAGGATTTTATTCATAGGACAGTTTATCCCCTTGTTCTGTCAGCACTTGTATGTGTCTTTGATACTCCTCCCTCTTGTGTTTACCACACACTGTATTTAGAGCAAGGAATCATATCACTTTCTAAGCCAAGCAAGAGAAGTTCCTTTTGTTTTCCTTCCCCTGCCTTTCACATGATCATCTTAGTAATCCTTCCTGAAATCTCATCGAGTTAGAATTCATCTGCTTGGGGTTCATTTCAAGACATAACCCAGAAAGTGTCTGAGAACAGGCTATATACTACAAGAATGTGTAAGTTAACACCCTGTCCTATCCGACCACAAAGAAACAAGCCTAGCACAGTAACGTACTATCTTTCCTTCTGTGAGCTACTCAAATGAGCTGAAGCTCCTGACAGTCATGCATGCAAAATGTAATCAAATCATAATACCCAGATGAATCAAAACAGAAGATTTCAGAAACATGGTAAGTCATTCTAGGACAATGCTGAAAAGCCAGGAGGAGGGGTGGGAAAAAAAAAACAACAAACCAACAACCCAACAACAAAAACCAAACAAAGCAAAGCAAAAAAACCCACCAAACCAACCAAGAAACCCCAGCAGGTTTGCTCTGGTGAGTTCCTTCTGGGGAGATTCAGGACAAGAAACAGAAGACAAAAATAAGCAACGACCTCCTCTAAACTTGGCACAACACAAAAAAAAAATTGATCTCTTCCTTTCATTACATAAACTGCCTCACTCTAGCAGATCCTCAGTCTGATCTGGAAATAAGATGTTGTCAGGGAGTGCCTTAGGGACCATCATCTCCAAAGCAATGCAGCATCCCAGAGAGACAAGGGTGGGTGGGTGGGTGGGTGTGGTCAGAGCGGTTCTTCGTGGGAACTTTATGTAACCTGCCCATTTTTTTTATTTTTTTTTTAAGGAAGCATTACCTCTGCAAAGCACTGAGATTTGATCAGTAGCAGCAGCAGCTGATACCACAGGCTGTTAGGCCAGAGGGGACTAGTGCAACTCATTCCCCTGACAACACAGGAAAGGCTTGCACTCATTCCAAGAAAATCAAGCTGCTGCAATACATATGCAGGACAGTACAATACAGAACAAACACATCAAAGGAAATCTTTTTGTTGCTAATCTGTGAGTGACCATAGCTGTATTTAAAAAGAAAAAAAAACAAACCCAAAAACACAACACTGTGGCTGCACATCCTACACTTCTCTACAAAAAAACCCCAAACAAACCAAAACCAACCTAACAAAATCTACCCTCCAAATTTAATCATAGTTCAATACTAAAAGCTGTTACATTTACAATCTTTTCTAAAGATTGTAAGCAATTGCTACAGAGTTATCATACCCTGTCACGTCTGTTCATGTACTGTTTCTATTCAAAGAGTTGTGTGCCATGATTTCTCTGCCTGTCACCAACTGACATCCTAGCATTGATTATTTATATCCAGAGAAAGGGGAACCAAGGACAAGGATCTTGAGAAAGTTTCTGTACAGAAGAAGCTACTCCACTTGCTTTGGGTAGCAATGAATCAGGCATTCAATTGTTCTTAAACAGCAATGGGTGGGTGTTGTTTATCCCCAGCCAGCAACTAAGCACCATACAGCCACCCCTTTGCCCCTCCTCACCCCCCCACTGTAGGACTGGGAGGAGAATCAAAGCCAGGTAGAACTATTGGGTTAAGAACAGTTTAATAATTGAAATAAAAATTAAAATATAATAAGTCATAAGTTGTCATGAAAAGGAAGATAAGAGTGAAATAAACCCCAAGACAGACAAGTGATGCACAGTGCAGTCGCCCAGCACTCACTGATTGTTGCTCAGCCAGTCCCTGAGCAGTGATCCGGCCCTCCCAGCCAACTCCCCCCAGTTTATATACTGGGCATAATGTCCTATGGTATGGAATATTCCTTTAGCCAGTTTGGCCAGCTGTCCTGGCTGTGTCCCTTCCCAGCTTCTTGTGCCCATCCAGCCTTCTTGCTGGCAAAGTATGAGAAGCTGAAAAATCCTTGACTTGGTATAAACATTACTTTGCATCAGCTAAAAAAATCTGTGTTACCAACATTATTCTCATACTAAATCCAAAACACAGTGCTATAACAGCTACTGGGAAGAAAATTAACTCCATTCCAGCTGAAACCAGGACAGTGGGACGGAAAATCTTAACAGCAGATGGAGGAAACACAGAAGCCATTTGCTAGCCATGAAATTGAAATCACACTGGATATATCAAATCCACTTTGATTTTAACCTACGTATTCAAATCCAAAGCGCAGGGACCACCAATATTTGTCTCTACATGCAACTGCACAGTCTAATTGCTTGACTCAGAAGGACATCCAGGACCAGACTTAAGGGCAGATTTTAGTAAACAGAATGCTCATAGTTGATATTCTTTAAGCAGGGAGAGTGAAGCAAAACTTCTGTTTTCCCTGAGGATTTGTGCAAATTCAGAGTAACCATACAGCTGATTTGGAAATCCTCTGCCACAAGATACAGGCCACATTATGGTCCCTGTAAATCACAGGTTGGAACAAGAGGGCGAGGACACGAGCTTTCCCCCTCCCTTCACCCCAACTGGAGTTGCTGTCGCTACTGATTTCTGCTGTCCAGACTCTACACCCTCTGCCTCCACCAGGGTTGAACCCCTCGGCTCACCTGAGTGTCCCACACTGATTTCTGAAGTTGTTGCACTTGCCTTGTGGCTGCTCGGAAGTCCCCACACTTGATTCCTTGTTCCAGCTAGCCTGTTGATCTCCCATTGTTAGGGGCTCAGCCACCCACTTTCTTGCTAATAGGCAAAGAAGCAAAGAACATAAAAGAAGTGACTGAAAACACAGAGGGGAAAAAAACAAATGAGAAAAGGAGTGGAGAAAGGCTTGTCAAAGGGAGATAAGGGAGAAAAGCAACTGTGAACTGTGCATACACCTTGCATATGAAATATCTGTTGATTTCCCAAAACCACCTGTAGAAACAGATTCTACATTTCAGGGTTGAGTTTTTTTGCTGACACAAAGAAAGTGTAATTTCTTTGTTAAATATTGATTTACACAATCAAGTCCTTGGAACACTTGTCCTAGATAGGCACTATGAACTGGTGAGATAGGAAAACTTTGCCGGTGTCACAGGAAACATATCGGATGGAATAAATTTTATTCACACTTTTTTATTATCACTGTCTCACTCAAAAGTCTGAACAAATAATAGAGGGGTTTCTTTTTAACGATGCATCACTCACCTTTAGCTAAATTATGACAATTCTGTATCAGCAAGCTTTATCAAGACGACCTTAGTAAAAGCCAGGGAAAATCCATAATTTTCAAAAAGATACAGAAAATGAGGCAAGGAAATTTTCAGACTTCTCACGTCACTCAGGTGATCAAAACAAGAAACACAGTTCTTTATGTTCCTACAGAGTTCAAGTTCAAAGCATAATGGAAGAGGTAGAGTGCAGAGAATTTAAATTTAGCAGAGATCCCCAGTTTAAACAAGATTACACGGTTGTTGCAATCTGCTAGCAGATCAGAAAGGCATCATAATTTTGTGCATACAGGCTTTTTTCCCAATGGGAAAGTACTTTATAACACCCTGAAATGCTAATACCATAGGTTGTTTCAAATGACATTCCCAATTCTAGACTTAGTATTTCGTCATTTATTTTGCATTAATTACTCTGCCACTGAATTATCTGTCTTCCATCTCACAGCTGGAGTTGATGACACACACTTCACACCAACTTAGTAACGTGCAGCGAAAAAGAAACCTCCTGGACTGTTCCTAAATTTGTATCCATGGTTGTGTTCTGGTGGCACAACCAGGCAGGTTTGAGAAGCTTTCAGATCTCTGGATACCCCAGAAGCAATCCTTTGATTCCAAAGGGGAGAAAACAAGCACTACCATTAAAAAACAGAGATTCTGGTGAATGAAGTCATGGTCTTTATTGGTTCCTATTTTGTGATAAGAGATCTCACTCTCAAGACAAAAAAAAAAAAAAAAAGTTCAAGTTGTGCAATAATGGCACAGATTGCAGAGTTCGGTGGTGATACAAGATCCCTTGCAGTAGTTTCCCACTTGTGTGTTCAGATCAAAGCTTCAGTAACATCACTGCTCTACACAACCCTCTGCCTTGCACAGCCCCCTTACCCGTCCCATGGCAGGTTCCTTTGCAGAATCTCCTGTCTTCTGCTTTCCCAGCTCTAAACCATCTGGATATGCTAGTAATCCCAGGGAATCTCTGCAATATATTGATTTGCCTCTGCTGTTTATCTTTTCGATAAATAACCAAGAATTTTTGGCTTCTACCAAACACTTCAAGTCGCTTAGTTCCTAATTTCTGATCAACAGAAATTAAATCGCTCTACCAACCTGTGTCAGCAGCAGCTCTTATCAGCAACAGAAAACCCTTTTCCAAGATGCTGGGATAGGAGGATTTGTTTATGCACCTTACCTGGAATGAATTGCATCAAAGAGCAGAGGAAATGCTGCAAATTAGCAAGCAGGAGGCTGATGGCACTCCAAAGGATTTTGGAAAACATATTCCGCTCGGAAGGAGGCATCCGATCGGAGATGGTCACGCAAAGGTACTGCTGCCAGGATGAGAGAGTGCAGCCCGCACTGGCGGAGGGTTGGAGAGAGCTGGCAGCCATCATCACTTCAGAATAAAAGCCAGGAATGTCTCTCCTCGCGGGGCACGATGAACGAGCCTCCACTGCATGCCCCACAGCTCCGCTCGGGGCGAGGGGGACCCTCTCGGCAGCTGAGCCAGGCGAGCTGCTGAAGGGCTCCAACGACATTCCCATCGGTGGGAAAAATGCTTTAGCACTCCTTGCCAGTTGTAGCTGGAGAAATTGGAGGAAAGGGGACAAGAGGAGATGTAGCCATGTACTAAGGATGTCAGGATTCAAGACAATTCTTTTAAAAAGTCTCATCACTTTATCTTGTCTTTTTCACCTGTCAAAAATGCTTTTTCTTTGTTTCATAAATCTGAGTAACCATTTTGCACCCCAAAGCATCTCAAGGCTTTGCGAATACTGGTTGCCACACCTGATTAGACCAGGAAGGACCAGTGACAGGCCATGCTCTGCTCTGTCCAGCTTAGCTGGGCCCTCTCGTTCAGGATGCCAAGAGGAAGCTGCTAGCTGTTTGCAGATACTCAACAGCTCTTAAAATCTGTCCTATCCTTTGAGAGACAGCAAGGCAGAATACACAGTACTCTAGGTAGCCCATTACACCGTCCTTAAAATGGGACAGATTATTACTCATCCTAAATTCGCTGCTGCAAATTACTCACACTAAATCTGCCGATTTCTTCTTGTCCTTTCTACAAGACACAGTGAACACCCGACTACTCTCCTTTCTGTAACTCGTCTGTTATCATGCCTTCCCTTGATTTGTGCTTTCTCTAAATTAAACAAACTCAGCTGCTTCAACCCTGCCTCACAGATCGTGTTTTCTTCACCCTTTATTATTCCCGTTTCCCACTCTGCCCACTTTCAATAAGCAGACCCGTCTCCAACTAAGATCAAACTATCACAGAGTAAAGAACAATTATCCTTTTATGTCTCCCCTGCTACCCTACAGCTAACACAGCTTTTACCACACAATAACATCATACCAACTCCAGCTATTGTTCTGGTCTGTAACATATGATTCCCCTTGCTAAGCACAGTGCTTTTCCCTTGTCTTTTTTGAATTTTATCTTGATTTCAGATTATTGAGATGACAGTGACTTTTCAATGTGTGCTATCGAGAGCATTTGTGATCTCTGGTAGCTTGCTGTCATACAAAAAATTAATTCTATGCTCTAATGTCCTTCTTCTGAATCATTCAGGATAATATGGCATAAGACAGGCTTGAAGCAGATCACTGTAGGATGCCATCTAGGCCTTTTAGAAAAAAAGTAGTATTCTTTTCATTGACTCATTCATGTGGCCCTTCCTGGTTGCTCTTATTTTTATATAGTATCATACAGGACGGTGTCAGTTATCTTGCATCAAGCTATACCTCATCTGTCATTTTCTCGTATTAAGTCAGTTATTCTGATAAGGGAATTCCCCCCCACACCCCCCTTTTTTTTTTTTTTCAATTTATTGTTCCCCAAGTGATTATAAAGTCATTGTTTGGAAATTTACTTCAGACTCTCTACAGAATGGGAGATAGGCTGATTGCTCTATCATTCTTTGCCCTCCTTTTTTCTGGCTATTCACCCTGATGATGTAAAACACCCACTCTGCTCTTTTCCAATGCTGCCTGATGGTTTTCAAAGACAAAGCATATTTTATGATTAGCAAAACTGAATTCTGATGAGTTCTAGACAGAATGTCATGAGCCTTAAACACATCTATTACCATATTTGATTTGGTCTTTTTTTTACTGTGATTCACATTCCTACATCTATACTAACATGCAGTTTCATTTTAAATAAAGTCACAATTAGCCTTTTCTCAGGGAAGAATTCTCTTCACTGAATACCCAGGCTATCTCTGCATTATCTGTTCTTTTCCATTTTTAGCTTTTAGATAATAAAAGAGCAATGAAAGGAATGGAGTATTAGTTTTTAATCACTTACACTTTCTAGATTGTGGAGGTACCAGCAAGCTCAGAAATTCAAAAGACAGTCACTGTCAAAAAATCCCATTGACTTCAAGAGGGTCTGAATTTTGTCTGTTTCCACATTTAAGGAAAAAAAAAAAAAATCCATTTATATTGTCACTGATCTGTCACCTTAGATGTTCTTGTTAATTTACTAAGGCACTGCAGCTTAAACAACAGGAGGAGATGCTTAAAGAAAACATAGTTAACAGCTGAGCTTTGCTTATCAGATTTGGCAGATTTAAAGCCAATTAATTTTCTGTTCAAACCTCTTTCAGTAAAACTGGAAAGCAGACAGTGACGGGATGGGTGCCAGCTGGATTTCACCTGTAGCTCATTCCTCAGAGATGGAATCAATGAGTTTTTAGTTTCACATCAGGAGGGAGTAAAAAATTTGGTTTGTTTCTCCCAATACCACGAGAGAGGCAATCAGTGCAGAAATACCTTTAGCAAGGTAAACAAACTGTTGGCAAATAGGAAAACAGTAAAATTTTCTAATGGTTTAGAAGAAAAACTGTGTAATGAGTATTCCCATATATAGAGACATTGTGCAGAACACTGAAGGGCAGCCAACAGAAAAACACTGTATTTTTAACCAGCAAAGTAATTATGGAAGGCTCCCTTTTAAACAGAAAGATATTTATGTATAAAAACAAACAGTAAGTGGGTATTTCCATCGCTGAAGTATTTTTTAACTTCAAAAGAGTCTGGTTTATTTTCAATTGATGTTTTAAAATTTCTGAACTTACCATTTCAAGCTGGAACTTTATAAAACTACGTATTTTCCACATTTTACTTGGTCGGTAGTTATTTTTATGCATATCCTCACATAGATTCATGCAGCAAAAACAGAAGCTTCGATGCTTTTAGCAATTGAAACCTGATTTTTTAAAGCACCTATTTCAAAATCTTACCAAGCTATGAATTACTTTCCTTTAATAAGCATAACCACACTGTTGATAATCTCAGCTTGGTTACTGTGGCCATACTTACTGACTAAAATTCTAAAATCCCCATATCACCACAAAGATCCCAGACTAAATCATAACATGCAATGACAACCAACTGCTTAAGAAATCACTGTAGAAAAACAAGAGTCATCATTTAGAGAGGTACACCTTGAATTTAACTGCACTTGAACACCAGACTAAGCAGTTCTTCGTTCTTCTAACTATAGTTTTACTCATTTTTATTGGACTTTATGAAGTTTTTAAATGGAGCAAACTCCCGTGAAGTAACAATATGGGTCTGTGCCCTCCTCATCATCTCCCAAGAGAAGAAACTTAAGATTATATGATCCAATAGTTTTCTAAGTTCTGTTTCTTAATAATACTAGAGCCAAAGGTTTGCAACTTGGATATATTAGCCACATAAACTAAATCTAGATGATCTAACTCCAGGTGATCTAAAAAGGTGGCATAATTTTCCCAAGCAGAGATAAAATGCAGAAAGCTTCTGACTTCACTAACAGGCAAATATTTAACAATAATTAAATTTGTGTAATTTTTCTTTCAAGACTTACATGAATAACTACAGGTGAATTTCTAAATTCAGATACTTCATAGATGACAATTTAAAACTCTGCTTTTTGTCATTATTATAGATGCTCATAGATTTTAGAAACACTTAGCACAATGTTCTAGAAAATTTTAACTTCCAAAATCTTCTTTTTCTCCCACTTTCTTCTATTTAAACAGCATTACCAAGACTGATTACAAAATGAGATGCAATTATTAGGGAAAAAAGTAAGAGACAGGCAAATATGATGTAGACTAGTGGTGAGATTTTTTAAAGTCTTTAGATGCTAAAGATGCAGACAGGCACCTTATGGGATATTCAAAAATGCCTGAGCGTGTTAAGGCGCTTACATGCTTAGGCACTTTGAAAAACCCTACTAAGTACATATCTGCACCTTTAGGTATCGAAATACCTCGGAATATCTCTCCCTAGATGTCCAGTTTCTCTCGTTATTTGTTTTAAATACTATCAGTTTGACAGGTGACTTGTGACTTATCTAACAAGAGGGGGAAAAGAGGATTGATTAAATCTGAAAAGATTTAAAGAGAAAATTAATACACAGTACTGGGGTAAAGATACAAATATATCTTATGCTACCAACTATCTAGCACTTTATTACATTAGCCACACAATTTGCACAAATGATGCTTTGTACATTTTATTTTTCATCTTTTTTGACAGTCAAATGACAAGAAAGAAAAAGTGCTCCTAAACCTCCATAAGCATCCTTAAATAAACTGGATATACAGCAAACAATAGTGATGTATCTAAAAAGAATAAAAGAGAAGTGTAATTCTAGATTATGTTAACATTATCTAGTTATTTATGGACATTACCAGCAAAGTTTTGATGATGTGCTTTTATATCAAAAGGGCTTTGGTTTTGTATTAAAATATATTTTCAAATTAAGACTTTACACCTCTTTTATACATTTCCCAAAGCAGTATTCTTAATAGAACTCTCCTATTTCTAAACTTTCTTTTCAATTTATTTCTATTCGGAGACAAAATGGAAATAAGAGTGCAAGTACATTGTACTATGATTTTAGCACCAACACATTTTCTAAAGTAGAAAGAAAAAAACCAGAAAATGGTTAATATGAAATAATCTGAGGTCCTTTTCCACTTACATTGCAAAATTCTCTTTCATAGAAATGTTTCTCTACTACGTTCTAGAGCAAGACTGGTTGTGACAATAAAAGAAAAAACCCATCCTTAACCATGGCTGCTTCTGAATTCAGCTGTACTGAACTTCAACAGCCTTAAAGCCAAGCAATGCAAAATTCATTCTACTTTCTTTTTTAAATGCTTCCAGTATTTTCTAGGGATGGAAGCACAGGGACAGCCCAAGAGATGGGCCAACAAAAAAAGATGTTTTAATGTGTAGTATCCCTTGGAGTCATAGGATTTAACATGGGTATTTACTATTGTTTTTACTAACTATCTCTACTAGTATTTAGTACTGGTTTTTACTAACTACCTACTATTGTATCTATCTATTTAAAACATAAGTTGCTGCTTAACGTTGTTGAAAGTCTCCTGAACTGCTAGTAACATTTACATAAGCCATTTATGAAACATGCATCATAGCACTCATTATAGTTTGTATTTTAATTCATGAAATATACTGCAAGTTTTGCTCTGCATTTCTGCAATCTAACAAGCTCTATTTAGCTTTGCAGAGTATTTGCAATCACGGTGAATCTCTGTTTCAGACTCTCTCTTTTCTCCTTTAAGTGGTTTTCTATGGTCCTCGCTTCCTTTAGGATTCCATCAAGTTCTTGGACATAAGAAGCATCCATCGCTGCTCTCTCACTTAATTGAAAAAATCAGTAGTTAAAATCAATACAAACACCATTAACTTTCTCACTACTTAGAACTGCTTTTATGCTTTTCTTAAAAACGTGTTGTCCATCAATGCTCAGTTTCTGACCAAATTAGTTCTCTGTTGTAACAGAAAACAGCATTTTTCTTTCAAGATCTGTGTTCAATATTTTCCAGTGCTGTCTAAACTGCAGCCACAGTGATCCTTATCTAGAGAAATTAGAAAGGTGCTGTACAAATTGGACAATGTTAACTTGCCTTAAAGTGTGAGCATATTTTGATAACAAGTTCATAATTTCTTTGTTGATCTCTGTTAAAAGAGAGAAGTAATTTTATTTAAACATTTGAACGAACTTTCATCTCAACATCAAATTAGGTAATGACATAGTTACTTTCAGTATGTTTAATACATCACCATCTAAAACTTCTTCCAGTGGTTCAAGTTTGTAAGGGGACTGTGAGCCCTCGGAAAAAGCTGGATCTGTTTTGTCAAGGGAGGACAACTGAGCATTTTCTGAAGCTTCCTTCTAATAACAGAGCACATAAAAAAAAAAAAAAAAAGATTCTACAACTTAAAACAAGCTTAGCACAGATAGTGTTTAACTGAGAAAAACAAGCATTTTAAATATATCTTGAGAGACTGTTTTCAGAGAAAGTGCAAGTGTTGGCTTCACAGCATCACCGCCATCCCTGGTGAGCAGGCACAGCATCCAGGGGAGTGGGTGGGAAGCACCAGTTTGAGATTTTTCCTTCTATCTGTAAAAGCTGCTGAACTTCAGCTCACACTCAAGAAGTCCTACGTAACTGCGTTGCAGTGCATACCCAGATTTTTTGATCTTCACTAGGAGAAATTTTACGGCCTCCTCATACAAGAAAGTCATAACGTTTCCCTTAACCTACGGAAGGTGACACGGAGCTCTCTGCCCTCTCTCCCTGACAGGAACCGCTAGCAACGCCAGAGGAGGACATGGGGGTGGCGGGTTGTGCTGCTCCCCTGGGGCCCGAAGGGTCCAGGTCCTCCCTCCCTTCCTCACACAGTATCGCTCACCTCCATGCTTTTACATTTACTTCTATTTTCATCAGATTTTTGTGTGTTGCTCGTCATCGTTGCCTGCTAAGAAATAAAATGTTGGATTTGGTAAGTGGTCGGCTTGTGCAGCTGGAAAAGAGACCTACAGAGAAATGTGTAAATCCTTTAAGCAGTACTTCCGTGAGCTCCTCTGCAAAGGAGTTCTCCTCCTCACTGGGGAGAGGCAGAGCCTCGAAGCACGGCGACAGCACCGACTGGGGCTGGAGACGGCGGGTCCAAGGCCCCGATGGCCCCGGGCCGGCGCTCACAGCCCAGGCGCCCCGAGAAGCGCCGGCAGGTGCGTGAGCTCGGCCTCGGGCTCCTGAGGCCAAGTCTGCCTTGTCCATAAGAGCGTCTGTCCCTCCCCTGCTCTGCCTACGCCTCCCCTGTGCCCCCCACCCTTGAGGCCATGGGGCACCCCTCTGCCCGGGAGGCCTCCCCCTGCCCGGGTCTCTCTGCTCAGGCAGCAGGGCCGGCCCGCAGGGCTCAGTGCCTGGGCCGC
>NW_020799132.1:5896500-5899954 GCF_003259725.1 Athene cunicularia | reverse complement strand
GGCCCGGCTGCCGCGGAGGGGCTGCCGGGCCTCTCCTGCTGGCCGCCACAGCTGGGCCCACCCTGGAAGGAGGAAACCCCGAAAACGCCTCTTGTTTCGGCGATCCCAGGAAGGAGCGTTTCATCCCAGGGACACGTCTGAGTCAAAGCACGATGAGACCACCTGTGGCTATGTAAAGATCCGCACTGCCCACTCAAACAGTTCCAGTCATATTTTGTCTTCGAAGCGTCCGTGAGGGGCCTTGTCACAACTGGAATTGCTGGAATGTTCTGGGGTGAAAGTGAAATGCCAGACGAGGCCAGATGGACACATTTCAAAAAACAAGCCGGGAATTGGTAAAATCTGGGAGATTACTGTCGCTAAAATGATTAATGCCACTAAAATAGGTGACTGACAAGACCAACTTCTTTTCCTAAACAATGAAAAATAAGATTTAATTTTCCTGATGTTGTGCTTCTCTTCTTTAGGTAAACTGTATCTGGTTTCATCAAGAAATGACTGAGTCGGATTACACGATGAGGTGGCTTGCTTACAACAGGAGGAAACTTGACACAACGGTTCACAAGAGCTCTGTCAGTATTGCACTTCATGTTGTGAGCCAAAAACATGTAACGCTGCATCGAGTTACTACTTTTCTAAATCCTGGCTTCATTAGCTACAGGGAGGAAAATCATTGCTAGATCTGAAGTTATGCTGGAGTAAAGGGAATTTTTCCATCTTTGATTTCTGGTCTTAAGAGAAGAAAGGATCTTAATCTTACATTTCTTATCCAAATAGGCTCTGAAAGTCAGAGCTCAGGACAAGAAATTAAACCACTGAAAGAATGAGAACTAAGCACTTTCCCAAAGTAGAAACAATATTCAGTATGTTGCCATGGCCCACTTCATTTAATTCCCCCAAAATATCAGAGATTTTAATGTTACTAGCAATACTATCTAAACATCAAGAAAATGATACAGAAGAATACACGAGGAAAATGTTCCTAAAGTGTTTATCTAACTGAGTTACCATTAGTATGTTATTTTTATTAACAGACCACCTGAATTAAAATAAATGAAACATTTGAATTGTTTTACCACTTTCAGTACTTTGTGTATGTCAGTCTATGGAGAAAGCTCAGATTAAAAAAAAAAAAAAAATTATCCAAGCCATAGTTATCTAGGCCTGTAGCTCCTGTAGAATGTCAATAGGCCAAAAATATTAGTGCCAGCAGATAATACAAAATAGTGTTGGCTGACTGGCATTGTTCTTGGTGCTTTTGCACAGATTTTGGTTCCAAGTACAATATTATTTAATTTGAATGTAAATTTAAATTGAATGTAAGTTTAAATTTAATGAGAAAAAAAATGGCTAAATTAAAAATAATTAAATCATCATTCATTTTTTAAAAATAATATTTTTTTGTTGTGGAATTAAAAGTTCGGTATCTGGGAACAAGAAATGAAAGCAGTATCACCCAAATGGGGAACTCTCCTGAATAAAGCTCTGGTGCCCAATTTTAAAAATATGTTAAAAGTCAGTTGGAGTGAAGAAAATAGACATGAATATTATTTAGGAGGTGAAGAAATTACTCATAGGTAGAAACTTAAAGGGCTGAAGCTGTTTATTTTAGCTGAAAAAGACCGAGAGGCTATTTGATTGTACTTCACAGGAAGGAACTATTTGTTACGAAATGGTTATCAGGAAAATGTACAGAAATGGGTGACCAGAATCAGAAGCCAGCTAAATTTAGATTTATTTTTTTCCCCCTGTAAGAACCAACCATTCAAATCAAGTACCAAGCAGAACAATATAATTACAGTTGTAGATAGGAATCAGCTAGACCTAGGTGTCTACAGGTTTAGGTAAACATCACGCATGTTCTGAATGCCATGTAGCAAAACAGGAAGTTGAAAGGGGATGATATAATTATTGCTGTTGAGACAGAATTCACTGTGTCTGAAAATGGGGACATACACTTCTTATCTGAAAGCAAGAGATGCCAAAAACATATTTTTATTTGTTTGAAACAGGTTTTACTCTGTTGCTGAATTCTTCTGCTTTTTTCAGTTCTTCTGAATCAGTATCATTAGTTTCTTTCAACACCTTTAAAGAAATAAATTTCTAAACACACGTAGTTTTTGTCTTAACGTGTCAGAAAAATACACTGCTCCCCGTGGGCAGAACAGTCAAAATCCATCGTTATTAGTAAAACAGACAGTATTTTTTCAGGATAATTATTTCAGATGAAGCTGGAAGATGTGCCTTTGACCTCAAAATCATCTCCCTAGTTTTATCATATAGACATTAAAGCATTCCATACAGACACGTATTGTACTTTTTTTTTTTTTTTCTTCTTTCCTCAAAGCAGTAACAGGCACGCAGACAGACAAGAGAATGTCCGGTTCAGATGGAGTTCTTTTGAGGTTTGGATTTTTTATGGGTTTTGGTGTGGGTCTCCCCTCCTCAGCACCTTTAGTCCAGTGCTAAAACTTGAGCCTTGTAAATTTACCCACGGAGTTACACAGCTGAAGGCCTCATTGCCTTGCTGGGCAGTATCATAAAATCCAGACATGGCAATTCCAGCTAACGCTGGCAAGTTCTACAAACTATATAAAATATTAATTAGTCATCCCTAAGTTTGCTTTCCTGTTCCTTACGGCCTTAGCTGTCCCATCACTATCAATGCTTGCCATGGCCATTACAGCACCGCTTGTCGCAGGGAGCACTCCACAACCCCCAAATGCAGCACTTGCACTCTGAAAAGCATCACACTTTGAAGTTGCAGCAGTCAGGTATCAGTAATGGCTAAAACCATTTTATTTAGTTGCCATTAAAACACCTGGGAAACAATTTTACAGCTGGTGTGTCAGGAGCTATCTATTACTCTGGCTTCAACCAACAGCCACCGTTTCTGCCTGGTTGTTCCTTTGAGAGTTTAGATGTCTCCCCTGCAGCTACTTATGTATGGAAAGGATGGAAAATAATTGGGAGATTTCTACAGACGCTCGCGGTATGTTCCTTGGTGTTGGTAGAAGGAACTAGATACACGCAACGTGTTTTCAATCCTAAACCGGCTTCTCCCGAGGCAGATGCGAAGTTTATGAGCAGCTTGTAAGAGCGCGGAGAAGGGCAAGTCGCCGGGCTGAGGATTAGCGCCCGTTTCAAAGCTGCTGCTGGAGACTCTGCGGACCGAGCAAAGAAACTGCAACACGCCGCCGTTGGGAGGAGACGTCCCCCTCTGACGACATCGGGGTGAGATAAAGGGAGTAGCAAAAAGATGCCTTTAACCTGTGATTTGCATGATTTGCTCTCTCACCCCGGGGAGGGGAAGTGCCGCAGAATAATTGCCGACGTAGACACGTATCTTGGGAAAGAGCGAGCCCGCGTTTTCCCTGCAGCCCGTCCAGCCGCCGTGCTCCGCCGGGCGGTGATGCAAGCCGCCGGAGCTGCCCCCCGCCGAGGCGCCCCCCCC
>NW_020799132.1:5884591-5896450 GCF_003259725.1 Athene cunicularia | reverse complement strand
GACAGTACGCCGGGGCACCGGCACCAGCCCCGCGGTCGCAGCAAGCGGCAGAGCTTTGCCCTCCGCCGGGGGGGGGACGACAGGGACATCCCTGAGCGAGCGCGGTCCCCGGGGTGTGTGTGTGTGTGTGTGTGTGTGTGTCACGGCCCCGCTCTCCCCTTCCCCGCATCCCGGCTTCTCCGCGAGGAAAGTCATTTGGCAGCACCTGCCGCAGCCTGCTGAAAACTTTCAGCTTCTGCCGCGCCTTGCAGACGCGCTCGGTAAAAATCCTTCACTACACCCCGGGGGAGGAAGTGCAGTCGCTTTGGGTGTGTTACCCATTAAACCAAGGGCCACCTTTTCCCTTACTCCTTTGTCACAAAGTCCTGCCTGTGCCTTCCACTCTAGAGTAGTCCTCGACTTCTTGGTTTCCTTCGCTCTGAGGCATGCACGCTTTGGTGTGGAATTTAATTTCAAAGGCTTGGGTGTACGTCTTCGGAAATGATGGTCACTGTGGCAGAAAGCTCGAGTATCTTTTACCTGTCTGGCTGTCAAATGTGTGAGGCTGAGGATATGAACAAAGATAAAACCAATTCTTCTGGAGTTCCTAGAGGGAGGTGTATGTTGACGTTAGAGGCACAGTGCAGCACTGGGCTAGTTCTAAATTAACCCTGAAGTGGGTAGAACTGGGGCTGGAACCCTTCAGGTGCAGAAGTTGCTGGTCTTCAGTAATAACATGCCAGCCCTGTTACAGTATTGTGCACTAGAAGAGAGTTAGCCCACGATCTCCCTTGCTTTACGGAGCAAGAAGCTTTGTTCTTAACTCTGCATCCCCTCCAGGTGTGTTTGGCAGAGTGAAGATGAGTGGTGAAGAGATTCTTGTGTGTGCAGTACAACTTGGAGAAAATTTCTGCCTCTATTTTGCAGGTAATTACTACCCACTGCTGAAAGACACATTGTCTTCTTTCTGCATAGAGTATCAAAATCTGATACACAATTCAATCCTTTTTTTGGGCTGGCATCCCAGGTTTTGTAGAATCTTGTTTTTCCCCCTCCCAGTGTTACCTGAGCAATCCTCAAAGCAGTTGCAATCCTCACCCACTTAGAGTGAGAGTTCTTAGATTATGGAGCCAGGCTGTTCACTGTAAAAACAAGGAGTTTGGGACAGTTGTCCCAGTGTGTTAAGAGGTCAGTACCATATTATTGCTGAACACCTTAAGCATTTAATAACTTTTTTGGTTTGAATACTGATTAAAACCAATTCCTTGATCAGTCTGATTTAATGTAATTTTCCTATAAGCTTCAGTCTGAAGTACTGTTAGCCAAGTATCTGAGTCAGTGAAATATTTGTTGCTTCATACAATAAATTCCTGTAAAGGACACTCAGAAAGGTTGGAATACTGTGGGGTGAACTTGGAATAAGTGGATAACTTACGATCTTACAGGATAAAGTTAGTCAGAAAACAGTTCCTTCTTTAGAAGCAATTTGTAATGACTGTTACTTGTCCTTTTGCTCACTTAGAATAAACGTGCCAACAAAACCAAAAATTTACATGCCATTTATTCCTTGATTTACAGGTTTAAACGGACCTGAGCTGCTCACCTTTAAGTAACCCTAAAACATATTGCATGCCTCTTGGTTTGGTGGTAACACCAGTTCTCAGATGACTGGTGGTTTCATCATTCTGCTGAGTTTTATTTCTTATGCTCACAAATAAAACACCCTGTAGGGCTAGAACAGCTCAGCTGGTGAGTCAGTGATGCTGGAGAGCACAACTGTAAGTGCGTAGGTGGCTGGCTGGTGTCCAACCTTGCAGAACAAAACTAGATAGAAAGTGGCGCGCTTTTTCTGGGGGCACAGCTTAATGTTGTTTTTTTCCTTTTTTTTTTCAATGCTTGCTTGGAACCAAGATGATGATGGTAAGATGAAAGCTCATAATTTCTTAACTTCATTATCAATTTTACCTGGACTAATCTGCTCGTGCATACTAACCCATAAATGCTTTGTGTGCCTTGGAGAACAAGTTTTCAAATTGATAATGGCTACTGGAAGAGAGCCATGGCTTCGCCTTCAGAGTTGATGTTGCTTTGTTTCTTCCTAAGGTAGAGAATAGTGTCTCCCCTAACAGACAGACCTTTTAATACAATTCTAATTGTTGGGCAAAAGATAATAGCTACAGTAGCTTACTTGATTCTGCACAGACTGCTGTATTTTGGGAAATCCTTCGGGGTTGTTACAAGCTGGAGGTGGAAAGAATGACATGGCCTCCATTTTGTTTGTGATTGCTATTCTAAGAATTTATTTCACCTGGTATTCTTAATGACAAGATTAACCCTGTAGCAAACTGTTAAGATCTGAGGAGATTACAGCTCTTTTAATATTTCTGCAGGGCTGGAATGTGATGCCTTTTGTAAGGAGAAAATTCTCCACAGAGTCCTTCGAAATGTAAATAGCCAGTTGCTTGTGGTTCGACCAGATTTAAACATGGCAGCTTTTGAAGATGTGACAGATCAGGAGATGAAAGCTGGTACGCTATTCTTCAAACATATACCGTAACCACTGTACTGCTTCTTTATTCTAGATGTGCTCTTGCTCTTTGTAATCACTGACTCTGAATGATGAGACTGCGAGTAAAGACTTAAACTTAGTTTGTAAAACTACAGCTAAATTAAGAGAGATGCAATTTTGTATCTTATGCATTGGTAATGGATTAGATTCCTGGATTAGACTGAAGCCTGCAGGATGTCCCATGCAGAAAAGGGCTGTTAAGATTTTTGATTAGCTATGATCACAAACTACGTTCTTTATCCTTTTTTTGGTTTTTTTTTTGTGTTGGATTACAAAAAATAATTTAGGTTTAAATAATGTATTTAGCACTAAAAGCTCTTAGTTTCTTCTTAGAGCAGTAGTTAACAATATACTTAACAGTTTTGGCTTCAATTTGGGGGGGGGGACGCCTTAACAATTCACTCAGAACTGTATTTGTTGAACATACTTATCTACAGATTGCATGTATACAGATACAATCTGACTTACAGATGACTATTTACAAATCCAATTCTCACTTTATGCATGCATGTAAAAGGATTTGAACATCCTACCCGTACTAACCGGTAACTTCACAGGCTTTCCTGCAAATTTTGGTTATTGAATGACTGCAGAAAGTCAAGTATATGCTACCAGCAGTCTTAAAAATTCAAGTCCTGGCTCTCCTGTCAGGAAAAGTATCCTGGGAAGACAGCAGTTGCCAGTGGAATGGTAAGGCATAATATGGTTAAGTTGTTGCAGCTCTCTCCTGAGTAGACTATTAATAATAAACAATTTATATTTAGGCAGTGGAATGCACTTCAACATTCACTATTACAAAACCACCACACCTTCAGCAGGGATGCCTGTTGCATTCAGCATCCAGGTGGAAGATAAAAATTATTACATGTGTTGTGAGAAAGAATGTGGGAAAATGATAGTTCGATTTAGGGTAAGTATCACCTTATGTATGTATATATAAGTAGTAGGCACAGTTAAGACTTGAAACATGTGAGCTCAAACAAAACTGCTCAGCACTTGTGCTGGGACTGACAAATTCCCTTTTTTCTTCCTCAGGAAGGAGAAGTTCCCAAAGAAATTCCTGGTGAAAGTAATGTAATCTTTTTCAAAAAGACATTTACATCTTGTAGCTCCAGAGCTTTTAAGTTTGAATACTCCCTAGAACGAGGAATGTTCTTGGCCTTTGAGGAGGAAGGCTGCTTAAGAAAATTAATTCTAAAGAAACTGTCAAGAGAAGATGAAGTGGATGAAACCATGAAGATAAGTTTCTAACTTCAGTCAGAATGAAAGTCACAACCTATGACATCAGTCTTAAAATATATTTTGGCTTTCAATAAAGGAAATCTTATTCTTTCTTCATCTGAGGCAAGCCAGTTTTATGTTTTTAGCTACTATAAATCAGGACAAAAATGAGCATCTTACAAAGGAAAATAAATTAAAATTCTTGGCAAAAAAAGCGCAGAAGAATGTTTTACGGTCAGCTAGAAGGAAAGAAAATTACACAATGAAGAAACAAGAACGTGCATGTCTGTAACAGTCCTGTATAGTTTGATCCCTAAAATCTTTACTGCCTGTTGATCAAACAGCTTGTGAATTCTGTTTCTCATAGATGTAGACATACTTTGGGGAGGGAAAGAAAACCCCTTAGAATAAGAGACTTCATAAGGAAACTGGCAAATAAAGACTTTAAGATTTACTTTTTTGCCTCAAGATTATTTCCTGAGCATCTTCATCAATCGCAGTTTCACAGTGACATTCTCACTCACCTTCAGATGAAGTAGAAACAACAATTTTTAACTTACTGGAAATCTTTGCTTAGAAAACTCCTAACTTACCTGAAGAATTAAAGTTCTACTAAAGCTGTTTGTCCTCAGAGAGCCCAAGGAAAAAAGAATTATGCTTTTAAAAGTTAACAGTAAATTGTAGGTTAGTGATGAAATGAGACATTTGTCCTTCTGAGAATTTGGAACAAATGTAGATAGAGCTGGCTCCCATTTTATTCTGTGTATGTGATAATGCAGCATATATTGGGGTCAAGCTGTGAACACCATTTCACATTCAAAGCTGGGCAAGCACTGGATTTCACCAAAACCAAAATTAATGTTGTGTATTCTGCATATTTAATACTGAGCAAATCGATCTGGCATGTATTCTTTTCTCTATGTAAGTGTTAGTCTCCCTCTTCTGTTCCAACTCCAGGTAGTGATAACCTGAACACTGGGTGCAGCTGGGGCCCTTCAACTTTGCCACGCAGAAGAGCTGATACAATTGTCATACCCCAAACAGGCAGAAGTTAATCAGAGAAAACAGGAAGGCCTCTGTCATGAAATGGAGAAAAATCCTCAAACTTGCAGAAGAGAAAAGACAAGTCTCAAGACTTGTTTTGGTAAAACCCAAACCAAAACTATAATTCCAGGGGCTTTAAAAAAGCAGGGGCATGAAATCACTTGTGCTAACCCTGACTGTCTCAGCTTTTCATGTTATGCTGCTCCTGCCATTTCACCTATCTGGCTGCTACCAGAGCACCTAGAGGCAGTGGGAAACCAATTTAGAATAAGATACAGCCACCACTGAGCACACTATCGGCTTAGGAAGAATTCACTGGAGGGGCAAAAACTCAAGAATGTATTTAACATGTCTGGATACTCAGTAGGGCTGAGTCCCAGTTTCATATTCCTGATGAATGTTCAAAAATGGAATTAGACCAAATGGTTACAGCCATCACAAGAATTAAGAGAAGTTAAGGGTAATTAAAGGGAAGTGATACAATTTCAACAAGATGGAGGAACAAGCAGATACTTAGAGAAACCTTTTAATTTTGCCTCAAAACTACAATGAAGCTCTCAGAGTTGTGAGCCCTTAACATTCCCAGAGCTCTTACACAACTCTCTTCTCACACAAGAAATCTTAAATACCACATACAGAAACATCTTGTGTTTGGCCTCAAAAGAGGAAGCGTCAAACACTTTCTATGATACATGCTCCGACTGTACAGAGGTACTTACCAATGACTCGTACATATGCATCTTCCTCACTATGACAAAATACTGAATGTTACGTTGATACCTAAATCGGACCACATCAGACAGAAGCAACCCTCTCGGTTCTGACCACAAAATTAGCAAAACAAAAGCAACTAACTACATGGTATTTCCAATGGTTACACAAGTAAATCAATAAATAAAAATTTCCAATCCAGATTTTTAAAAAATTAAATCAGTAAGGCTTGTAGAATCCCAACAGCAACTTACTGGTTTATTGCATAATCAGACTGATGGTAACACACAATTCTCTTCCTCTTACTATTTATAGTACCACAGAAGTACCATTAGAATGTGGAAACAGCTAACCACTCACTACTATGAAAGTCAGAAAAGATAAAGCAGAGAAGAAAGTTAAAAACCAGCATCTCCTTTCCCTCTGAAAACGTTCTAAAACCTACAGACATAGTAAAGAATGCTGCCTCCATCTCACGTCAAGCTATGATGGAAAGGGTGTGGTGGTTGTCATCACACAGGAAAATGTACCAGTGTTTATTTAGAAAAAAAAAAAAAAGTTGCAGATGAACATACACATTCTAAGGAAACCATGAAAGCCAGATGCTATTTATGACCCCTAAAATTAATCTGCACAGGTCTTTTTCTTCTCAATTATTACTGTATTTTCTAATGGGCTTTGCTCTTGTATTAAGTCACCTCTAAGAATTACAGCCAATATATATTCATAAAAAATGGTTTGTTTTATAACATCTAAGTGAAATAATGCAGAGTAACAGTATGAACAGTAATGTAACAGTATGAATTAGTAGTTGAACTTGATTTTAGAAAAAAACCCAACCATCTGCAGAGAAAACATTATTAGCGACCCAAAAGTAGTAAAAATCATGCACAATCACACACACGCAAGTTCTGTAAATTCTTTATTGTATGGATTAAGAAAACAGTATTCCCTTTTCTACATAACTCTCAGGGTCCAAGGAGTTACAGGGTGTGCCTTACATATGGTGCAGTTGTTGTGATGTCAGAAATAAGAGTTCAATTTTCTGCAAGTCCAGTTGGTTTTACAAAACAGGAAACCAAACAACAGTTGTTTTAGGAAAACACTCATTAAAGCTGCCATTACAAGGAAAGTTACCTTCAGCTATGTAAATCTGTCAGTGATGCAACTAATTGCTCCCAGTTTACAGTGCAGCTTAAATCAACTCACTCTCACCTCGACATTATCCACTTTAAATCTACTTTTTGTTTTCTAACTTTTACTGCTGTTGGATATTTCTTTCTGAAAGACTAGCTTTGAACTCGCTGCAGTACATACATATATGTAATATGGACCCTTGGTTATTTGTTTTGCATTAAATGTTGGTAAAAATATGATGAAGCAGAGGCAGCAGTGAACAATCATGTTTGTCACGGACTCGGTCGCATCTTAGAGGCTCCACAGCATGGCAACAGCCTTGCAGATACCAACATCGTGATAGTTAAAGTAGCAGAGGCCAGCGAAGGTAACAGCTGACAGTACGTACAGACCTGTATTGGCCAGTTTAATGGGTGTATCTCCATGGACATAGTCAGTTATTACCTGTCCAAGGCCCCTACAGAGTAAGAGGGAGAAAAAAGCTACAATCAGGAAAAAGCATTCCTCACTGAAATCCACCCAGATTGTGCAAGCATTCTGCTAAAATGGATCAAACACGTAACTTTTTTCCCCTGATATCATCAGCCTTTCCTAAAGAATGCCCAGTTCCCACCCAAAAAAGAAGACGCATTTATTTAAAAAAAAAACCCCAACATTTCACATACTCTATTAAAAAATACACATATTGGCTCAGAGTTTTCTTAATGGTACTGAGGAAACAAGGTGTCGAGCACAGCTCTCAGACGACAGCAGCTGCAGAATGTGTCCAAGAAACAGTGGGCAGCTTATCTGACTTCCAAGGACTGAAGAAAAGTAACCAAAGGAAATATCCTTCTTGTTTGAACAGCAAGGTATGGGACCAGCTATTGTCAAAAATGTACAGAAGGTTCCAAGATGTGCATTTAGATTAGAAAGCAGTGGCTATGAAAAAATGAGCATATTCCATTTTTTTTCCTAGGTCAATCAAATGGGAAGTGAACTCTTGGCCAGATTTAAACTATCTAGCCACAGGAAGACAGAGGATGCTATTAAACCAATGTGGTAGTTCTCTTCCTGAAAGCACAGTTTTATTTGCTTTCTGCAGTGACAGATGTCAACTTGGTAAAAAAAAGAAAACCATCTTTAATGCAACAATTTCCTTCCTAGGATTTTCTCTTGATCTAGCCTGAAACTGAAGGGCCCATGTTCCAGAAATTAAGACACACTAGTGACCTAGCAAGGTTCAAAGTCCTACAGCAGATGCCACTGCAAGTGAACACTGAGCTCAGTTTCACTTAGATGGGTTTCTAATACCATAAAGATGTCAAAAGGGGCACAACGAACCCCTGAATACACAGCGAAGAAGCAGAAAGTGGAAGCAGTCTGAAAGATGACTACTCTCAAACTGATATAGCTATTTTTTACAACTGGACAGTGCAATAAGGTCAAGTGCAAGCAGCACTTACCCTACCTTGAGCCTTCCAAAGTGCAAATAGATAAATAAGGCACATGCGACTTGGAATTCACAGGCTGCCCTTCAGCTGTCGTGCTGATAAGGCATTTTCATAGTTCTTCTCTTTGCCTGGCACAGTAAGACTGAGTCACACTAAGACTTCTCAGAAAAACTGGTGCGTGACTTTACAGCATGCTAATTAATTCACACAAAGCAATCACAGGAAAAAAACAGTGGCCCTGAGACCAAGGAAAGGAATTAGTGAGAAATAGCTGATGTGTGGTAGACACACAATCTAGCTCACAACATGACAGCTTCACTGGACAGAGAAATCTTTATTACATGCCAGCAAAACCAGAACACAGGTGTCCTGAGTGAGTCTATTCACAGGTTAGTGTCTGACTGATAACCACCTATCTATCTGAAGCACTATTTCCAACACATTTTAGGACAAAATTTCCTAAGGAAAAACATAGCAAAAGGTGAAAGAAAAACACCTCAAAAATATAAGCAACACTCCTCTGCAGTTTCTGATCAGCTACTAGAGGGATTATCTGAGCTGTTATGGCAAGCAAATGAATGCTTACAATCTTTTTTCTTTTAAAAATATTCTAGCACTGAATACCTATGAAAGTACAAGCAGAGAATTTTTCCTACATAGAAATGCCTTAAAGTTATTAAGACACCGTTTTCCAAGGTAAGAGTTTAATACTTGAGAAACTTTCCAGCTTAAAAAGAGAACAAAAAACCCCACACAAGTAGGGGAGGAATTCACTCTGAGCTGCACACAAGGCGTATTTCTCATGGGGGAAGTCCCTGCACTGTTTATGGAAAAGGGATTTCTAGTATGAACAATCCTGACCCTTTTGTCAACAAGAGACATTCACTAAAAAAATCAAATGTGCATGCACTGACAGAAAATGTCATCCAGAGAACCCATTTCAACACATCAACCTGCAACAACCTGTTCTATTGCCTGAAATTTCCCCCCATGGTCATACCCAGCATGGCACCCACATGCACATACAAACAAGTGATGAAATTCTCCAAAGGCAGGCAAGCTTAACTTCACGTATTTTGTATTTGAAAGAGCTCAGCCAAATATGTTCAAGGACAGCCACATTTCAGAGTAATTCTCTACTAGATTTGAGGGCTTCAGGAAGAAGCTCCCGGTCACAGTAAGGCAAGAATCCCTGGTACAACTTCATAAGGGCAAAAAGATTAAGAAAACCCGGCATCCCAATCTTGTCAAAGACCACGACTGACACAGAACTTGAAGAGTAAGGCCTTTGCTTGCATCTCTTTCCAGGTGCTTTATACTAGATTAGGAAATGTCAGTAGACTTACTGCCATATACAGATTTAAGACCTAAGGCTTGGAGACACCCTATCACTTTACTCTTAATTCTGAGGGACCTACTGTGCTTACCAGTGGCCATGGAGAGTGAGGGCTGCAGCCAGTGAATAATCCATGGCTGGTCCAGGATACAGGTAGGCTGCAGGAAGGAGACCCAGCAAGAGGACACTGACAGCTCGCTCACCTGTCCAGTGCAAAGACGCAGCCTTGGAACTGCCTGTAAGGAGAAGTATTTTTCAGTGCAAAGTTCCTGTTTGAAGTGCTGTAATCTTAAAACCAGATACCTCATCCTGAGCAGCACCACACGTGTTTTCTCTGACCCGATTACTAAGTTTTCATCCAAGCAAAACTTCGGTGCCTTTGAATCACTGCTACAGAATACGCACCTCTTTTACGATGTCTAAAAGGTTAATTTTAAATATTCTTCTCTTTGCTGCTGCTAAGAAAAAGAAGCTTCTTTTACTCTAAAGGAATAGAAGTTCAAAGGTAAAGTCAAAACAAACACCAGTCCTACTTTGGCAACCTGTGGTTCAGGCCTAAGGTCCAAGTCAACCATCACAGGAAAGAAGTGTCTCCGAAGGCAAAGCCCTTTTCTCTAATGAATTTCCTGACTTACATACTAGTTACTACTCCCACCTTTTGAGAAATGGCTTTGAGATCCAGATGAACACAATTACAAGTTCCAGTGAAACGGCACATCATGATAACTCTGTGCTCAATTCTGCCCAGGAACCAATATTACTATTTTTAACTGTAAACAGCAGATTAAACTGCTGGGACCATCACAGTGATGTATATGGTCTAGAAGTAGCCTGAAGGCTAAAGGATTTCAGTCCTCCATTGATACTCAGCTGGGTACAATCTGAACCACGTGACAGATGTCTCTAGAAACAGAAACACCAGTTAGGGAGCTCTGTAACCAGCTCTTAACTTTTTAGAAACATGCAAATACTATTAGGGAGGAAAAAAAAAAAAAATCCAAGCATCTAGAATGTTCTGGAGCAAACCAAAACCCTAACAGCATAAGCAATACTTTAAACCAGGATGTCAGGATCAGCCCAAGCTAAAAAAAAAAATAAATCAAGAACTGACTCTGTGAAATTCCCTTTATAATACAATAGCCCCAAAGTGCTTACCTAACACACAGATACTATCCATCCATCTAAACCAAAATGCAGATGTTTTTCTTTGGTTTTGCAAGAAGAAAGAAATTTAGAAAAGTGACAAGATAAGGAAAGCAAAGGACTTGAAGGGAAAGGGACCTAGGCTACAGACTAATGAGCTGCCCCTGTAGAACTCCCCAACCAAGAAGGCTGCACAGCGCATGCATGAAGGCTGCTGTTAGTACCAAGTCCTGAATAAAAGGAAGAAAACGGCTCAGATGTGTGGAAGTCCATTTCTTTTACAAGCCTTTCTCCATCCTCTCCACTTCTGAGTTGCACTGTAATGACTAGAAAACACCCTTAACCTCCAGTCACAACATTTCTCCTATCTAATTGAGCAACTTGCACAGACCAGAGCTTGGTCTTGCCAAGGTTATTTTTCATCATCTCTATAGTCTTGCCACATGGGGAGAGGGAAAAACAAGCTAAGAAATACCCTCTGCCTGCAGATCAGACTTCTCAGATTAATCTCAGTGAATCAGAAGCTCTACTGTTCAAAGCAAGAAAGCACAATTGCAGTGTTTTCGTGTTATTACCGCTACTGACCCAAAAGAAACGTTTAAACGCCGATTTCTTTTAAAATCTTTCAACCGTTTTCCCACAGCCGATCATTCTACCACCTTTGTTAACAGGCAAAGATTTACTTGTTTAACGTTAACATCTCCCATTTAAAGCCTTCCAGCACTCACACACTTAACACTGCCGCCGCAAACCCGAGCTTCACATCCGAGCAGCGTGGAGCCACCCGGCCCTTGCTTTAAACCCGAGGCGGGCACAGAGCTGGGAGGCGCGGGGGACGCGCTCTGGGGACAGCAGTAACCCCACCTCAGCCCCCCCCGCCCCGAAGAAGAGTTAATTCTTCCCAGCCCTTGGCTCCTTGGGCCATTTCAAATCTCCCGCCGGGCCCAGGCACCGCGGCGGACGCGGGGGCAACGTTCACACGAGGGATGCGCCGTGGGGCTGGACGGGGGGGGCACCGGCTGCCAAACCCGGTGTCGGCCACGGGGAAGAGGAGAGCCCCCCCCGCACCGCCGCGCACCCCGTCCCCTCCCCAGCCCGCACTCCGCGGAGCGGGACGTACCGTGGCCCTGCTGGGGGGGGCCGTGGCTCTGCCGGGCCGGAGCGCTGGGATCGGCGGCAGCCGCCAAGCCGGCGGGGCGGCGGAGGGTCCCGAGGAGAGCTGCGGAGAGAGCGGGGACGAGCGGTGAGGGCGGGCGGCGCGGCCGGCGGGCGCGGGGCCGGCGGAC
>NW_020799132.1:5878948-5884541 GCF_003259725.1 Athene cunicularia | reverse complement strand
TCAGCCCGACTCTTCAACCCCTCCAGGGATCCCGGGGACTCCCCCCTGCCCTGGGCAGCCCATTCCAACGCCCAACAGCCCCTTCTGCACAGAAATCCTTCCTCAGAGCCAGCCTGACCCTGCCCTGGGCAGCTTGAGGCCATTCCCTCGGGGCCTGGCGCTGGGGCCTTGGCTCCAGAGACTCATCCCCCCTCTCTGCCCCCTCCTGGCAGGGAGTTGCCGAGGGCCAGGAGGTCTCCCCTCAGACTCCTCTTCTCCAGACTGAACCCCCCCAGTTCCCCCAGCCGCTCCCCAGCAGACCTGTGCTCCAGACCCTGCCCCAGCTCCGTTGCCCTTCTCTGGCCACGCTCGAGTCATTCAATGGCCTTTGTGGGGTGAGGAGCCCAAAACTGAACCCAGGAATCGAGGGGCAGCCTCAGCAGGGCCGAGCCCAGGGGTACTTGTTTAGATGTAGACTAAAGCTAGAGCTGTGCTCAGTCACTGACAAGCAATCGCCCTCAGCACAGCACGTTTCTGTGATGGCCACTTGCCACACCAGCCTCTCCTTTCAGCCCTCCACAGCCACCTGGTTCGGTCAGGCAGAAACACATGGCACAGGGAGAACACAAGGACCACCTAGACTCCTCAGGCCTGTGCTCTGTCCCTGGGTTTTACTCCAAAACAATGACAAAACATCAAATATGCCTGGATTTATTTATTTTCTTAAAAGGCTTGGCTGTTCAACTGCAGGGAGAACGGCCCAGTACCAATTTCTCCAGTAATACACTGGGCAGACCAGAGACAGAACACAACACCCACCAAGGCATCTCTGTCAGCACAAACGGTTTCAGCATCCCCCTAGAAAGAACGAAGGAAAGGTAGACACAATGGCCAGCCCACGCCGGGATTCAGAGAGAAGTCTAAAACAAGCAAATGCACTGGTGTCTTTTCTTCATCATTATGGAGGGAGTCACTGCACCTTCAGCTGGAGTGAGAGCATTCCCTCATGCTCCCTTCTGTGTCCAGCCGACCACGGGTGTGCTGCCACAAAGGTCTGCTTTTGTTGGAGGACGGGAAGATAAAGCTACTGTAGGGTTAAATCCAGTGACACTTCCTCTGTTACGAGACTTTTTGTGTCCCCCCCTCTCCTATTGCAAATCTTAGTCATTGATTTGGTAGCCCAAAAAATGCAATCTGTTAAAAACTGAATTTTTAAAAAAATTAAAATGGTGCAAACATGCCTGTTTTCCCCCTGCAGACAGCCTATTTTCGTGCATCAGAGGTCAACCTGGTCACAGAAAAAGAATCTGAAGTTGGCAGGACCAGTCAACCTGTGAGACAGGCCACTGCCCCCCTAGTTTTCTGAACATCAAGTCAATGAAAAGCAAGGGGGCACCCACTGCAGGACGCTGAGGCTCAGTTTTTCCCCCTGTGGGCTGGCAGGATGTGTATAAACCACAGTGTTGAAACAAGTTGTACCATGGGGCAGTGCTGAAAGATAAATACCTGCCTCTGTCCTCTACCTTATGGTTTGAGCTGCAGCCTAGACTCATCAGTCTTCATCTGAGCTGTCCTCTGATTTTTCATCGGCAGCCACCTTCCAGTTCTTCCTCTTGCTCCTCTTCTCTGGTACTTCACTGTGGCTCTCTGACACAGAATTGTGACGTTTCTTTCTCTTTTTTGTGGGCCGTTTCTCTTTTTTCTCCTCGGATTCACTGTCCTCGGAGCTGCTGGTGGTTGAGCTGCTTGCATGAGAAAAGTCACTTTCCTGCCCAGAAGAAGAGGTAGGTTCCCTGGCAGGCACTTTCCTGGTCTTTTTCTTACGCTTGTGTTTCCCTTTCCGGGTGCTTGAAGTCTCCTCTTCTGAGCACTCACTCTCCCGGGAAGAATCTGATGATGTTCTCCCTTGCTCCTTTTTCTTTTTCTTTCTCTTTTTGTGTGATCGCTTTTTTTGTTTCTTCTTGTGCGATTTCTTTGTCTTTTTCCGTCTGTGCGATTCACGGGCAGTTTGCTTTCCCAGATGAGATTTCTTCTTCCCATTGATGGCGTTTTGTTCATCTCGTTCTTGCTGGTCACTGTAAAAAGAACAAAGGATGACCAGAAAGAAGCAGACAGGCAGGTGCAAGGCAGTTGAGCCTTCTCTGTCTCAAAGTTTTAAGCAAGCCCATCAATTCGTTCGGCTAGAGCAGGGAAGCTGGCACTTTGACAGGTGTAGTAGCTGCATTTTTTTTCCAAGTACTTGTTAACAGCTTGGGTCCACACCTTGCTGATACCCGTGTATAAGGTATATGAGCCAGAACCAAGGAGAATGTGTACTGAAAGCCACTGAGTGATGAAAACTCATTTATAGTAGGTTACTTCAAATCCATATGACTGACAGATATTGTACATAATGATTGTTAGATGTAGTTTAAAATTAATTAATTCTACCCAAGATCTTATTTTACAATTAAGTCTCCACTCTCCAGGATATTACAAGAATTTATATTCTCCAGATAAGGAGAAACAGAAAATACAGGTGCACTATAATGGAAAGAAGAACCCGGAGCTGGTATTTGAGAGGGTGTATACTGAGTTGATGTGGATTCAGCCTACTACAGATAGACCTTCCAGATTCATTACATTTTAGTAACTCAAGGTAAAGCTGACTGTCTAATTACTACTCCCCTCCTAAGACTCAGACAAGGGGGAACCACATTAATGGACTAGATTTTTTTCAGTGGGTGTCTGTAACTAAAGAGCACTGCTTTTCTGTATTAAAAACTTAAAACTCAGTTTGCAAAATTCCCTGCATAATCGGTCAGAAGATTCTGGATACATTAGTAAGCCTGTGTGCCTTACCTATCTGTATCAAACTCTTCAGGGTACAACTCTTTATAGCCACTGTGACCCCATCTGTAAGAAAGCAGAACCACCTGTTAGGAACAGACAAGGTGTTGTAAGGAAAAACTATAATTCTGAAAAGACAGAGCCACAGAACGAACATGAGTTTAGAAAGCAAAGAAGGGCTATCAGAACCTTCTCAACAAAGGAAGGGAGGAAATATGACTGATTTGGTTGGTACTATTTAAACACATCTTACGTTCTCAGACTTTTTTCCACTTCTAATTATGGAAAACTACAACTAAAATTCTTTTAAATATCCCTAGCTTGCATTTTCTCAAGGTTTTTTTAAGATCCTCGGGCAAAGTAATAAGTACTAAGCTTAGTTCCTATGCTTAGGACTGAGATTTTGCATCTTACTGTGATTTAGGAACTCTATAGATGAACTCAAACTAGGTATTCTGTGACACTGCAGTTCATGCATGTTACTTATTCATCCTCAAAATGAGATCAAGCATTATTTTATGGGAATACATACTGAACATGTACTAACTTTTTGGTACAGGACTCCAAAAAGGTGTTTTAATTACAGCTATAATCACAGAACATTAATTCCCCCACAGACCTGTCTGGCATGTTGGCTTCACACTCATAGAGCTTTTTATTCCAGGATCGGGCCCTAAGGAGATCATCTTCAACTAGGTCAAGAAAGTGTGAGTTCCTTGTTTTCCAGTCAGCCCTGTAGCCCTCCTCATCAAATCCATCACTGCGCATCCGACTGCTGCAGAAAGAGAACAGTTGTCCTTCAGCTGCCAGCTCTGATGGAGAAACTTTCTGAGCAAGGGGTTAGTCCAGCGAGAGGAGCAAAAATCCAGCAAGTCTTGGATGTCCATCTATGCAAGAAGACCAGCTATCATTTTAACAGACAGTCACCGACAACAGCTCTCACAAAACCAGTTCAGTACCTAACACTGGTTTTCACAACTTACTACAACCCTCTGGGCACAGCAAAATTCTTGACAGAGATGCTCCCAATGCTAAATTAGAGGAAGGGGTTATCCTGCCTGTCACAACAAATGCAGTTCTCTAGAATACTCTGCAGGAGCAGCAAAAAAGGAGAAGCCGAAGGAGCCAACTTACTAGAACTGCAATTTGATCAGGTACCAGGACTAAGACCCCAAAACCACAGAAAGCACCAGCATTTTGACTGATCTCACATGCCTGTGGCTTTAGTTTTGTTTCCTGCGCCAAGCAGCAGCCATGGACTTGGCATGAGTCTGAAAGGTGCTGTACCCCGATGCTAAAACATTCCTGCAGCATTCACTGTAAAGTCTTCATGGTAGTAACCTTCCCCCTGCCCTCCCCAAACCCAGCTTGTGAGATCCTCAGGCACGTCAGAATGATTTAACAGGTACCACACAAGCAGCAGTTAACTCTGGTGTGTTATAATAGTGCAGGACCCCACACTGTAACAGTTTCGTTTACTGCTGACCTAAACAGCAATACATTAGACTTTCCTCACAACATTCTGACATATTACTCAAGCACTTCCTAGCCATTCCTTCAGAGAGCCCAGCCTACTTCATGCTGTATTTTGAGGACTCTACATCTAGATGAAGAGATAAAAGGTTAGACTTGAGCAGAAGTCTGACCTCTTTTCAGGGACTCATTAAGGAGAAAATCAATGCATCTGTAGTCTTCATATATTGTAAACAGAATGCTCTGAAAGTGTTATAACACAAAAGGGTTCAGCAACTAAGTCAAGACAATTATCTCCTCCACACAACTGAAACACACCTGGAGGTGTCCGACAGCATTCTGCTTTGCCTTTTCCAGTAAGTCTCTTCTGTCTGCTTCTCCCACTCCCTTATTTTCCACATTTCTGTCTCTTCCTGAATCTGAAAGTCACAGAAGGGAAACAAGTGTAACATTAGGGAAACTTTACAGATATGCAGCATGTAAGGTCAGCTCTAGGTCAACACTCCTGCTAACAAAACTCACAGCAAACTTTCCTACCATACTAAAACTAGTTATTATTTGTAGCTATAACCAAGGTAACCAAAAGATAACCTCTTGATGGTAATACCCTACCAAAGCACACAGGTACAATACCACCAGAAATGTTGGGTTTGCCTGATTTTATCACCTCAGCTGTTCTGGCTCCCCTCCCTTGTCATTCACCACCATCCCAGACACACGGACTGTTAGAGAACTCGGTATGGAAATACCATCTGGAAGGACCAAGCCAAAATGAGAAGTTACACCACAGGCTGAAAAAACACAGCATGCAAGTTCTGCGTGGCCTGGCACAGATTTATGTTTACGGACACTGTAAATGAGTGATTTCATAAACATACGAAACAAAATTAATCCTGCTGGATGATGTCAGGACTTAATAGTTTGCTAAAGTTAAGGGAGTTTCTTAATCTTGCACTAAAATACTGGCTGTGCACATTAACAGAAAGTTTAAATTCCCTGATTCAATTAAAAATACGCACGCGGCACAACAAGAAAAAAACAAAACAAAACAAAACAAAAAAACAAAACAATTAAAAGTTTGCTGCTTTTAAAAAGGCAAATCATAATTTTAGCGAAAGTTCTGAGGGAAGATGTTTTACATCGGGCAAATCGTACAGGCAGAATACACACGGACATTCCCTCGGCAGGATGAGAGCTCAAGAAAACCAGGCTTAAACCGCAGGCGAGACTAACGCCGCTCACGAGCCCCTTCCCGCCCGCTCCCCACCCCGCAGCACCGGGGAGGGCCCGGCCCCGGCGGAGCCCCGGGCCT
>NW_020799132.1:5866855-5878898 GCF_003259725.1 Athene cunicularia | reverse complement strand
GGCTGGGCCGGGGCTGCTCTGAGCGCGGGGGGGCGCGGGGCAAGGCCGGGCGTGCCCCAGCGGGGACTCGAGACGAGTCCGGCCTTCGCGAGAAAAACTGGGGAAGCACAAAAATGGGACGCGCCGAAATCCCGAGAAGTGCTCCGGCACCGGGAGTCTCACAGTCGCGCCCGTTAACTTGTTGCCGTGCTCCTCCTTGAACGCGGGCTGCGGGATGGGCACACGGAGGGGTCCCACCTCTGGGTGAGGTTGATAAACTCTGCCCAGAAGCCACAGATTCATCTCCTTTGCTTTTATAATAAATCAAGTGATTATAAAGAATGTCAGCATATGGTACCGTAGCACTAATTCTGACACATAACTTTTTTTTTTATAGACATCTACAGCATTATAGATATTGCATATAACCCAGATGTTCTCCAGAGGGCAGAAGAAAACCCAGAAAAAATGCAGCACTTGATCCACTTGACCCTTAGATTTGTTGAGGAGCGATGCAAACTTGTCCTTTCTTATCTGTACACCGTTGAATCATTCAAATTGAAGGGAAGCCTGGAAAAGATGCAGCAACGTCTGACGGGACAGCAGATGCCAACTCCACGTTTCAGTCAGAGCACAAAGACGGGTATGTAGAGATCTGCTGTCCTTTTTCTTTCAGATTCTCCAACATTTATTCAGGCTTCATCTCTCTAACCCCAATCCTTGCCATAAGCATAAACCAAATGCTTCTCTAAGAGTTCAGCATAAGGCAGTAGGATTCAGACCAGACTTTAGTTTAACCCTGCTGGCCTACCTGTGTTCATCTGTTTTACAGCTGAGAAACTGTAAGGACACTGAAACAGCAAATTCCCTTTTTCTTATATCCACTAGACATGGGAACTCCACTTGGGTTTGTTCCTTTGAGGCGCTAAGTTTCTTTCGCTCTAACCTGAGTAAAAGGGATTGCTGCTGTAACTAGTAGTCAAAAACCTTTAACCTGTTGGCAATAAAACCAAATCATGGCTGAAGGAGAAACTGCCAGTGTCTTCAGCTGACAAAACTGCTAATTACAGTTAAAACTTTCATGATACGTTTGTCAAGTGGCATAACATTACAGATCTTAGTAACTGAGTGATATGTGTGAAAAACTTATTTTTCTTGAAAGAACTGACACTTGATCAGCTGCTGCACACTCTGGAAGCCGAGGACTGCAGCAACGCTCCCGTGCTCCTGAAGGAAGAAAGTGTGACACAGTCTAAAGCGCATCTGATAGAGGAGATTACCAGTACTGAAATCGCAGAGAAGCCAAGTGCTCCTGTCTATGAAATGATCACTGTGAAAGATGCAAACAAAAACCCACTCAAAATTGAACTCAGAATTGAATTGCCTAAGGTTAGCTCTGTTTCTGAGTGTGATCTGAGAATTTCAAAGGTAAGACAGCAGAAAGAATAACCTTGTGTTTTCTGTCTAGTATTGAATTCCTAGAAACGCTTACTGCTAATCTGTTGTCAAGTAGTTAATCAGTATTTTAATTTTCTTGATTTAGGACGACGTAATTATTGAAGTCCCTGAAAAATACAAATTACAACTAGATCTGCCAGAAGTGGTGGATGAAGAAACAGCTACAGCAGTATTTAACAAAGGAAAACGGGTATTGTTTATCACAGTGCTAGTTGCCAAGAGATCTTTAAAGCCTGCCTTCTCTCCAGGTCATGATCACAGCTGAGAGCACAAAAGCTTCGAATGTGAATCCTTAATTTTTAGGTGGTGATGAGGTTGGTATTTTTTTTAATGACCTTCTAATCTTCAGTGGTGAATACCTTAAATGCCTTTAGAAGATGCATGTAGAGGAACACTAGGACCACCCAACTTGGGGAAAAAATAAGTAAAGATTGTAAATATTCAGGGAGTACCTGAGTATGTTAACAGTTGTAGCAAAGAACCATAAATGCATACATGCTTTACTACATCATTGATTTTGCCTTAAGGTATAGCAGGAACAGTTGTGAAGTCGTTTTGCTAAATAATTGGTTACTAGATCCCATGATTAGAACAGCTCTCACATTATTTAATGCCAGAACAAGCAGCAGAGGTGTCATAGAGAGTTCTACCAGCTGCCCTGCACGCTGCTGCTGTTCTCTTTAGGACAATTCCTGCTGATCTTACCTGGAGTAGGCTTTGTGGTCTTTTCAGTCACTAAATACGCTTCACCTCACTTCTTACCAGTTTGGTAAGCTCTGAATGAGACCATAAAACAGGCTTACTCTGTACTACTCAAAACAGCACAGAGAGATTCAAAGCTCAGGAACCCTCGGCATGAAGCTAGCAACCAAAACCAGTCTTGGAGCAGCACTTCAACTAGGAAAACCATCTGTGTTAGTTTACACAGATACACAAACCACAAAGGAATACAAAGCAACACAAAATTACTTCAATGATTAGTAAGCATTACTAGAATTAATTGAGAAGGGGACAAAAGTTTTAAGTGATCTTCGTTTCATGACTGGTTTAATAGTAGGGTCATTCTTATGGCTTCCATGACACATTTGCACTACAATCACGTTTCTGTACTGATACCAGATCAGAAACGGCAAGATAAATAGGTTTTGAGCTGCAACTTTAAAATACAGGTTTACAAACGAGTAAGTACTCCCAGTTTTCCCCCTTCTTTCTTTCAAAGAAACTTAGATTGTTGCGTTGAAATACTGTTCAGTTGCAAGTCCAAGCTGAAACTGCAGCAGTGCACAAGCTGTCCTGTTGCACCAGGAGTCACCCTCAGCACTCCAAGCACACACAACTCAAAAAAACCTACATAGTGCAAGTGTTCCAGTCTGACAGTCACTCACAGAGTGTTTCCACAACATGAACTATTTCGTGTTCTCACTGCAGGAGGAAAGTGAAAGGTCTCCGTAGCCAGAATTTCGAGGTTCTAGTGAAAACTGCAGCAAGGAAGCCAGGAAGATTAAAGTTTGCTGCTGCATGACCGTAATAAAGCATGTATTATTTTGGAACATCTGTGATGACAATTTAAAGTTAATAGGGTGAGTTTCACTCTCAGACTGAGAGGCTGAACAGCTCTGACTGTGCTACAGCAGTACAGTAAAGCCACACACAACTGAACAGAAAAGCACCAGAACGTGTTTTAGTAGTTGTCAATTCCAAACATTTAATAGAATGTAGGTTCACTAGAGCAGGTCTGGAACCAAGATACTTTAAGATCATGAATTTTTTTTTTTTTTTTTTTTGCTTAAGCCAGACATGAAAACCAGGTATCACAGCAACCGGACATTAAATAGTTCCCACAAAAATATTTAATTTCCACAGTATTTTCTTTTAACATCTTTAGTGAATTTTGTAGAACTTTACAGGAAACAGTACTTGATGCAATATACAGAATAACAGATGACTTTAACTTCTTTTTTTTTTTTTAAACTTTTCCCCCCCTATTTAATTATCCTGGTCACTCTGTAGTAACTACACAGTCGTCCTTTTTACATTGACATTTCCATGTGGAAAGTGGAATTTAAGAACGTTCAGCACTGCACCCCTTTCAGGATACAATGACTGGGGTAACTGGACACAAGTCCAACAAACTACTGAAGCATTTTACATACAATATATACATGGGTAGCACATTCTGCAGCTCACTGAGGCTGGGACAACATAGACAATTCAGGGAAGAACCACAGTACCAATGACTAGTGTCCTATGTTAGAATGCTTGAAAAAAATAATTCCAAACATTCGAGTCATCACATGATTAATATCCACTGATGGGATTATCAGCATGTGTGATTTGCCTATATTGGGTTCCAACACACAGATTCTCTTGAACGTTCTGCAAAACAGTTACTTCCATGTCATCGTAGTCTTAGCGCGAGGAATAGCAATTAAAGAGTTTTCATACAAAAAGCACACGTAAGTGAAAGTCCACGAGAAGACAGCACATTCCCTGTGGCATCTGAGAGCTGTGATCCCACAGACAGCAGTGCTCTTTCACCTTAAAGTGCTCAAATGGGATCACATAGCTGAGAAGGTCCAGACCAGTGCCAAATTCCAAGGGAGATTTGGAATGCAAGCACTTGGCCTTTGAGAAACTATTCCCAGGCGCTTCAGTCCCTTAGTGCCTCTGTCACACTCACCCACCCCAGCAGGAGAACAGGATAATGAGGGAATTCACCTTCTACTAACTTGTACGTTTCAGTTACCATCTCATCTGAACTCCTGGGAAGAGATGTTTAGAATTCAAATTTCTGAGAACACTGAGGTCATGAAATTGCTTGGTATGTACCCCCCTGTTCATCCTAGTTTAGAAGCAGATGGCAGTATGTGTACTGCCTGCATCATTTTTAAATCTGGGATGCTTAACTCTGTTTTGGAAGAGTTTGCAAGTTAACTGTATAAAAATACAGTATAGCTATAGTATTGCTCCGAAAAGCACTTTTGCAAACTTTTTTCTGTACATACTGGTAATAACATTACCAGATAATATAATACATATTTAAAATAAAAAAGGAACTCTTTTAATAAGTCTGAACACTAAAGTCTAAATAGCTTGTTTAAAACAAAACAGTGTGACCCAGGAAAATTTTGCTTGCATAGTTAAATTATAGCAGCATGGTTACTGGCTTTTCAAGGAAATTCTTGAACTCAGCAAGCCACTGTGCTCCAACTGCTCCATCTACAACACGATGGTCACAGCTCAGTGTAACAGACATCACACTAGCCACATCAAATCTGTGAAAAAAAAATTTAAAAATTACAAATGTTAACACAATCCTCTGCAAGTCAGTGCCACTAACAAAGCAAAAAAGCTTTTATCAGAGAACCAGCAATAGGAGTTGGTGCTAGTAACAGAGGTTTCTCCCTGTGGACTTTTAAAAAAGATTACACTAGACAGCAGATCATATTCATTCCTTTTCTACAATTAAGAACCACATTTTTATGTTCCCTTTTTATGACAGGAAGCTCCTCTTCCTTTGGATCACAAGAAGAGTGCAACACGATCAAAGAAAGAGCCATTTTAACCAGCAACCTCCAGTTTCCCCATGTATCAGTGATAGACATCTAGGACTGTTAACAAGTTCAAATAATCCTAAACGTGCTCCTGGGTCTGTGCTAACTCAAGCTCCAAACACAGTGATATTGCACACAGGACACTTGCATTATAATCCATCCCTTAGGTTTTCCTTAAATGCAAATTTAAGCAAGTCGTTAAAGAAGAACAGGTGTGTAAACTGTTGTGGATCCCACACCCTTTTCCAAAGTTTAACCCTTAAAGAAAGAAACAGCATTTAATTAACTTGCAAAGAAGGTGCAAGAATAAATCTACGGCAGATCATTCCTAGGCACTGTGTTTAACACCCGTGTGACCCTTTTATACAAGATCTCACTGCACTTCTTCAGAAGGTACTGAAAGCAGTATGTCAATAATTCGTTTTGGGTTTTAAATTATAATCTAATAGAAGTGTTAGAAAACTAGCCATTATTTCAAAGTTTGAATTCAGAAGCTCAGTATATGCAGAATCAGATGAATACTTGCCCTTTCTCATTATCAGCTGGCACTAGCCTTTTCTCTGAGGAACCAACTGCGAGGATGCAGGCTTGAGGTGGATTGATTATGGCAGAGAAATTCTTAATCCCATACATTCCTAAATTGGAAATTGTGAAAGTACCACCCTGCAAGAAAAACACACTCATAGTCAAATTCACAGAAGCTGTTTCACGTGGAATATTAACGAAGATGGCTGAAACATCACAAAACAGGCTTTGCTCATTCTGAGCAGGGCTTCTGAACAGAAGTCAAGGGCAGCAGTGTTTAACAGCAATCCGAGTTTCTCACCTGGAATTCATGAGGCTGAAGTTTACCTTCTCGGGCTTTAGTTGCCAAAGAAACCACATCCTTACTAATGGAAGCCAGGCCCTTGATGTGGGCATTAAACACAATAGGGGTTATAAGCCCTGCAGGAGTGCTAACTGCAACACTAACATCCACTACGTGATTTCTGCAAGACACAAGGGAGATGCCAGTTAATTTAGCAAGATAACAAAGAAAAAAATTTTCAGCGCTGTTCAGACAACTCTAAATTAAATCTGCAACAGTTATTTCATCTTGCACACTAGCCTTACATGCAAAGTTCTTAGCACTTTAATGAAAACTCATCAACCTTTGCATTATACCTGTTCCCCTCCCTCCTCAAATCCCAGGTCTGCTATTTAGCCATGAACAAAGAAAGTTTCTGGCTTCGACCGTACCATAAACTTACTGCCTAATAACTGTGTCCATCCATGAAGAATTTGCCTCAGGCACCTTCAAGCATGCCAGAGCAGAAGCTTTAATTATGAAGTCATTGACAGAAAGCTTAACGTTATCCGAGACCTCCTGTAAATAGAGATTTGAGGCATCAGTTTGGATATCGCTGCGGTGCAGCCTTGTTTAGAGAAAACATTAGAAAACAATCCCACTACTTGTAAGCATCAATATTTGAAGTGCATGAATACACCTCCTTCATAATTTAAGGTGGCCCAATCTTTTTTAATGTCTGTTTTTCCCCAAACTTGGGTTAAAAGTTATTATTTTGCTCGAATTTCTACCCTTTTTATCCTTAAAAACCTTTTTACCCTTTTGCCCTACTTTCCAGCTGGAAGAATCAAACACCACCAAGCAGAGCACAAAGTGGCCCTCTTAGGGAAGTCAGAAATCCGTGCATGGGTAACAAGTCTTACTCTGTCACAGACAGTCCAGAACTGATCTACAACAGGTAGAAATGGCACTGAAAAAGACTAATTTTTTTCAAGCCAAAATGGCACTATCAACAGTAAGCAGGGTGGACAAACCTGTGAGAAAATGCAGCTTTCCCCACACACACATTCTCACCATGCCTAAATGCTTTACCTGATTGAGTTCTTTCCTTAGCACCAGTACTTCTCCCATGTTTACATCAACAGAAAGGTAATAGTGAGGTATTGTTTGTTTAGACTGCATCAGCCGCTGAGCAATGACCTGCAGGTATACAACGAAAGCAACGAAAATAAATCCATTTGGAGAGCTCATGACTGCAAATAATGACCTCTGAAAGGAATCAAGTCTTCTCACCCTCCGAATGTTGCTGATAGGGATATCTGTGAAGGTCCCCACTGGTGCTGCTGCAACTGCAGCAGCTGCAGGAACTGCCTCTGGTGCTGGAGCCTGCAATCAGAGAAAGGCAGCACAATTCATAGCACTATCCAAACTGTACAGAATAATTCAGTATGTGGGACGAGTGCTGAGACTGAGGTGTCTCTGCCTTAAGAGCAGCAGGTGTTTCTACTCTCTAACCTCACCTCTCCAGTACCCAACAGATTCCTCAGAATTCCTATATTCAATGATTACACTGAATGAGTTAGAAATACAACACTGATACACGCTGCTACGAAGCCCCCAGAGTAGGAAGCCCCGATAGATGGTTGGTTTACATCCAGCAGAGGGGTGTGCTGGAGGGCACTCTCAAACTGCGCTTGGCCACATCCCTCCCAGCAGCACACAAAGCAACACTTTCATTGTCTCATATAAATGACAAGCAATGGTGTAAGAACAGACCTGGGGACAGGCTGTTGGTTCCTAAGTCTGGTTTTCATTCTCATTGCCTCATTTCAGCAATGTTGAATCAGCAGGGAGTGAGTTCACCTCAATCCATAACAACGTAGCAACCAAATTAAGGGTTGGGAGCACACTTTTTTTTCCCCCCCTCAGTGAAATACCAAAAGCACAAATAAATGAAGAAAAACTGTGTTTATGACAGGCTAAGCTTTACAACCTAACAGTCACCACAGCCCGCATAGCATCATAACCAATCCAGCAATACCAGTTCCATACAGTTACTGCATTTCTCCAGAGCATTTCCATCACTATAATAAAATATCTATTCTTGCAGACCTCGAGCCTACTCACTGGAGCAGCCTTTGGTGGCACAAATGACTCCACATCTTTCTTTGTGATTCTACCATCTGGTCCAGTACCTAAAAGGGTCAAAGGAAAACAAAGAGGATTTCAATTATTTGCAACAGGGCATCGCTTCTAAAGGCACCAGTTTTATTCAACAGAGGTAAATCACTTAACACATGCACTGGTGAGGACAGCTGCACAGTCAGCAAGTCTCTGACAGGGATGAAAGAAAAGAACAGGCAAGTATGTACCTAGAGGGACAGACGCTTGATAGTGGGAGCAAGGAAGCAGAACAGCAACCTACCTTTCACTTGGGCAAGGTCAATTCCTTTTTCTGCTGCCATTTTCTTTGCCAGGGGACTAACCAGGATCCTTCCTTTCCGGGGAGGTGGCCCAGCTGTGGGGACTGCTGCAGTAGAAGGAACAGCAGGCTGGGGAGGAGCAGCAGCAGGAGTTGCCACCACCTTAACAGAATCAAAGCCATTAGCTTCGGGATCATTCAGCAAAAGCTTTGAAGGTACAGTAAGAGAAAAGGACCATCTAATTACCAGTCAAGAGAATAGCAAAAATAGTCACTAATCTGAAAGAATTTTCAGATTCAGAGAAGTTTCCCAGTTGCAGAAATTAAATCAAAAACTTCCTGGGAAGGAGGCCAACTAAGCTGCTGAACCATACACCCAAAAAACCTGAAATAAATAACTTATGCTCCCAGTTTTCAAGGATGAGGCATTATTACTGGCACAAGCAAGAGGCTGGAGAAGAGATCAAAATGAATGACCATCAGCTCCAATTTTTGGAGGGCAAACTAGCAATCACTTGTTTAGTCACCTGTCACCAACACGTGTTATCCTTGCATTCAAAGAATCATAAATGTTAATGCTGGAGGCTTAATGCTTAATGTTAATGCTGGGCTTTACACTATCAAGCCAGCAGAACAGTTCAGATCAGACTTCTTAATGGTCCCTGTGATTTTTCTCACATGCCACGAATGGTTCTTACAGGTGGAGGAGGAGGAGGAGGAGGAGGAGGAGGAGGAGGAGGAGCTTGTGCCTTCATGTCAGTTACTGCAGTGTCCTGGTAGTCAGCAAAGGCTGGGATATCACTTTCTTTCTCCACAATGATGCAGAGAGTTGTTCCTAATGGCACATCTCTTGTTCCTTCAGGCACCAAGATTTTTGCCAAGTAGCCTTCTTCCTGCACTTCAAAGCCTGTAAGGGAAAGAAAGAAAACTGGTTTGGTGCCCGATGCAGCTGAAGAGTTCCTCTAAATGCTGCTTCTAAAGACGTTGGTAGCTAAAGCGCTGTCCTGTAGTTAGCAGGCAAGATAATCCTTTTCAGTGCAATTAGCAGGGAAGCATCTCCATGCACTGTACATTACTGAGAGATATTTGATGAAGAAATAGAAGTGGTTTAGGAGCGCCAATGTTTAGCTCTCCAATGGATCGAGAAGTTAACAAAATTTCTTTTAGCTGCCCCACAGCTTCACACCCCGGGCAGCTGGGAGAACAGCTGGCACAGAGCCCACTCTGGATCCTCCCCTTTGAAGGGCACCTCATCCATTCTTGACTTTGGAGTTGACTCACCTATTGTGGCTTTATCTGTCTCAATTTCTGCCAGTAAGTCTCCCTCATTCAGTTTTTCCCCAACCTTCTTCTCCCATCTCTGCACTGTGCCCATTGTCATGGTAGGTGACAGGGCAGGGAGAGTGACCTGTGAAGCCAGAGGATACAAGAGAATCAGATTCTGGTAATCCAAAAGGAACACGGTTTTAACTCCTGACTAAATGATGCCAACCTAAAGAACTTGCCAGCCATTAATGCACTCCTAGATCTGGCTCCATTACAGCAAAGCACAGTGCTGTCCCATATTGCTAGTTTGGCTTCTTTTATCAAGGCCTAAGCAAGAAAACAAGCAAACGCAAAGAGCATGAAATCTATATATCAAAATAATTATTAACACCATCACATTGGGAGTATCTTGCAGCTGCTATCTGCAAGGCTAAAAGGAAGGATGAAGCAAGTCACTTTGCCTGTGACAAACAAGGCCCCTTTAAAAGCTATACAGACTTGTCTTCCAAGAAGCACTCAGAGATGCATGTTCTGTGCGTAAACACAAGATGTGTGAGCACAGAGCACAACGGAACAGATAAGGTAGGCAGTGGGAAGTAAGCAAGTTTAGTAGCTAAAACACAAGTCAAATTAAGAAGCCTTTCATTAATTCTTTGTTCAGTTACTGACTGCATAACATCTCAGACAAATCAGTTTCCACGTGTCATCTGTGGAATGAGGTTTTAGTATTCCAGGTTTTCTTTTTCAAACAAATATCAGAAATATCCCACTACAAAGTGCTCAAATACAACAACAGTGGATATACCCTTCAGTATCTAAGCAAGGTACAAAGATTATCCTCAAATACAACTCATTAACAGTCACCCACACACACATCTGGTGTGTTCATCAGAGTATTCACCGACTTGAGTTCTGCTCTGAGACGTAAGCAGGGCCTTCAAAGCTTATTCACACTTAACACCAGGTCTTTTTCTACCAGAACTGCCCAAATAATGCAAATGTAGCAGGTTTTTCTAGACTGCTGGAGACAAGTCTCTCCTCTACTAGAAGCTGGGATGCTAAAATAATTTTCTGACAAAAAGCTTTCTGGGACCTCCCCAAACACCCAAACAGTTCAACTGGCAGATAGATAGTCCTGCAATTATAGCTAGTAACTATTGGTAGTAACTGGAGCTAGCAATGCCAAGGACAGAAAAAGAGTATAACAAGCCTTAAATCATCAGCAACGCTCTCTTACCTGCATGTGAGGAGGGTAAGAGCTGCCAGGAGCCTGAGGAGAAGGCTGAGTTGGTGGTGAGGGAGCTGCAGCTTGAGGGGGAGGCACTGAGGCTGCAGGGGGAGTAGATGCTGCAGAATCCAGAGTATAATTTTTAAAGGCATCAACATATTCAGGCCTAGAATGAAACACAGAACCACAAAACCTGTCAGATGACTGTCTGCAAGTCAAGGCACACAAGAAGCCCCAAGAGAGAAAATTCAACTCAAGGTTTAGCAATATACATACTTTTCTACTGTGATACATATTACAGCCCCAATAGGAACATCTCTTGTTCCTTCTGGCACCAGGATCTTGGCCAAGTAGCATTCCTCCACACTCTCAAAGCCGACTGTTGCTTTGTCTGTCTCCACCTTTGAGAGAGAACAAGATTATCATGGCAACGGAAAAGCTCAGTGAGCTCAGAGCCATCCAGTCTGACCATGTAGGGTCACAACACACGCAATTCTGCACAAATTACCCTGTGACACCAGCTGTAGGAAAGCATGCTCTCAAACAGGTTACACGCTGCTTCTGCTGCTCAGAAAGAGGAAAAGCAGCAAACAGCTTTGAAAGGCTTGTTCCTGACAGCATCTGTTGGGATCTGTGATCTTTAACCCAAGATCTGTGTTCAAGCGAGAACCCAGGATGAACATGCAGCTCATCAGAAATGCAGCACAGCCTGTGCCCCCAGGATACCTCTGCTATGAGCTCCCCTTCGCCGATCTTGTCACCCTCCTTCTTCTCCCAGCGTGCGATGGTGCCCATCTGCATGGTGGGGGACAGAGCTGGCAAGGCCACCTGTGAGGAATAGGGCAGTGGTACAGCCCAGACAGCCCTGACAGTGGGAACCCCACATCCAGGGCACAGGCTGGGACAGGGGGCACAAAGGGGAGCCCATCTGCAAATCCCCAGTGGGTCAGAACTGCCTCCAACCTGCTGGTAAGGCCCCAGGGCAAACCAATACTGGGCTGCTAAGATGGAGCTGACCGAGAAAGGGAGAAGCTACGCCAGGGGAGCCGGAGAGGTACAGGGGAAAAAGACTCGGGGTAAAGGGAGTGGTGGCTGGTGACAGTACAGGGATCTGGGGCAGCAAGGCCATGAGAACCGCGGGAGTGGGGAAGGAAGAGCTACAGTTCCCCAGGGCAAACCGAGCTGCTCGGGGAGGGGAAGCAACACCCGAAGAGAGAAAGTGAAGGGGCTGCCCCCGAGGCGGGGGCGGGGTACGGCGACGGGACAGAGTCCGTCCTCTGGGGGCCCCGGTGGATACAGAGGCACGAACATCGGGGGGTGGGGGGCACCCAGGCTGCCTAGAATGGGGG
>NW_020799132.1:5824064-5866805 GCF_003259725.1 Athene cunicularia | reverse complement strand
CAGCGCGTACCGGGCCCGCCGTGCCCCCGCGGGGGGCGCTCGGGAGAGACGCGTGTTCGCGCCCCCTCGGAACGCTGCTCGCCGTCGCGACCCCAGAAGGGGGTAGAGGAGCCTCGCATTTCGGGTCAGTGGCAGGAGCTTGTCACCAGGCAAGAAAATCGGGCTCCAGCCAAACCAGAACATCGTATCTTCGCATAACGCCCACCCGACATTGCAACAGGCCCACTTGGATTCTCGCTGTCGCTATCGCAGGGCCTAGGTTTTAACGATTCTAGATTTCAGCAATTTAACAGTCCCAGCTCTGCACGGGAACACATAAATCCAGAAGCTATTCTGTGCCGGGATTGAGCAGCCCGGATTCCCCCACACAAAGTCTTCCTCTACATGCCTTGAAAGCAATGCTGCTCTGCAAGGGGCGGAAAGCGCAAGGGCGAGGTGGATGCTCCTGAGCACACAGGACTTGCCTTGGCAGAGCTCGGCCAGGTGCAGCAGTTTACACAACCTTGGGGATGGAAAGAGTGAAATTTGCTCTTGCCAAGGCAGCTGAGCAGAGCTCGTGTTTCAATTTTGTATTGTTCTTGCCAGTTTTAAGAGTGAAAGCTAATTTTACTAACAGCTGAAGCCTGCTCTTCAGGGCATCTGATTCTAAGTTTGCTAATTGCACAAGTAGTAGAAAATCTATGCTTTCCTAAAACATTGTGGAAAAGCGACAGAAGAGGTCTTCTCCAGGACCTACAGGAGGCTAACCTTAAGCACTCCAAGTGATTTATGCATTATCCCTATCTGTGCCGTATCCTTCCAAAGCCATCTTCCCCTTTACAAGCACTGAACAGACTCAGTTTGCAAACCCCATTTTATTGAGATAACTGGTCCACTAATCCAAGGCTTATCCAGTCACGTGTCCGGTTTAGATGTACAGATAAAGCTTCACTTTCCTAGAGAGCAGGCTTTAGAATAACTGCCCTAAGAGATGAATGCAAACCTCAGTTTCTATGAAAATATAATTTTACACTGAGCATGTACGTTACAAAAGCAAGCTACAAGTATAGGAATAGGAAAGTAACTCTGCAGAAAGTTGGACAGAAATAAACAGATTCAAAAGAGTGAAAAATACAAGCCCTGGGTATGATATTAAGAGCGCATCCCCAGAATAAATCGACTGAAGTCAGGGTTATAGCAGTGCCGAACTGATTTAAAACCAGTATCTTTTTGCTTTTATCAGAGAGAAACATCTGGTCAACAGCTTTTCCACCTGATACCCCTTATCCCCGTGCTGAGTATTCTGTACCTCCTCCAGACCCCTTTCTGTCAATCACACAAAGGTAAAAAGTCTGAAGAAGGCTGCAGTGTCAGTACAGAGATAAAGCTGATCCCAAACTGTTTATGTTTGCAGCTTATCAGAGCAGCAGCTCTTCAGCTTCAGGGACAGCAACTGCAGGAATTCTACCTTGGCTATCGCAGAGGGGAGCTGCACACAGGAACCCAAGAACAGAGCACTGCTATCAGTTCTCTCTCAGGGGATGTTTTCTTTTCCTAGCTTACGTGGGATGTTAGCATGATGAAAGGTATGGACCTTTCTGCCAGCCCCAAAAGCAAGCCTTTTGTCCAGTCTTGCTCCTCCTCAAACACAGCCCATTGTTGCTCTGGAGAGCGTGTGTCTCCATACAGGGTTCAGTGCTTGGCTCTCTGGTGGCAGCAAGAATATTAAATGTGACCATGGTTAGTCACCTGCACCGATCGAAGAACAAAACCAGGCTGTCTCCTGTATCAGCTAACAACTGTTTTCTTCATAGGAAAACTGGATAGCTATGGGCTAATGAACACGTATCCATTAGAACCTCTGATCACATTAACAGCCTCCCACGTCTGCAGCACTCCAAAACGAAACTGCTCATCTTTGAGTAGCAGAGGGGGTTAGGGAACTGGCAACCCCAGACCTTGAAAACGGTCTAATTTTCTCCATAAAATTCTAGCCTGGGTGCGTGGCTCTTGTTGAAATAAAACTGATGAGCAAAACCTGAAGAAAGAAACACTTGAGAAAAATTTGCAATTCAAATACAATTGATTTCAGTATAACAACCCCATGCTCTCTTTACCAGCCCACTAGAGATCATGCAACAGAGAAACTATTTCCAGGGAGGAAGAAAAATCTGTTTCTTTTCCAAGAGAGATGTATTCCCCCCCTTGCAGCCCACTGATGAACTTGTTCATTGATGAACTTTTCTACTTCTGTCTGTGAGGAGAAAGTCACCATAACAAATTGTCCAGAACAGAAGGCATGTTGTGTTGGGCCAGTCGGGCATAGAGCCACATAAAGGCCTTGAGCTACTTCCTGGACAGTGAAGCAGTGAGAAAATAAATAGTATTGTTGCTGCCTATTACAGCTGGCAAAAATATAAAACCCAGTAGGAACTAGTTGGACTTTCATAGTAAAATAAAGTTATGAGCCCAGTGTTGTGTTAACAGGAGACGATACAAAACATCTCAGCATCCACTAGAAAGTGAGTAAAACACAGTATAATGCGTGCAGAAATATACAGAAAGCACTTGCACTAGTATAAAAATATTCACAGTCCTCAGACAAATGTAAACTGGTACAAAATAATTCCAAGAACAGAAACATGTTTACAAAAGGACATGTCAATATAAAACAGTAAAACCAGGTTCACCCTCCCCTAGCCTCATGCACAGCACAGACACACAGGTAGTCGACAGAAGGGTCACATGGACTGAGAATAAGAGCCTTGACTCGCCTTTTGACCTTCTGAGTCAACAGCCTCTGCTGCACGTCGCAGCCAGCCCTCTGGAAGTACAGCTGACTGGCAGAAGGGCAGAGACAGGCAATGCAGAAACAAACAAAAAAACCCACAAAACTGAAAAAAAACCCAAACCAACCCACTCACAGGGATTTTAGGGCCTGTTCTTTCCTAAGCAGTCATTTAATTCCTGATCCTTCAGGCACCCCAGGAGCAGGCATACCAGGAAACTGGTGGTGTAACTGATGGGGTTTATCCTAGTGGTGTGGGTAAGTGTTTGGTGGCCCTGGCAATGAGTGGACAGCAGCACACGGCGATGCCTGCGCACAGGAGGCAACCAACTGTCTGCCTTGCTGAAAGAGGAGAGGGCAGGAGCACAGGGAAAGAGCCTCAACAAGAAGAGGGGTTCTAAGTACCTCAAGGGAAGTAGCCGATTCCAGCTCCCTCACAAATGAAATCGTTCAGCAGATAAGCAAGCACCAAGATCCCACAGTCCCCATGACAACACAGCAAACCCAGAGGGCCTCAGAAGTCAGTACAGCTTTGGAGAGCAAGTGGGAAAGTAGGGTTAGGACATGGAAGCCTGAGTTTGGGAGAAAGGGAGCTTTGCCAAGCTGGTGATCTTTGCTTTAGACGATGTGTAAAGCCTCCAGAAGACTGTCTTTCCTCCCCAGGTCAGATTTCTATACTGTCTGGAATGTCCAGAAAGTTCACTCTGCTCCTGCACCTTGTGCAAGTCCGGGACCAAAGCTGGTCATACCTTCAGTCACATAATCTAGCGGCTTCTTCTGACTCATGAAGGCAAAGCTTCACATTTTTGCTATCAGTGCAGATTTATGTAATACCATGTACAACAAAACCAGACTTGAAATGCCCAGATCACAGTCTGCAGTACATGTTGCAAGAATGCAGAAGCAGGGAAAGGGAGCAACGTGTCATTAAGGCCTTCAAGGTTCAGTGCACAGGACAAAGCAAGGTCTTTCTTTCCCACAGACCTGTCATTTCAGTCTCAGAACACTGCATTTGGGCATGGAAAGTCAGATGCCAGGCATCCATGCACACAACATGCATTACCCGTTGTTTGCAGAGAAGCCCTCTATTTTGGCAGCTTGAATTGGACTGCTTCCAGCACACAGGCTTTTTGGTCATTCTTTGAGCTCAGCAGCCAGTTACAGGTTTCCATAGTGACAAGACTTAAAAGCTTGTTTAATTCTCCCCATGGTCTTCTTCTACCCAGGCCACAATTTTCCCCTCCCAGCCAGGAATGATGTCATCATCATGGAATACCTACCAAAAAAAAAAAAAAAAAAAAAAAAAAAAAAAAAAAAAAAAGGGAGTCCAGTCATGTCTGGAGTCTGGGCACCACTATTCTACAGTGTAAGTAGCATAAGGGACAGGCATTAAGTCAGAAATCCTAACTCAGATTTCACTACACAGCCCAGAGAATGTGTACCTCATCCATCATTCACACATCTGAGTAAGCTTTTCAGGTTTTAGGTGAAAAACAGATTAGGGCCCTTCTTCAGCCAGTAACCGTCAAGATTATCATTAGCAAGTTTGACAGGAAAGGTAAAATAAGGACGGGAAACATGTCTTTTCTGGTCCATACTACAATCTCGAGCTGTTTCTGCAGAATGGCCACCTAGTCAGCTGGACCCAGGGAGGGTAAATCTTGGCATTTGTCTTAATCAGTTGGTGACACAGAACTATCCCAATAATCTTTAATGAATCCAATCCACACCAACACCAGACTGAGCATAACCAGGGCTGTAATGCAGCACACAAAGGAAAAGATGCTGCAAACACAGTTCTCTCTGAAAAACCTTTAAAAGCAGGAGAATATTTTGTTGAATAAAGCACGTTCCCCTGACAAGTGTGTCTCGTTGCAGCAGGTTTAGAAAACCACTTGAGGGGCTAGAAGCATAGTCCAGGTTTTGGCCTCATGTCCCCTGAGCAATGCTGTGTCACAGACTCTCTTTGCCAATAGTCAGCTCTTTGCCCAAGGGGCTCTGCAACCCTCAGGCAACTGCAATCACATTCATGTAACTGCTCTGTCTGGGGATGAAAACAGCCTGTTTTAGCACCTTGCAAGAGGTTTCAGCTGGAATAAAATTAATTTTCTTCCTGGTAGCCAGTACAGTGTTGTGGTTTGGATTTAGTTGCAAATGTTGGTAACACACTGATGTTTTTGTTTATCCCAAGTCGAGGACTTTCCAGCTTTTCATACAGAGGCTAGGAGTGCACGAGAAGCTGGGAGGGGACTCAGCAAGGACAGCTGACCAAAGAAGCCAAGGGGGTATTCCATACCATATAGCATCATGCTCAGTATATAAACGGGGCAGAGTTAGCCAGGGGTCACCACAGCTCAGGGACTGGCTAGGCATCAGTCAGCAGGTGCTGAGCAATTGTATTGTGCATCACTTGTTTTACATATTCTATTTTTATTATTATTTTCCCTTCCTTTTCTGTCCTATGGAACTGTCTTTATCTCAACCCACAACTTTTACTCCCTGCCCCTGCTCCAATTCTCTCCCCAAACCTATCGAGGGGGGAGAGTGAGCTAGTGGCTGTGTGGTGCTTGGTGGCTGGCTGGGGTTAAGCCATGACAGGAACTCAATCTACAGCTGTGAAAACAGACATGTCTGTTTGGGGAAAAATTCGAAGATATTATTAGTTTAGGAGCGAGGTGCCCACGGTCTCCAGGGTTGTGTGGTGACACTGAACCCAAAGCGGCTGATAGCCGAATTCCACACTTACCTCCTCCTTGACTGTGCCAAACTCTGGATCCAGGGCTTTGAAGTGGTACCGGTGGGTTCCTTCGCGATCGATAGCCACCTTAAAATCCTTCAGAGTCACTTCCCCTAACCTGCAAGGGAAGAGTCTGGCACTATCCCACGGTACATCAGTACCAGATTTAGCTCAAGTGTCACTACATGAAATGCAGAGCCACAGCTCAAGTCTAGCTAGGCACGTGGACTTGGCCACAGGGATGTGAGGAGAATGCCCCTCCAGGAACACACTCGTCAACCCCAAGGTCCTCTTCAGAGGAAGAGCTGCCTCCTGACTGACTAAGAACCACCTCAAAACAGCCTTTTTCACTTCCCCTTTTGCACTGACACTCACAGTTGTTCTGACAGGAGTGTTCTGCCCTACATGCCACAGTAGAACCGCTTGGCTGCTTTCCCTTGCTCTTAAAAGTTTAAAAAAAAAAAAAAAAAAAAAAGAGAGAGATGTATCTCTAACACAAATGCATCAGCTAGGGGACTGCTTCAGGCAATTTCCCCAGACAATTGTATTAAATTCAACACCCAAGTTAAGGCACAGCAAACCTGTGCGAGTGGTCCTGTAAGAGATCAGACTGAAGGAGACGAGCACCTCCCACATCAATGTCAGCAGGGCAAAGCCAGACCTCACCTCTTTGGTATGTTGACCATGAAAGGTGTGAGGGAGCGGTCGGTGAAGTACAACACTTTGGTGCAGGCACTGGTGCTCATCACGGGTGTGCTGTGAGAATGAGGCAGTTCTGCAGAGAAAATAGCAGGGTCATTGGGGAACAGCCTGTCTCCTGCCACAGCAGGAGACAAAAGGGGTGATCTCAGCAAATTTGTCATCACAGCAGAGAACCTGGTGAAGGGAAGAGATTCTTAGCAGGGTGGCTCATCATCCCTGTTGGGAAGGACCAGATATTCTCCTGCTCACTGGAAAACTTTGCATTTTAAGGTAAGGTCACCATCCAACTGTGTTGTTAGCACGGAAAATTTGCCTAGCACTGTCCTCCAGGATTAATGTCTCATCCACAGAGGGGCCTGCTGACACCATTTACTCCACAGACACTCTATTCACTACCTCAGCAGTGACAGGGGAACCTTTCTGGAAGAGAAAAACGACTGCAGAGTACCCCATCCAGTACAGCCACATTATCACTGGCCTTTACTTGCAGATGGGTGAAGCAGGATGAAGTGACTGATCATAATCAAGGCAAAAGGTTATCCGTCTCCTCCCCATCCTCCCATTCTAGTTGGCCAGGATGAGTGTTCATGCACGGATTTTTCTCTGCTCATTTGTGTTTCTCCATCTCTGGCTACTGCTTTGTTTCCTGCTTCCCTGCAACACACTGTGCCAAAAGCTGAAGCAGAGGAAGGTTCACACCAAGTGACTCCGTAGTTTTTAGATTCCCAGCATGCAGAAAACACTACGGACACCCATTCAAAGGCTTTCTAATTTAACAATTCTTCGGAGCCACGTCTTAGAGCTCTTTACACCCAAGGCATTCTACATTTGTGGCTGCACAACTCATATTTTCCTGCTGCACTGGAGGGGGATGGAGCTGGTGGAAAGAGAGAGGTATAGTTTGCATACAGAAAACATGACTGGGGCTGCTCTAAAAACCGCAGTTTATGGGAGAGGAGGGAGAACCTAGCAAATCCTCCCCACAACCTACTTCAGGCTTCTGAGTTCCTCTCCTACCTTCCTCCACATCTTGCACCTCCAAGGCTACCCTGCTGCTGGACACTACAATACAGCTGAAAGGTGTGGGCCTCTGTCTTTCCCCAGGACCTACAGTCCCCTACAATCTCAGAGACTTTCTAGGTGACCTTTACAATCAACATGGGAAAAAAAAACAGCCTTCATGATGAAAAACAAATGTGGAGCTGCTGCAGCTGGAGCCAGGAAACATGGTGCCAGAAAGGGCTGTGCTGTTATGAAAGGAGCTAGGCACTGGGGGGGGACAGGAGAGGCCACTGTACAGTTATCCGAGTCCACTAGATGGTGCAAACCAGCAAAAAAGCTGAAATAACATCACATTTTTCCCTCACCCAAGGGATAATTGTTTGTCAGACTGTATTTATACATAATATTGTCTTATAATATTATATATTTTAATATAATTTTAGAGTATTTTTATATATTTATACTGCAGTGCTACCCAAGTGGCCCAGAGAGACTCCCACTGTGATGGGGCTTTACAAACAAGCAGCCAGATTGTCTCTGCCCTCTTTCCTTTGCAGTGAAGTCTAATCTGTACTGCCAATGACTAAAGAGAGGAAGGTGAACTCTGGTAAAGGGAATAAGAAGCTGGAGGTCACAGATTCCCAAGGGAATGCTATGCCCCCAACTCCGGCCAGGAAAACCGAGCAGTGAATTTGGCAGTGGGAGGGCAGGAGCTGAAAGGCACTTACTGGATTTGGGAGGCCAGGAGTCTCTACACTCATTTGTTGCTCTGCTTGCTGGTGACTTCCCCCGGATCTAGGGTGAAAAGCCGAAAGTGAGAACACAGTATCACTTCCCAGCTGGAGCTCTCATTGCTGCTTAGCTCTGGGTTGTGTGTGAGGGGCAGAAGTTAAGAGCTCAGTGCCCTAGGAAGCCTTTACCCTTCTCTCTTGCCTCTTCTGTGTTTCCATGCGGTACAGCCGTTCCATCAGGCTGGAGATGCCCTGCTCCAGGCTGTCAATGGTGTGGTGCTGTGGATCATGGCCACTGAAACTGTTCCTGAGGCTGCGAAGGGCATCACGAACCAGCTGCAAGTCACTTGTCTGCCCAAGAGACCACAAGTCAGTCAGACTAACTCCAGGCTGCTTTCTTCCCATCTAAAGCCACAGAAGAAACATCTCTAACATGATAATAGCTTCCAGGATATCTGGAGCCCTCATCTGCATCTGGCTGGGAGAAATATCCCTTAGGTGCACTTACCCCTCGGTGGGCTGTGGGAGCAGCTCCTTTTCCTGCTGTCTGGAGGAAGCCATTGCTCTGAGCACTATGACCACCGTAAGCCATCACCTGTTCAGGGGAAGATGCATGTACCACTAGGAATGTGTTAGGATCTCCCCAAAGATCCCAACTGCTGAGCTTCAAAATGATGAGAGGGCATGAAAACTTTCACATCAGTGATATAACTCCCATTTTCTACCAAGCAAACACACTCACTAAGGAGTGTGCAGGCAGCCTTACAGGTCAGAGCACAAATATGATTCCTCATACACAAGCAGAGAAAAAGAAGCAGAGACAGGAGGGGGCTTGCTGCTACATCAGAGGGCTCTGCAAGCTCTAGTGAGCACAAATAGCATTCAGGTGGCACTGTGCAGGGACAGCTATTGGGGCTGACACTCTTTCCACCAAGACAGTTCCAAGTGCTCAGTACCAGAGTCAACAGGAAAAGGACAAGAAGCTAAGTCCTGGTCTAACCATTAGCCAGTGTCAGAGCTGAAGCTAGAAGCCAAGAGTCTCTGGCTTGCACTCACTCCTGTGCTCCCCTCACTGTTTCATCACTTAGGATTCTGACACAAGAGGCTAAGCCAGAGTGCTACTGCTGAGAGCTTTGGTAAACTGGATGCTTTGTGGGGTGTGGCTGCATTGATTAGGGCACTGACAGTGAGATTGCAGAGCCAGGCATCTCTGGAATGAAGTAGATTTCTGGAGACAGCTAGAGGGTGCTGGACAGAAACGTCACTCCAGTCTCATCACTCCAGTCTGATGTGTAGGCCAAGGCTTCCCATACCTCTTCAGCTTCCCTCTTCATGCAGTGAGCTAGCAGGGCCTCTTTGTGCTCCAGCTCCCGTTCCAAATCCACCTGTGAGGGGAGTAGAAGAGTCAGCACACACTGAGTCACCAACATAAGTGCCAGCTCTCAGGGTGTCAGTGCAGCCCACCTGCTCCATACCTGTTGGTAGCTGGCCTCAGAAAGCTGCCTAAGCAGTTCATCCAGTTTGGTCTGATGCTGCTGTAAATGCCGATCCTTCTGGCACAGTTCTTTCTGCAACACAGTAATCAAGAGAATCAATAGGACAGTAAGGCTCACAATCATCTTCCCATGGCAGGGAAGGTTATGTCATCTGCCAGAATCAGGTGCCTTTACAGGCTGACTTAGACAGTGTGTGTACTTCTAGCTAGATGTTAGAACTCAGTGTCAAAAAATCCTCTTGAAAAGATCAGTCAGGTTGTGTTGCCTGGAGTCCCCTTGCCTAGCAAAGATCCACTGCTGAGGCCAGACAACTGTCCCAGAGAAAAACGATTCCTGAGGGATCAGTGGACAGTCAGGTGACCCAACCTAACTGATAGCTTCTGCACAAGTATTAGATACTCAGCAAAGCACCACAGAAAAAACACAATAAAAGATCTACTATAAAAAGCTGTGGCAGAACACAAAAACCATGTGATCCCTCTATCTCATTGCAAACATCCATGGCTATTGCAACTTATTCACTATCCACAGTGCCATTTCCAGAGGTGACTGAGTGCCAGGGAGACAGCAGTCACATTCACAAAACTGAAGAACCACCAGATGCTGCCCCCAGAAAAGCCTCCAGTGACGAGAGGTTCCATTACTTTGTATTCTGCCAGTAGCCGGCTTCTCTCTTCAACCTTCCTCTGAAGGTCAACCTGCAAAAATAACACGTAGGTGTAGGTAGGTATTCCTAGAGAGTTAGTGACAACCTCTTCGCCCCTTGAGCCAAAGGGTGACCTGAGACCAAATATCAGCAGAGTTCAAGGGAGCTAGTGTCTAAGGATATCAACCTCTTGGACAGGGCAGTTCCTTCCTTGCCCTTCTCTCTCCAGAGAGGCACTGTACATGGCAGCTCCAGCTGTCACAGTGCCTCTTGCTAACTCAGGGAGCTCAATGAGAAAGGGAGAATGCAGCTGTACTGAAAACATCATGGGAATCCTCTCCCTGTTTCAGCTGAAGGTCTTGGAGGACAGGAAGTAGGAGTGAAGAACAGGAAACTCCAGCCAGTCTCACAGCTGGCTAGTGGACTGTGTGCAGTTTTTACTATGCAGAGACCTTTGACTGATCATTCACTATCCCATGACCCCAAGAACTATGCTGCAACCAGCTCCACCCTGTGGCTGCTAATTCCCTTAAGGCCACCAACCTCCTCCTAAAATAATCTAACCCTCAGCAGCACGGTGACTCACGTTCTGGTTGTGCAATTCCTCCTTGTCCATGTTTGCTCTCAGCAGTTCCTGCTTTAGCTGAAGAACTGAAGCATCCTGTTGAATCAGCCTTTGCTGTAAAGCATCCTAGGAAAAGATGTTATCTATAGAAAGGTGCAAGACAGAGGCAGAGATCCTTTCCTGGGAAGGGAGTGACCTAGACCAGTGGCCATAATAACACAGTGGGACCACTCACAGGGCTGAAATGTTGCCGAGGGCCCAGGAGAGCCAGAGGTATATGGACATCTGGCCCAGTGAGCTCTCAGCCCTTCTGCCCTTCTCTTACCCAAAAGTGATTTCCCTGCCAACATTCTAGCCATCTGGGACAGAGGGATTTCTGTGCTTCTACCTGAACTTCCTGCTCCAGAAGTGGCCTGACAATTTGCTCTTATGGCAGAAAACAACAGTGTCTTTGCAGAGTCTTTTCACAGCCTACGGCTAGTGTCTCCAGCCACGCATCTGCAGCATCCAGAGGGCAGAAAGAGGCCATCAGCCAAGGACACAAGAAAAGTTAAGCTCTGTGTGTGATCTAGTTATGCAATGAAATCCTCTCTGAAGAGGCCAAAGCCAGGACTAACTCTGCACATTTCACTCAGTGTCACCCAGAAGCAGAGGCCCACCTTGGACAGCTACTGCTGTTTGCTTCCTTCGCGGGAGCCTGACAGGCAGCTCTAAAAATACCTTTGCTCAGGAGTAAATTAATAGTAGTGTTCAGAACTCCAGAGGAAGAAACTGAGCAAACAGGAGCAAAAGTTGTGAAAAATGCTGAAGATGACAAGAATAACCCTGTGCTCTTTTTCCTCTGCTGTCAAGAATGCGTTCACTGGGCCAATCCTACTGTGTATACCCCAAGACAGAGGGGGGAAACCACAAGAACCAAGCAGGCCTCCTACACATCGTATCTTGTTTAGGGGAAAGAGACAAGTGGGGACATTCGACCACAATCCTACAGACAGAAATAGAACCCAGGAGACCTACCTCCTTGTGCCTGCCATAACTGCAGTCTCTGCCTGGAGCCAGAAACAGACCATATGACTCCCCACCTCCAAGTCCCCTAATACAACTCCCTCCACCATCTGAGATTCCTCCGAGGCGTCTGGTTGCTGCTGGCCCTACTCATGGGCTGCAAACTGTTTGTATTTGATGAAATGCTCCTTTCCTCACCTTTATTCCCTGTAGGTTTCGAGCTTCTTGTTTGTATTTCAATAGCTCCTTCTGTAAATGCAACACAATTTCATTAAATGGCATCTTGTCACCTCTTCAGAATCAACCCAAGTCAGTGTTCTCTGTCCCCAGACACCTGCTTCAGAAGAAGGCACATCCCACCATCTCCTACAGATCAAAGAGCATGTCAGGCCCCAGGCCATTTTAATAAGTTACAAACATGACAAAACAGTTGAGCACCTCCCTAAGGCCTGCTATTAAATCCATGAGAGAAAAAGATTGCCTAGTCCCCCAAATCTGGCCTGCAGGGCAATGTCAAAAACTTCTCTTTCAGCATCAGAACTGGTCCCAGAGCCAACACCATCAGAAAGCTGAACTAAGGCAGGCTTGACAGGGCAGGTTCTTCTTAGCTGCATTTATTTCCTACCTGAAAGGTTGTTTGAATCAGACACAGCTAGAAACTTAACAGCTATCCTGGATAAAGTTTTGCGATGCTAATACAACTCAGATCTCTCCAGCTTCAAGAGCATGCAGGAAAAAAAAATCTATTTCAGCCTTCATTTAAATTCAAGTAACACTTAGATATTTCTTTTACCAGCACTGATTTGAAGCAAAGTGGCAAGGCAGTACATATTTTTCTGGTGCTATCCCACAAACTTTATTAACTGTTAATACCGTATAATAAACGCTTCCCAGCCAAGTATTGCAAGTGCTCTCTCTAGGTCAATTAATTACTGTCTCGGGGAAGAAGATATCTACGCTCCCAGAGGGATGGAGATCCTGCACAGCAGAATATGGGAACAGAGTCGGAGCCCTAACACAATATATCCCCCATGTCATCCACTGTGTTATCCATCCTCCCCTGTCCCTGCCCCATCTGTCCCACTCCTCCCCATCAATTAGGACAAAGCCTGCAAACATCTCTTGACCCAAAACCTCATTTTCCCCTTCATCCGTTCCCCTCTAACCTTAAGGTCTTGATTTTCTTCCACACTCTGATCCAGACGACTTCGGATTATGATCTAAATGCAAAATAACTTTGGTTATTATTGTGCAAGACACATGCCTGTGACAGAACAGTGCAAAGGGCAGCTTGATCAAAGAGATATAGGTACAGCAATGTGCTCACCAGCTGCTCCTCAGGGCAGGCTCCACGTTCACAAAGTTCAAAGGACCCTTCCTGCTCATCCTCAGGTAAAGACCCATTGAGCAACAAAGCCTGGGAAGATGAAGGAAAAAAAATCTCCTCTTAAGGAGTTTCAAAGGAAAATAGTCGAGCTGCAGCTATGGCTAACAGTCATTCGTATCAACAGTCTCTAAACAGTATCATTTTCCATTTCTGCTGACCATTCCCCTATTCTCCAGGAACGAACAAGATTTATCCCCTGAAAAAGCTCTCCCAGAAATATCTGTCAGTCAATATTCTTTCCCACAGAAAGACACCAAACAAGGACAACTCAGATTTTCAGGGAGTAAATTCCATCCCAGGCTTCAGTCCAAGGGTTGCCTTCACTACAACAGATTTGAAGTCTAAAGCACAGACTGAACCAGGTTTACACTGTAAAGCTTCTCTTCTGGAATGAGACTGAAGTATCTCCCCTGCTGAAAGAAGCCATCCTCCTAACCACACGTCTACAAAACACTTTAGAAACTGGATGTTCAGGGAAGCCTAACTCTATTCTATACTAGACAAGACCAAGATACATTCAGAACCGTTGTCCAAGTGAGGGAAGAGCCCTCACCCACGCAGTCAGTGAAAATCTTAAGCTATGCCCTGTGCTTGAGGAAGGCTACTAGAAGCACAGTATTCACTCCTTCAGCAGCTCCAAGTAGCCCAAATGTCTGCAGGAAGATGCCAGAACTCTCACAGTAGACTGAATCCAGCCTGAAGAAGGGAAAAGCATGCACTGTAGGAAGTGTGACTAGAAAGAGCAGGGTATACCAGACTGGTTTTCTCTAGCCTATGGTTTTTACATTGATCTTTCTGTCTCTTAACTTCCAGGATTCAGGGCTCCTGGTATGTGCCAGGATGTTGCACCAAACTGGACACATTGGAAAGACTCATGCCTCTTTCTTTCAGTTAGCTTTCTAGTTTATTTCTGTTTGAACTCCACGGCTAAACCCAAAATATCCCATTTGCAGTAACACTCCAGCCCCTAAAGACTTCAAGGCTGACAGGCCAGGTTCTGCCTGCTGACAGAATCTTCCACTAAAGAGCTACAACTTGCTGCCAAATAGCAATCTGTACTCAGTTAACGCTAAATCGCTTTGGAAAACTGTCTTCTGAGTGCATCCCGAAGTCTTCCCAGCAGGACACTCAAGCAGGAATCACACAGGAACATAAAAAGCTGCCGTGGTTTTAGCGCCTGATGAGGTAAATGTATATCAGGGTCCCTGATACTTCAACGAAACTCTCATGAACTGGAGGCTTTTAAGTATTGAGTAAGAGGGGGAAAAATCAATTAATCAAATCCAATTTCTTGGCTAGCAACATCAGCTGCCTCTTCCTACTCCCAGAGGATGAGGGGGCAGCAGTGCCAGCTGCTCACCCTCACTCCTGAAACATGGGGCCAGGGTTGAACAGGACATGCCAGTGCTGCCTCTTCCTGCTCCCAGTGGGCACATAACGCAACCAGATTTTACCAGTGAACCTAGTTGCCTTTTTTTTTTTTTTTTTTTAAAAAAAAAAAGCCTTTTGTTTCCTGCCCATTGTCCACAGGGAAAGGGGCAGCCGGCCCACACCCCACCCTCCCTCCCATCAGCCTATGCTTCTCACACAATCTCTGCTTTGTTTACTGGCACATAAATATTTACAATTCAAAGCCAGTATGGTTCCCAGCACAAACAGAAAGGAGTATTCCTGAGAGAGTTCAGGGTCTTTACCATATGGATCAGGGGCTCTACTCCCCATGCAAAGTCAAACCCATCAGGCTGAGGGTCATTTGGTCGGGGAGGGACTGGAATAGGTCAGCAAGGAAAAGGTCCCACAAATAAAACAGTTGCATAGAGAATGCGCCAAATATTATAGTTCAATCTAGCCCACTGAAAGACTGATGCAAGCCTATGCGACCCCTGATCAGCTCTGTGAATTCTGATTGATTTCCTGACATTCCTTGTCTCTCTGCATTACTTCCAATCGCAAATTGCAGAAAGACTGCTCCATTCTCTCAGGCTGCGAACCAAACCTGCAGGCTCCTAAGCGCCCTGGTGAAGAAGGGCAGTCCCAGCCCCAGCATGTGGGAGAACACTGCTGCATCTCTGCTAGTTTGCACAGTAACACACGTGCTTTGCACAGTGACAGCACATCCAGGAGTTAGCATACCGTCACAGGACAGGGGAGCAAGGCAATGAACTCACCTGGTATCTGAACTCCAACCAAAAGACAACACAGACAATCACCTTCTAAACACAGGCTTTGTTTTAGATCTCCAGAGTGGTTCTGTTCTTACCTGTGTTCACTGCGTCCTTTGCCCTCTCACAGTCCACTTAAATTACTATTAGTGACTATCACTGATCTTCAGTCTTCACAGCAATATAACCTTCCTCTCCCTCTCCCTCCCTATTGAATAAGAGCCTCAAATCATGTCAACACCAAGTTTTGGAGAAGCTTGAGCTAAGAGAAAAAAAAAGGTTGTGTCTGAATTGCACAGACTGATGTTAAAATCCTTTCTCTGAAACCCTGGTAAATATACTGGGGCTCCTTCCCTGGGCAATCTTGGTTAAGTGTGGTACACAGTGATGGAAGACAGGCATGCCCTGCCCCAAGACAGACTGGGGCTGGATCCAGCTGTCTTCTAAATTGCATCTGGGACATTGGAAAGGATGGTTTTGGCATTCTCCACTCCGGAAAAGGTGACCAGCACCAAACCACAACTGCGGGAGCCCAGAGAGCTTAAACACTGCAAGAAAGGACGATGTCAGAGTGCTCAGTCAGTAGCATTCTGTTGCTGGATAAGGTTTCCACTGGCTGAAGCCAATATACCCCAATACACACTATCCACACAATCTGAAATACTCTCATTCCTGATGAGCTTTTCCCTGAAGGGACTCATCCCACAGAGTGAGACACAGGGAGGGAAGAGTCACTGTCCCTATTTAACCAAGGTGACCCAAGAGACCAACTGAGTTCTTGCACAATCACCCCAGGAGACTTCACTGCACCAGGAGTCTTATTCGACTGTCAAGTTCCAGACCAGCGTCTCAGCTGCAAGACAACCTGTCTTCCAGCTACAGCTGGCTGCAAAAGAAACGCATGTGGAAGGGAACACCAGCTGAGAAGAAAATCGATTACCTGCAAACCTGAAATCATCTTCTTTGCTTCCTCCATTTCCTTTTCCAAATGGTCCTGTTGTTCCAAAAGCTGCTCCTCCCATGAATTCTCCAAATATGACCCAGGGTTCCCTGCTTGCCACTCAGGCTGGAAATGAGATTCTGTCTCTTCTGGAAGAGAGAGCAGCTGAATGTGGTCACATTCAGACAGACAGAGAAGTCCAAAAACACTTGCACCACACAATAACTGCTTGCTGCACACTAGCTATCACTCATAAACCAGCATGGCTTCTAATTGCTACCAAGGAAATTGCTGCAGGTGTGACACCTTGTCTAATCTCAAGGATTCATGCCTCATTCTTTATGCAAAGGAAGCTTTCCTGCATACAGCTATATCAAAGATATGCATCCTTCCCCTTCATTAACTTTGCTGCATCTGATTCTTGAGTACCGGAGAATTCAAAGCACATCACAGGGGACAACGCACTGCACTGTGTGTGGTACAAAGTACCTAAGGGGAAGAAAAAGCCACTGTGTGATTTCAAGAACATGTCTTAGTGTTAGAGAGTGCACAAGGACACAATGAAGGCAACGTTAAACACTATCTCTACTTGTAAAATAACATGGCTTTCTCAAAGCAGACAATACACCTAAATCTGAAAAAAAAAAAATTAACAGAAAGTTAACTAGCCTTGCATGCCTTTTCTGATCCCCACAGCATAAACTGCATTGATGGTTAACTATCATCCACTGCCTGGTCCAGGAATATGGATTGGTTTTTTTTCTTCCCTAAGAAGGGATGAGGTTTGATGAGGAATAATCATAGCAGTGCTTGTTAGCTAATTGACCAAAAGTGAGATTGGCCGATGGAAGCTGCTGTGCATCTGTAGGTAAGCAGCTGCAACAGTCTATCGTACAGGCAGCAGGCAGACACAGCACTAAGAACTTAAGGAAGAGCCACAGCCTGCCAGCTACTTCAGCCACCGAGCTAGTCTGTCAAATACTTCTGAAGGAGCACTGGAGCAGGACTACACTGCAAAGCATATCCTAGGAGAGCTTCTCTGTCGTTTGCTCTTGGGATGGATGCTAACCAGAAACACTCACTCCTAGGCTGCATTCCTGAGAAGGAAAATAAACAAAAAGAAATCACTTCAGGAACTTCTCTGAAAACCTGTCCTTCAATATGAATGAAAATTTTAAATGTAAACTGACCGTATCACAGGGCATTTGTGGCAATACAGCAATGACTTCTCAGTGCAAACACCACAATACTACAACTGTTCAATCCTTGCAAAGAGCCACTGAACCTATGTACAGATGTGCTGTAAACACAGACCCTCACCCCATGTCAAGCGACGCATCACGGCTTAACAAGCTCACATGAACTCTTTTAAGGGAATTTTAAATGGTTTTTTTCAACATGGCCTATAAGGCTGTGATGAAAGCAGTCACCCTACAGTGAAAATTGTATGTGACACTCAATTATTCTCCAGAGCTTTTTATTTCCTAAGCATTATTTTGCAAGCCTCATAGACATTGCCATATTATGGCATTACTGTTGGGTTAAAAGTTTCAGGATTTAGTTTTATGTGAACAGATACTCAGCATCACATTCTCTACATTTATTTCAGTTACTGGGTTACTTTTCAGCAAGTTTATGATACAAACAAATCCCAAAGAAAGCGTGAGCTGTAAAGCAATCTGCAAGGTACCCGTTTTAGTTTCTGTTTCTTCAGTGTGGATAATCACAAGTCTTTCCTTCTCCTCTGACGGGGCTACAGTGGATTCGCTCTTCGCACTATGGATAGGACTGGGCGATGTAAGACTGCAGAGGAAAGGAGAAAAGTTACTTCTAGTGCTGATCGATATTGTCCTCATGTAAGATAAAAGCGAACATGCAGGCAGGTTGTTGAAACTAAGAATTATCTGCAAACTAGAGAAGCCATTAACGAACCAAACTGGGAATCATTTTCCATCACTTTCCATCAGTGTCATAGCAGGCTAACTGGTAAGAAGCACAATGTGTCTCTTCATTTTCCTTAGCAGAATGCAAGTTTGAGACTGCCACCACAGAATTCACATACACTTACACAGGGGTAAGACCACAGGCTACTGAAGGAAGCAATTTACTGTGAGCCTTATGTTCAGACTTCAAGCTGAACAAAAAGCCACCCTGGCTTGCTACATCTCTTGCTCTGGCTTTCAAAAGCACCACTTGACCAACTTCAAATTCCAAGAGCAAAATATTTTTGAAAGTCAGATACCGCTCACTCATGTTCTTAGGTTAAAACTTCTTGAAAGTACCCACATATTTCCACTGGAGCCATCTCAGATGACTGTGAGGTTCAAGCAATCTTTTTTCAGAAATTCTTCCTAAAGGCATCGCCCAGACAACACCAAAAGGTGGTTGAAGTTCACTGACCCATTCAATGTACCTCTAAAGTCACAGGAACTAATCCTTCCAAGTGTGAGCAGGAGTTAATTTTTCATTCTCCCCAAGACAGAAACAAAGGACAGAGAACAAAAAGAAAACACTGTGGAAATAATATAATAGGTTTAAAAAAGTAAGAGGCTTCGGCAGCTCGCTGTCCGCATCTTCCCAGCACGGCTGTTACATATTCCACAGCTCTCTCACAGAATCAGAAAAGCCTTGCAATAGAAATGGAAATTACTTGGTAGCAGCTCCTGTCTGGTCCACTCCCACCCCCAGTGCTGGCCTACTTCTCATTTACGTTACAGACCCTCAAGCAGTCCAGTTTTAATGGTCCAGACTAAATGGACTTTCACCACGTTAAAGGAAAAGATGAATGCAACTTACTCCATGAAAGAACAACCATCTCCTAATGGGGATCTCTAACAGCTACAGTACCTGTCCTTTCCTGCCCAAACAGGGTGTGTGTGATTGTTGAAGGGGTCCAGGCCACCTGGCTTTGCTCAGGGGTTTACTTCATGAAGGGTAACTCCATTACAGCAGTCCCCAACTAAGCACATTTTACATACAACATTTGTAACCAGCCCCCTGCTCCTGCTTGTTACTGAATGGGTGTTGAGCACAAAGTTAAAATAATTGTTTGGGAGCCCAAAGAGTACTGCTGGGTTTGCATTATATTATAAGAGTCAGAGGAAATGATGAAACTTTCAAACAGCATAAGTACAAAGAGGAAGCCCAGCTGATCTAACATGTCCAGTAACTCTGAAAAGGATTCTACTTCCTTCTAGGAACAGATCTCAGTATTTCCCCACATATTCTCAGCTGATACTCCAATGTGTCATCATCCTGATAAGGCCACCAAGAAGTGCACTGCTGGTTCGCACCCACGCAAAAGATGAAAGAATGAGAGCTGTCCTAGAAAATCAGTATTAGCAAGTGTTGGGTGAGAAGGTGGTAAAACTGAAGGATGGGGCAGGAGCCGAACTGCAAAGAAGAATGAGCAGGACATAAACACAAGGGGATACGGAGACTAGAAATAACATTCCCCTCTTGCAAAGCCTGCTCCTCTCAGCACTGGATCCACAGCCCAAAGCAAATACAAATAACCTGGGGAGGGGTGGGGGAGGTAGGGGGGTGTGTGTGCATATGTGTGTGTGAAGTGCTCACTACAGGTCTCCACAACACAAATAATTACTTAGGTATTCCTATGTCCACAGTCCCCTTTCCAGGCAGTTTCCCTATTTTAAAAGGCCAGGGGGTTCACGCGGCGTCAGTGACAACATCTCAAACCATGCCAAACGGTGAACAGAGCCACTGAGATGCACTCAGATGAAGCAGGAGCACGGGTCAGGTTGCCTCATACATTATGCCATCAAGTTAATGCTGGAAACATTTCTATGGTTTTTGTATCGGTCACTAAACCCATCAGAGTGTGAAATATCCACTGATGTTATTCGTTCTTTAAAGTACATAACAATTCATGATTAAAGCATGCAGAAATAAGTGCTGGGAAATTACAGCTATTTAGGACAGATTTATGATGTAAACGGTTCCACTTTATTCCTTTTACCAGTTGGTTTCATAACCCATATCCTTTCTCCACTGAGTCCCAGAGTTGCCAGTGCCTGCACAGCCAAGGCTTTAGGGCAACAGCCCCAGTGATAAGTCTGAATTCTCATAGTTTTAATAAACACCCCATCCCTGCTGTTTCAAATTACAATGGCAACAATTGCTCACCATTTGACCTGCTTCCCTCCCATGATCCCAATTTAACCTTTCGCCTCACAGAATCCGTTTCCCGGGGAGCCTCAGGATTCTGGCTACAGACATGTCTTGTCCCTTCATATGCTCAGAATTCAGTGCAGAAGACGCCAGCTCCTGTCAAACTACTGGAGAAATATTTGCAAGCCAGACCTCTTCACATTAGCTGAAAGATTCACAGCAGAAACAAACAAACAAAAAAACCCCTCAGGGTCTTTGCAAGAAACTGTTGTATGGCAGATCAGCAGCTCCCACACGTGTATTTGATTCCAGAGTCGAGGAATTCTGCAGCCTGGGTTTTGCTTTGGCTGGTTTTCCGCTCGGGTTATTTGTCTCTTCCTGCTGCATTTTGGTCAGCTGCACACCCAGTTGTTTTCATCACAAGGACTGCAGTCTGGATTGCCAGTGGTGTTTCTCATCCCATTCTGCCCTCTTTAGACTCCAAGCACCTGCTGCAGATGCCAACGAACAGGCAAGAGAAGGTGCTCCTGCAAGCAGCGGCTTCTCTGCTCTTCCAGGCTTGGATGCGGTCTCGGCATGCAGCTTCCCAGCCCTAGGCACGGCTTCCTCTTCCTCGCTATCTCCAGCTCCCTCTCCCTCCTGCTGTCACACAGGCTGTGCAAGGCACAGCCTTTTCTCCGAGATGCCTGGCTCAGAGTGGGGGAGGGAAGGCTGGTGGAAGGGGAGGGGAAAGGGAGATGGATGGGTGAGGGGCTTAGTGGCATGGGAATCCATCTGACTTGGGCAAATTTTCCATGAATCATTTCAGTTGCCTTTGCTTATTAGAGCTTTTGTCTCTGGGAATTCTGTTATTCAGGCTGTGAGCTCTCTTATTGAAGAGTTAATGCAGCAACGAGCTGATGCTAGGCAGGGGATGCTGCCCTGGGACACACACGACAGCAGCACAATTAGATGGAGGGGGTGGCTGTAGTTAATAACCATATCTCTCACTAATAAAAAATGTGGCTTGTTTCTCCCAGCCAGTTCTCATAACAAAGCTAGTACATTTCTCCCTGGAAGGAAAGAGAAATAAGCATCTTGTTTTCATCACGAAGCCTGGTGTCAGCAGAAGCCACCCCCAGGAGCTAGAGGTCAGATTGCTCCCAATTTCTCTGGGTAGATCACTGATCACTTCTGTAAAGATTCTCACCATATTACATCCTATCAGCAATAACATCACCGTGACCATATGGTAAGAGAACTCATGACATCACATTTTCAAAAATGAAAACCACAAAGTGATTTAGGATATACAGAGAAATTTTCACTCCTCACTAAAATACAGCCACATATGAGCAAACAGCAGTTGTCTGATAATCTGTTACAGGGTAGAAGAGTACACATTAAATATTCGAGCTACCTTAAACTGAAGGATGAGGGGAGGGAGCAGCATGTTTCACTCACTCTGCTACCAAGATCATGGTTCAAGAGTCAACACCAAAGTCCTGTGACATTAGCCATGAAATCCTGTTGCCAAGACCAGAATTTTTACATCTCCCCCGGAATGACAGCTTCAGAAGTTCACTCTCTACTGACATCATGTGGAGGCAGCAGTCCACTGGAGTTCCCACACTCCCAAATGCCTGTGTCTGTATAAACTGAACTTGACAACGATATATAGCAAGTTTTGGGGATAAGTACAAACTATTGTATTTTTTTTCTCCTCTGTTGGGCCAAGCAACCTTAATTCTCAGGTCCTCTTTGGACTATGGAGCATCAAAAGTGGGATGGGAGGGTAAATTAATTAACTGTAAAGCTAGAGGCAGTTAAAGGTGATGGATGGGGGCACGATGGCAATGAAGACACAGCTGCAGATCCCCCCGGAACCATATATCTGGATTAAAGACTGGTGTGTTCCTGTAACTGCTGTTCAAATCCACATGCCCCCTCATCTCTACCTCTCTGAAGGGCATGAGGTTTGTTGGTTTAAGTTCTTTTCCTCCAAATCTTTTCCATCAGCTCTGAAATATTCATCCCTTGCCACTCTAGCTGCTCTGCCCCTTCCTTTCTGTGAAGCAAGTCACAAACTCCATTTCAGCATCCCTCATGTCAGTACTCTCTCAAAAGGCTCCACCTGTACATTCAGGTTCCCAGTAAAACCTGTAGCTGTGTATTTCCTAATCCTATTCCCCTGGTGTCACTGAGGGACACAGCAGAGCTTTAGACAATTGTAACTCTAAGAGTTTCTAGCTCTTACCTATGCAACCACATCATGAATGAGATCAATTTTATCTGTGGGAGAAATGGCAATAAACCACTGCTTCATGTTGGTTTCTGAGGCTTCATTCTCCAGATCATGCAGGAGACTATGCTGGGAATCCTCTCTTCTATTAGAACCAGATCACAGCGATAAGGGCACTTTAGGGAATGTAAGACAAAGGACCACGAGGGGACATATCTTGGCAATAAAGTTCCTTACCCAGAAGAGTGGGACTCCAGTGGTGTGTTCTGCTGCCCTTCATACTGCTGCACCAGTGCCCGGACACTCCAGTAGGGGTTTTCAATCTCCTCATCCATGCTGCTATTTCTGGAGATAATAATCACAGAATGAGGGACGCCTCCCCTGATAGGAGCAGAAATGCTTGTCTCCAAGAAGGAGTGTAGGAGAGCTAATGAAAGGAAGGCAATAAGAAGAGGACAGCTAGAAAACTGCCAATTAAGAAAATTCTCCTATCAGGAAGCACTGTCGTGTGAGGGAAACACAGGAAACAGGCCCTCCCCTTTTAAACTCATCCCTAATTCTGTGACTAGAAAACTACAAAACCTCTGGGAAGGCAAGGAAAAGAAAAGAATTTGCAAATAACACAAGGACTGGCTTTACTGAAGAGCTCCTGGCCCGAGGCCTTTGCAAGAGAAACCTTTAGCATTTAATTTTTTCAACAAAATATACCATTTCAACCTCATTTCCAAACTGCTTCACAGGTACTCCCTTGAGCCAACATAATATGGGAAAATGACCTTCAGCTGTGTAAATTAAACCCTCAATAGGCCACCATCTGGCTTCCATTTAAATGTCATTACTATTATTATTATAATCCACATAGCACCTTTCGCAAGTGTTAAATGTGCTTTTCAGAATTACACTTTCCTTCTGTACATGGATCACCTCCCTTCATTACCACCAGAACTCCTCCACTGCATCAGCTGATGAACAGCACACAACACTGCATCTGCTTATATAGCAGCAAGTGTAACAGTGGTGTGAACAGCAGTGTAGAAGACAGATGGACTTCAACAGGCTCAATACCCCAATTCGGGAAGTAACTGTTCCCAAATCTTTAACCAGTACCTGTAGTTAAGACTTTACTTTTGTTTCACTTGAAATGAGAATATCTCCAAGTAGACAGCACCAAGACAGGGCACTGTGCTCAGCATGAAACAGGGAAAATGAGGCAGCAGAGTTCCCTCTGGCTTGGCCATAATGACCTGTTCTTTTGCAGTGAGATAACAGAGATCCCACAGATCTTGCTGTAAATCCAGCAGATTTTGCTGTAAAACCTTGAAAAGAACTTGGGATACCTGCAGTCTTCATGATGAGGCAGCCAGGCCAGGTCAGGACTCCCCTTTGTGAGGCCACTATCTATTTAGGTTTCAGGAGACAGCAGCGCTTTCATTCTGTTTGCACAAAGGGAGCTACCTTGCTACGCTGGGAATCGTCAGGATAAAAAGGCATCTATTTTAAAAGAAATTGTGTCCATCTGCTAACGGACCTCACATAACCAGGGAAAACTCATTACCTCTGCCTGTGCCGGAAAACCTCCCGGCCGGACTGCAAGACATCTTGACGAACATCAGCCAGGGCAGCCATGGCCCCCTGGGCCACTGCTGCAGCGGAGCGAGGCCTGTGACCCACGGACGATGCCGACAGGCTCTTCCCCACCGTGCCAGCCGGGCTATGGTGCATTGCTCTCCCCGAGCCTGGTTTGAAATGAGCAGCTAAGGCCAGGATCAACCTCATGATAGATTTCAAGTTCCCATCAACAATATCTGCAAAATGCAAGTAAAGCCAAGGACAATGCTGTTAACACCAAGTCCCACCAGAGCTGTATCTGACCAAGAGTCTTGAAAAATAATTAAACCCAATGGGGCTCTGCCACTGAGTGAGGACTATGCAAGAAGGATGGCAGGACAGCACTGATGCTTAAGTCTGCTTGTTTTGTACAGAGCAGCAAACTGACTGCCACCTACAGATAAGTTTAAATGCTTCGAGCAGACCCGAGCCTTCCCTCTATGGCCATTTCCAGCTAACAATCCAGTAGGTTATGTGCTAATTACTAAATGATCACTGGAAAAGCACAGCAGTTACTGAAGACTACCACTGTACTAGCAGTCACTTCACTTAGCACACGTTTACTGCATTTTTTTAATAGTAAAGACCACAGAACAGCAATATATTTCTTTAGCAATAGCGTTCTGTACCATAAACCATTAGTAGCACCTTGCAAATGTTAACCAGTTTTAATAATATCGCACTAGGCATTTCCCCAGCATACAAACAAGCACAAACATGTTGATCTCATGTTTACTGCAAAGATCAGCCATTCTTTCAAACTAGGATTTCTCAAAACAAGTCAGTCATCTGAAACACTCAAAGGCCATTAAATAATAGGAATAGGGCTTCCAAATATCAGAGGCAGACTAAAAAAAAAAAAAAATAAAATCCTAAATCCTGAAGGCATAAGGACTGGTTATTACTTGCTTTAGTATCCAAAAAATTAGAAAGAGCCAAAATAAGTCACAGTCACTGTCACCTCCATGTCATTCATGGGGAATATGAAGCCATAAGTGTGTGTGAATTGTTTCAAGTCCTGGAGTGAGTCAAAGTCAGAACTATGACTGGAGCTCAGGAGCCTGTGTCCCAGAGTCTCGTGCCTGTATCTTATCTTGTGACCACATGACATCATTTCATTGCATATCCAAGATTGATACCTTTGTTTTTGTAAGACTTTTACTAGTACTGCTATCATTACTATAGTCACGAGCTCATAAAACAACTTGCAACATTACTGAAAAACAGTACAGCCTCCAGTCTGCCAGCAGCAGTACTATGGGAACAGTACTCGTTACTCTATACTTAAAGTCTAAGCTTCTCACCAAGGCCTATAAGCCAAGAGCTTGTACTCTTCTGCTAACAAGGGTCATGCACTCCACGCAGTCCATCTCAGCATTTTTCCCCTCTTTCTCATCTGAAGGGCCACAGTCAATCAGAACTGTATCCCCTCCCAGTAGAGTCAAAGAGTAAGGATCAGAGCCTGTCTTCCACCCCACAGACCTGCACACCCCCCGCAGCAATCCGTGTGATACATGACTAAAACGTGCCAGAGACATGTGATTTTGTGTATTGGGTCTCTTCCCTATGCAGGCCATGCAAAACAGTATCACAGACTTCCAGTGGACCAGAAATATTTTCCCCGTATCTCATTTCACAGTAGCAGGTTTGTACGTCCTTTTAGTGAAAGATTCTGAGTCTGTATTCCTCATTACACCATTACTTGATCTTCTGACTGCTCAGTAGCAGAAGAAAAAGCACTTTTGTTTCTATGCATTGTGCTGCTACCAAAAGCAGTCAAGAACACCAGTATCATTCAACCCCAAACCCATTATTTTAGCCACAGGAGGAAAAAAAACAAAACTCCCCCACAAGCCAATCATTATCTGTTTGATATGAAATAAACAGGCCTTCAACAGACAGAATAATTTGTGGCAACCACCAAGGGTGCATACCTTTTGCTGATGTCTGATGCATCCGGATCTTTTTTGATGCCACAAACTGTAAGACTTTCTCCACATTTTCCCTCATCTCCTGCTGGCTGGTGGGGTTGACCTGAATGCCATTCAACTTCTCACCAGCTAAAGGAGTAAAAAAAACTTTATTGGGAGAAGAACTGAACCACTTGGTGCTGTCACAGAAATCACTATAGGTGTAGGGCCTGATCTTGTCTGGATACTGCAAGAGACACGCACGGCTTCTTGTCCTGCTTATAAGGTGTCCAATATTAGGAATAACTAGGTTGGAGACTGTATTTGGTTTACATGGCCAGGTTTTGGTAGCGAGGGGACTACAGGGGATGGCTCCTGAGAGAAGATGTCAGAAGCCAGATGCCAGAAGGATCCAATGCTAGCCAAGGCTGACCCAATCAGCGATGCTGGTAGCACCAATGTGATCACGTGTCAGAAGAGGTAAAAACAGATGTACAACAGCAGCCAGGAGTGAGAGACTATGTGAAACGAACAATTCTACAGACACCAAGGTCAGTGAAGGAGTGGGAGAAGGTGCTCCAGGAGCCAAAGCAGAGATTCCCCTTGAAGCCCACAGAGGTTCCCAACGGAGCAAATATCCACTCTGCAGCCTGGGGAGGACCCCACGCTAGAGCAGGTGGATATGTCTCACAGGAGGCTCTGACGCTGTGGAGACCCTGTGCTGGAGCAAGCTCCTGGCAGGACCTGTGGCCCTGTGGAGAGGAGCCCACGCTGGAGCAGGTCTTCTGGCAAGACCCATGGCCCTGGGGGGGCCCACGCTGGAGCAGTCTGTTCCTAAAGGACTGCACGCCACAGTAACAACCCATGCTGGAGCAGTTCATGAAGAACTGCAGCCTGTGGGAAGGACCCGTGCTGGAGAATCTTGTGGAGGACTGTCTCCTGTGCGTAGGACCCCACGCTGGAGCAAGCGAAGAGTGTGAGGAGAAGCAGAGACGATGCGTAATCAACTGACCACAAATACCATTCCCCAACCCCCTGCACTGGTCAGAGGGAGGGGGTAGAGAATTTGGGAGTGAAGTTGAGAAAAGAAAGAAGGGGGCATCTCAGCAAGCAGCTCACTCTTCCAAAAATGCCACACACCATTCCTCTGCAAGGTAAACCCTTTCATAACTCCATTCCAGCCTCATGGGAGTTAATATGGTCCTTGACTAGTTTTAGCACATGTTGTGACTGTCTGCTAAAACAGAAGGATTTTAATAGAACTGCATTTATTATTTGCTTTATGATAGTTTTCTTTTAAAGTCACTTCTTCCCCCCGCCCCCGCAAGCTCTGACAGATGTCAGAGCCAAGGCCAACCCCTTCTAACCAAGATCTAAAAGTACAAGATGAAAAACAGTGCCATATGGCATTACTGACCTACAATCTCAATGAGCAAAGCAAGAATGACTCCATCTCGGAGATCTTGTCTCAGGTCTTGGACTGGCTTTATTGTTGGCTTCTTCTTCAGCTGGGAATTCACCCAGGCCACATATGCCTGTAGTTGTTGCTGAAAATAGAAAACAAAATGTTTGCACGTCATTGCCATTTCAGGGTAAATTTCATAGCTCTGACTTTTCTCTCATCTTCACAGATCTCATTGTCTTTTGCCCTTGAAAACAAACACCAAGGGTCTCACCCCGAAGCCTGCTGAGCACTGACATCACTGCATGCTGCGGTGCAGCTCACTCCATGCCAGGACAGGAAGAGCAAGCAGGCAGCAGGACAGGACTCGTGATCTAAGCACAGCTGAGAAAAGAGTTTTACATTACATTTAATCTAGGCTGGTGCCAAACCAATACTGTTTTCCCCTCATTTTCAGTGCCAGAATTGGTTCACTTACAGCATTTAGTGTCCCATCCGCACATCAAGTAAGTAGAAAACCAACAATGCGGAAGCAAGAAACCCTGTGTTGACTATTAAACTATGCCACCTACCAAAAGAAACAACCAGGACAGATTTCCTGGAGACAACAGCCTCCCTCCTTAACACTCCCAGTGTCGCTCAGTTGTAACAGATCACGCAGCAGGGAAGAAACACCCCGCTGTACAGACCCCTTCCTCCATTTTCTTGGAGATGCATCAGCATTTCTAATGGCCCAGTTTCTATTTCTGTTCATGTGGAAGCTGGCTCACCACAGCACGTAACACCTGCAAGACCTGAGAGCAAGGAACACTGCCTTTCCAACAGGTCCTACTGGATGCTGCTTCATATAGCTCTGTGTGTTGCCGCAAGGGGAGGACCAGGGAATCTGAAACTCGGGCTTCTGGACAGCGTGAGGACCCGTCTGACCTAAGTGACTGAAAGGCAATGAACAGATTCACATCATCTTTCCCTTTCCAGCCCCCTCTCAGTAGCACTTCCAAGGCTAGTAGGAGCCCTGGTAGCACTGAAATCCCTTTGGGCAGGGCTGGTGTGGTACATGGAGGGTAAACAAACTGATCCATTTATGGGATTACCTCCCTTTTCACTAAGCTTCCCATTATTCTGCCAATGCAGCAGGTTTTAAGTCTCCATTCCATATTATCTCAGCAATGTCAGTCAGTTTATGCTTTTATAGTCCATCAAAGTCACAATTTGATCACAGCTTCACTCTTAATTATCCTGACATAGGAAATCCAACTTTAATCACGCCACGGTTCAGTCTGCTGGTTCAGAAAGGTGCCTGGACCTGCATTCAATCAGTCCCGCTCACTCAGCACAGAGCTGAAGAGCAGAACAGAGGAAATGAGCTTGGGGGACTGCCTGATGGCTTTTGGAAAAAAGGAAGCAGAAGTGGCAGATGTGATGCACGCTTGCTGAAGCAGACTTGGCCTGTCACGTGGACTGGAGCAGCATGCTCTCCTTCGGCTGTAATGGCAACGACGCGTGTCAGCTTTGCCTGCCCAATTTCAGAGCTCTTTATTTTCTACTTAACGTGACTGGGCACAGTGGAGAATCAACAAACCTTGACTTTCTCTCTCTTGCTCAAGTTGATGGTCCTGTGCTGATTTTCAGAAGGGCAGTGGTAACTCTTGCCAGCTGCAAAAAGCCCCCCCCCACACCTCCTGCAATTGTATTTGAATTGATCTTGTGGGCACTGAGATTCAATCTCACAACAGTCTAATGCAGTGCCTGAGAGTCCACAAGCCGCCTATTACATAGATTCAGTAAAGCTTTAATTTACTAAAACAGGTACCAGAGAAAAGAGGTAGGTTTGTTTATAGTAGTACAGCATCTTTACAGACATATGTAATTCGTAAGTAAAGATATGTACTGAATAGGGTTACAGCATGAAAACTGCATCAGTCTATGTAATTTAGGGAAAGAATCTTATCACGGTTGTGTTCACAGTTGTGTTTACTACCTTGTTGTCATTTTTCAGATCATTTTACAAAGTTCTAAAGTGTTATATTGTACTAGTTCCACAAGGGCACAGCCCCTTTCAGCCTACAGAAAATGTGTAGGTTTTTATAGAAGTCTATATGGTTCTTCCATCCAGACACTTCTATTTTCACTTAAAGGAAAAACAGAGCCTTTCACTAAGCAGTTTTTCCTATTTCTTTTCTCTGAACCTTCTTCATGCATTCATAAGAAAGCATTTTTGGCAAACTTTTAGTCTCTATCTCTTAAAAGCATGAGAAAGTCGACATTATTTTTAAAAGTAGCTGCTGTAATACTGCAGACTTAAGATTTCATTAGCGGACTTACTTTGGTTGTTTTTTGTCCACAGAAACACTCAAACCTTAAAACCACGTGCTCCTACACCTTTTGTGGCTGCAGACATCCCAGCTCAAACAATACATGTGCCCCATCCAGTCTCACACAAGGTCTCAGCTCTTCTCAATCACCAAGACTCCAAGAAGAGAAAGGAGGTTGGGAAGAGACAAGGAGGTGGGTGACATTTCAGAAGTACTTGCCCTTTCCTTCTCCAAGGCTGTCCCCCCTGTGCTTTCACATTGCTTCCTGACATCAGAGTAGGACATTATTACATTTTGTGCCTTCTAAATAATTATCAAAAAGAGGCACTAACCCCAGAGGCAAACAGGGGAACACAACCCAGACTGAGTAAAGGATTCAGTGAGCCTTTGTGCCTAGGAGTCTCCCGAACCAACTCAGGTTCCTTGCTGACAGCTGCTCAAATTCCTAGCACTCCTTGTTTAATTTTTGTCTTTCTAGTTGAGGGGAAAAGATCCAGTGGGACCTATCACACCAATTCCTTTGACGTTGAACTTCTGCAGCTTCATCCAGAACATGAAACTTCACAGGACTGAACAAATACCCCTGGAAGTTCTCCTTGTTGGTCTATAACCTGGTATGGCTAACAGCAAGATTGAGGAGCCATCAGGGAGGGAACAGCTATTGTTCTATCTAGCTCATCCTCTTCCTTCATAATAATTGAATAATTAGCTGAATAATTCTTCCTTCAATTGCTGACCACTCATGAGTTTTCTACTTCTCCCTGCATTTTGGTTTCAGCTTCTGTTCAGTCAAATCTTAGACTTGATGGAACTGATGCTGCACCAATATTTCTCTCAAAACCAGGATTTTCAGAAGAAAAACATAACAGTCCAGTCTAAGATTTACTATCCACAGCACATGTTATTAGGATTATGGTGGAGTTAAGCTTAATCCTATTTATGTTAACACAGCTTTGTGTTCCAAAAAAAGGCCAGGTTTACCTGTAACTTGCAATGAGAAGAGCAGCTCCCTTACCTAAAGAAAGTTGGAGCCCAGACTGCTTCAGCTCCTAGGCAGATCACTGTAGAGTGTTTACATCTAAGTCACTCTGGAAGCCTTAAAAGACTTTGCGGAGCAGGAGAAGCTTTTTAAAGCAAGGTACTAGGGGCTACCTGCAGTTATAAAGTATTTCCCAACTTGCAGGTACTTCTGCTGGCAAATTACAGGTGAACACTTCAGTAAGCACAACACCCCTCAGGAGGATTTGACTTCAGATCACTTATTCAACACATACCTTGAAGAAGCACCTCAGACCTACTGGCTCTAGAAGAGATGTGGAGGTGAGGAGCATATATCTTTGTGCTTTGAATTGACAGGCAATGATATGCAGGATGAAAACACCTTTCCAGGCTCAGCACAGGTTTTTTTTTTTTCTTAGCATCTGTAATCCCTTACTGATAATTACAATTAAATGTCATTATCTGGTATTTTCCACAGGTGGAAGAAAAGCAGCAGCTCTGTTGCAAACCTCCTGTCAGCTGTAGGTGTCCTTGCTATTCTCATTTAACCAGTGCAATTCACCACCTGCTGCTTAAGGCTCATGTTTCTCCCCTCTCAACCAGCAATCAGTCCAGCCTGCCTGACAGTAAATACAGGTAGATCACAATGCCTTGATATGCTCCTCTGTCCTTTATTATCAGTCCCATCTAAATTACACTGTAAAAGGTGAATTTTAATATCTTCTGAGATTAGGGTGTTGCCTGTTTTGAAGATGGTCAAATCTGTTCTTGCACAAAATCCCTCTGAAGCAGGCAGATGTCTTCAGAAGGCCTGACCTCCTCCCTGGCATGTTCCAGTAGACTCCCCTGACACTCTGCTTCTAGGAAGAGATTCCTTTTCTGCATTCATTTGATGAATTTGAATCTATCCTTACTGTTGGCTTTACAGAATCAGTCTGGAAGAATGATATTTCTCATGATCTTTACTCTACTCTTCCTTTTATACCCTGCGGATGCTGCCCAAGCACCAGGTCTAACAAGGTCAGTAGTAACAGTCCTCATGCTATGAGGTTGGTCCCAGGATGAAAGGCATTTAGTGTCCTGTCTGTTCAGAGCACTGAACCAAATGTCTGCAACAGCAAAGCTCAGAGCCTAGCCTAATTGCATCAGGATGTAATGTTTAAGGCCTTGTATGATTTCTAAGCTTTCTGGCATTAACTTAATTAGACAGGAACTGTAATTTTCCATCCAGTGTTCCTCTAGTTTGATTTTTTTGTTTGTTTTCTTTTTGAAGAGGCCTTTGTAGAAGCAGAAAAGAAAACCTCACAAGCAAAGAAAATGTTTCTCTCTGCTCTCAAAGCCAGCAGAAACATTTTTTTTTTCTAAAAATTGCTGCTTAAATGTGATTCAGGCTGTTTAATGTACTGAGATAGCTCCTGATGCAGTGAAAAACACACAATTATGACCAGAGTGATGCCAGAACAACCACATGAATCCACAGGACTCCTCTCATAAAAGTCTTACTTTAAAGCAGGAGGTATAATTTCATTCAAAATAACTTATGATCTGATATGTATTTTTCAAATCTTCTGCAAACAGCCTGTCGCAAGCACAAAAGATGCCTCAGTACAGTGATACAGTTTGGAAAAGGAGGCACCCATGTAATCTGGTGCACACCAGGAGACAACGATAGTGTGTGAGCTTCAGGAGACCAGGAGCACCTTAACCCTTCACCCATACCTGAGTGAAGACATGGACATTTCCCTAACATGTCTGGACAAGAATTTTCCACTGAGTTGCTGAGACCTAGAAAGAAGGATTTTTCTGAAAGTGTCCATGAAATTCTTGCCAGCACGTGTTTTCTGTAACTCCTAAAGGTTCAGAAATGTGATGGCCTGTGTTCCTTAAACAAATTCACTATCAGTGCAGGCAGGCAACTACTCCAGAAGTCTAACATACAGAAAGTCACGTAAAATGAATCTGGATAGGATGTATTCCTTTGATTCAACAGCCAGACATCCACGCCCCAAAATGTCACTGCCATTTGACGCCAGGCTGCTGCTTTAAGGATAATTTCTGGCACTTTTGCAAGATGTTTCAGTGCCTCTGCATTTTCCCCAATCTGGTATTGTGAGGCCCTTTTGTCCCATGGGCAGTGTTCCTATGCAAGCATAAAGGCAAAAAGCTGAGCCATGAGAGATCTTTTACTGTAAACTGCCGGTACTTTGAAGCACATGATTCATCCTGAATTATTAAATGGTTCCACTACACCAAAAGTCTAAGGTCTGTCAAAACAAGTTGCACTGAGACATTCTCTGATGCTTCAGGAAAGTAAAGGAGCATTTTCCTTATTTAGCAGAATGCAGTCACTAGCCCTGTACAGAAAGGGAAGAGTGAGGAGACTGAGCACACAGTATGACTGACCAGTGCTTTTTGCAGGCAAGAACATTTCATATGAAGAAAAGGGGAAGGGTCTCCCAGGAAGGTTGCCTGGTCCAGGATGAAAGGCACTAAAGGCACATTTAGCACAAAGACTCTGTTCCCCACTCTGCCAGTGACTAGCTATGAATCTGGCAGCCCACTTTGCCTCTGGGTGCCTCAGTTTCTAGCTGTAAAGCAGTGGTAGTAATTTTTGTATTCCTTGTAAAATGCTTTGATAACAATCTTTGACTGTTACTGTGGGAATGCATTGGAGTATACTCTGCCAAAGGCCAGCCAGTGCTATGCAACCAAGGAATAGCTTGTCTTAGACATACAGCGAGCCTCAGGCAGGAATGGAATCATAACTGCTCAACCCCTAATCCTATGTAACAGCAAATACATCCTTCCCTTGCTGATAGTCCTATTGCTGGCCAGGCACAAGGGCTTTGGGAAAAATTGATAGAACTCCTGCTAGAGCAAGAAATAGTCTCCTAAAGTACACATCCATATAAATTCAGGTATGGGAAGCCCCAGCTTTGTTTTCTGATGTCTGTACCTGAGGCTGCGCAGAATTACAATGCAGCAGCTGCCCAGTCTCTTGCAGACCAGACAGGCAGCCTGGCAAAGTTCAGGTGGTTCTTCAGATCCCAGGCTTACTCACTCTGGCCAAGCCTTATTTAAGTGTGCCTGCCCATCCTGTGGCTCTACCGGTGTAGAGTGGATGTAAAATACTAGTAGACTCATACCAAAACAAAGCTGATGTGAAATGAGACTTGGCCCTACTATGTGGAAAACAGTAGCATCTCTAAAGAGCTTCATGAATTTAGTGAAACCCAGGCTCTGAGGGATTTGGCGCTACAAGGAGCATTTAGTTATGGGCTGGTCCTAAAGGGCTGACCTGGAGGAGGGAGACAGGAGTCAAAACAGCTCTCTTCATAGTAAATCCTATTAGCTCTAAATAGCACTCATTGCAAGGAGAGGGTGAGTGCAAGTTTCTTCTGCTAAGATCACAGTCGCAGGGACATTTTTATCACAGATCATGCATGATACACCAAGGGGAACAGAACAGCTGCCAGAACAGGCAAGCATCAAGTCTATACTGTCAGAAAATTACTTCAACCAGCAAAGCAAACCAAAATCAAACCCAGGCCATTACCCATAGCAAAGATTCAGATCTCACAACTAGGATCCCATCTAATCACCTCAAGTCCCCCAAGAGATACAACAAACCTCTAAGAGTGAGGGAGAAAGTCTGTACGTGTGGGAAATCCAGGAAATACCTCTTGCAGATGCCACTCAGCTAAGAACCTACTACTTGAAGTAAAGTGTTACATGAAGCACTTGGTGAGGGGGCAGGCAATGAACGGAGAGCCCTACCCGTGCTGCACCACTCCCTGCGCGGACACCGCTGGGGAGGAGCAGCTCTCACATAGCAAAAGGTGCAGGTGTTCACTCATACAGGCAGAGCCCTATGTGCTAACCTTGCATTTCGCTTTGCTGCTGTTGGGAGACCCTGATTTCAAACCTCTGCTTGTCTTAAAAATTCACTGCCATTTCACTCTCTGGTAAAGGAGCCAATCCCTGGCCTGCTGTTCAATGAAATCTCAGGGGGAAAAAAGTTACTATTTCTAATGACTCATTGCACACAAGCAACTACACAATTGAGATTGCCAGAGGAAATGATCTTCCAACTTGGAAAAGAGAAGGTATACTATTGTTGAAATACAGACACGTTTAATGTCTTGGAGCTGTCAGACCCCTTTCTAACACATTTCTGTGTACCCCATCTGTTTTAAAGAGCTGACAGAAGTGTAAGCATGATCTCAAATAAACTGCATTCCCTCAAGGAGAGAACACAAGCTGAGGCCACATGGACAGAGTCACCACAGAAGAGACCCTGCCCTCTATGGTTTCCTTGCATCATAAACTACTGCTCTTAGCAGCCATACATTCCCATGCCACCATCCAGCTGTGGGATTGAATTATTTAGCTGCCTTAGAGCAGAGTTAAGTCTCAATAAACAGCAGGGAAACACCTTCAAGGCAGGGTAGTCCATTAATGAGAGAGGGGCACAAATGGTGATGGCCACAGGGGAGTCCACTACATTTCAACATTGAACAAAAGTGACCCTGCTTTAGATGTCTGCAGGTGACACTGTCCACAACAATTTTGTCCAGGGACTCTCAAAAGGAAGGGAAATACACTGGTCTGCACTTACAATTTACAGGGTCCCGTTAGCAATCTGTGATTATGTTTATCATGGAGAAAGCACCAGTCTAACAGATGCTCGGCGAAGCAGAACAGGCATTAGCTGCAGACAGGACTGCATTTGTCATCACCACTCATGAGATAATGAGGCTGATGGGGTAGCTCTCAGCCAGCAGGACAGACAGAGAGGGAAAAGAATGCAAAGGAACAAAGGAAACTTGCCTGTAGCATCTTGGCTGTGTTGGGTAACTTTCCAGGCATGGATTACTGACCAAAGGTGCAAGATAGAGACACACAAAACCTGGAACTATACCTGGCCTCTAGGTCCCAAGCACGTGTAGGGTGGCACCTGAGCTCTGCACATACACCTAGGAGGTTGCTAGCAACTTGTGTATATTAATGCACAGATTTGGAAAGCACATCCTTGTATTTCAAGGTATCTAGTCACCAAAAGAGCCATGTGGCCAGAAAAGAGGCTCTGTCAAAAAAAAAACAGTATCAAAAGAGTCAGCAAGGCAATTCCTTCAATACCCCAATTCACTGCTTGCGTTAAATTGTCTGATGTTTTATCATGAATCTGTTTTTATACCCAGACATCAGGTTTAGTAACCACTCACTTCCAGCCTTCTAACATCAGAGTGCTGTGTTGGGATCAGACACTTTGGGACACTCTTTCACATTCAGGGACTTCTATAAAAAAGCACCTGAAGTACAAAGAGCTATGGAAGTACAGCTGGTGGATCAAAACCCAAGGCACAGAATTACAGGGCTTCTTGCTCATTTCCAACTCTCTCTGTGAGGTGATGCATGTCCTGGGCAAGTCACTTAACCTCTCTTCCTACACTTGCAAAAGTGATTTTAATTTTACTTTTGATATAATGTGAAGTGAGGATGTGGTAGAGAGATCCCAAGTGGGAGACAGGAGAGTGAATCTGTTCTTATGGTGGGAGAGGGTCCCACAGCTGAAGAATCTGTGGGTAAAACCAGTCAGGGTGGGGCTAGCACTGAATGTAAAACCGTTCTTTGGTCCCATTATTACTGATATTATTTATATAAAGCTTACTATGAGCTTATGTCAGAGAAGAATCTGCTGCCCTCAAGCACAGAAGTGTAAGCTTGAGCTAAAGCAATATCTTTGCCAGCTAAAGCCGAGACTGAGATACTCCGTGGAGGAGGGGATGGAGTATTTACACAGTTACACAGAGCAATCAAAGGAGACCTGTGGCTGGCATGAAGCTGTGAGGCTCAAGTTTCGTACGCAGTTTGTTTTGCCCGTGATGACTGGTGCTGTTAAACCCAAGAGATGAACCAAGATGTTCATTTGCTGTGAAGAATGGAGTATCGGGGCAGATCAGTCAGGTGGGGCTTGAGCTTTGCAAGAATAGGGAACCACTAAATCCAAACAAAAATCAGCTATGAACTCTAAGAGAGAATAAAACACACCAAGAGACTATCCCTGCTACCAGGTGAGAAAGCAAATAGCAGCCAGTGTTTGGTTTCAGCACAAGCCCCCACAATTTTCCTTCCTTTTCAGTTTACAGACAGGAAATTGTGCTCCAGCATGGTCTGCACGATGCACAGCCAGGCAGTGGCTGCCCAGGAATGTTGTACTGACTCCACAGAGTCCAACAGAACTAATTTTTTGTGTACCCTAAAGAGAGAAGCCAACAGCAATCTGCACTCCTCATGCAGTTACAGGATTCTCATCTCGGAAATTTCTTGGTACTTCTCACTCCTTATTTTATGATTTATTAGTCTCCCTAACAGCAAAATAAGCAAGTGAAGAACACTTTAAAATTATATTTTCCTCACCAAGATGAATTTCAGTCCCCTTGAGATTCAACCTGCAGAACAAGGTGGGGAAAAAAAAATCCAGCCAGCCTGCTCTTTGTCAGCCTCTCCCAAGAAATGTGTGTCCACAAAACGGATTTACAGGCTTTCCCAACAGCCTTCAGAAATAGAAACTTCATATACTCAGGAGAGGAGTCAATTCTATAAAATAAACTGTGCTCCATTAACCTTGCCGCAGTTTAGATTATTTACTGGCACAACAGTAAAGTGCTGCGAAGAGAATAAAAACTCCGAGCTAAAACCACCAGCTGTAAAACAGGCACGGATTTTTCAAAAAAAAAATGATTTGCAAACCCCTGGCTGAGCTGCCCGGTTTGCCCTTCTGTTAGTAAGCAGCTCTCCCACCCTGAAATGTTGCTCGTTTTTCTTCTCTGTTCCCCAGAGCACCGGGAGACATAACAGTCCCTGAGAGATGATGCACGAAAGCACGCTGCCTTGCCCCGGAAAGGTCTGAGCGAGGCTTGGGACATGCATTTACCTCTGTGAAGCCCTCCTGAAGAATGTCCAGTAAATTCCCCCTGGCCAAACAAGCAAGCATTCTCCAGGAGCCCACCGACGGGCGAGGGTCTCAGAGGACACAGGGGGGATCCTCCAGCTCTGGGCACGACCTCTTCCTCCTCTCAAAGACAAAGAGTTGGAGCTCATCGGGAACCGCATTCACAGTCCCATATGTGCAGCCCGTTACTGCACACAGACAGCCGAGCCGAAGTCGAAGCTTGCACTGGGCATGCTCGAGAGGGAGCTGCTGGGGGACGAGCGGGAGAGATGTCATACGGTTCCTATAGAAACGCTTCAGCTTACGAGATACAGGCCCAGGACTGAGTTGGGGAAACATGTGAAACCCATTTCCAGCAGTCATTCTCACACAAAACCCGCTGCGTATAAGAGATTTTTCAAACCCACCAAACACAGCAAGCTCTGTCTGCCGTGGGGGCAGGGAGAGCGTCAAAGAATGGCAAATAGCAGACGCCTCGCTTAGCTGGAAAAGCCAAACGGGAGACTGTACGAGCCGCCGGCTTTCATTCTCAGCAACCGTTCTGCAGTCCTGCAGCAGCATCAGTGCTGTCAGCAACCTGGTAGAGGCAGGAAGCCTGCAAACCTGACCACAACACAGCGAGGAACATCTGCACAGCACTCGGCCCTGCTCGAGCTGTGCTGACAGCGAAGCCGAAAGACGTAAAAAGACAGAATAACTCAAACTAGAATGAAAGACAGTTCACAGGATTTTTTCTAAATCAGTAATAACTGCTTTCGTTCCAGAAACAAGTATCAAATATCTCTGGGCTATCTCTCAAACTTCATCTCACCTTAAAGGAAATGGCCAGGGGAAAATAAAATAAAAAAAACCACAAACAAAAAACACCCAAACAAACAAACAAACAAAAAAACAAACAAAAAACCCAAACCAAACCCAAAAAACAACCTCTCAGAATGGATGAAGATCATTTCTGCCAGGGGCTCTGGCTGTTGGTACACAGAGCACACTGCAAGTACTGACCAGCGATACGAGACTGTGCCTTCAGATTTCAAAAGATCTCATCAAGCATTTCTAAGTGAGACACACATTTAAAAACAAACATGTTTTTCTGCCTAAGTATTGAAGCATGTGGAGGGAAAAGCAATTGCATAATTTTACCATTTGACGCTGTCACATATAGAGATGCAGCTAAAATACAGAGAGACAAGCAACAGGTAATTTCCCTCTGTGACCAACCCAACTCTTTCAAAAAAGTCAACCCCCACACCTCCATGACATAAATTATTTATTCGTTTGCCTTCCCTACTTTTCATAATTCAGCAAAAATTGAGATTTTAATGTTTTCATTCATTGTAATATCACATCTGTTAAGCAAAACAACAAATTACTGTGAGGCTTTGCATAAAGTTTTGCAAGCTGGCAATGCTTGTGGTTAGTTCTGGATCCAGTTTACTTTTGAGGCTCAAAATGCCATTAAATAGACAGCAATAAATATTTATTCCCCTTTTTTGTGAAGCAATCAAGTAGTTTATGCCTTGAAATTTCAATAAAATTTCACAGAAAAACTAAGTGGCTTCCCCATCAGACAGAAGGTGACCTAATTTTTGTAAAAAATAAACCCCAACAAGTACAAAACACACTGTGAGCCTTTTCTGTGGACTTTATAATGCTATCCTTGACAATGTCAGAGAAAAGGTCATATTATTATCTGTTTTTCAGTGCTACATAGTAAACATACATTCATAGAAGACTTCTAATATTAACAGATAATGATGCTGAGGTCACCCCTTCCCTATACCACTTCAGTTTCTGGAACAAAAAAAAAAATTAACTCCAGGTGTACTGAAGTAAAATCAACGCACAGAGAGGTTACAGATGGCTGTTAGGTGTTCTCTGATTGTTTTTATAATTTGTTTGATGGATTTGATAGCAGATTAAGTATTTTATGCTCATAATCCCTGCAAGCTCTAGATATTAATCCTTGTCCTTTGAGGAGCAGAGAAGCCAAAGGCAGGCAGTTCCTAGCCACAGACTGAAGACATAACCCAAATGTACAGGATTAAAAAAGTAAAAATAAGAATAAAGAGTTCATCTGTTCAAACAGCATAAAAATGCAAAGCACAAAAATGACTGAAATGTAAAATACACTGTTGAAATCCTGATGATACACAGAGAACACCAGTTTGTTTATCATGGTCCACTTTAGTGGCATTTAGTCGGTATCCTGTTGCATTAGTGATAGGGAACAACGGAGCACTTTTAACACTTGTGCTCCACCTGTAAGAACTACAACACATTTGGGCAACAGCAGGATATAGAGTCTGCTATTAAGTCACTGCTTGCAGTGCAAGCTGCATTTATCCATAGAGTGTGTATGTTAAGTCTTGGCAGGCATATCTAGCTTGTCAGGGATGCGGACTGGCTTTGTTCAGAAATGGGACACGGCTGTTTGATCACCTAAACTCACACCAGTTTCAGGGTCCCTGTATAAGCTCCCTGTGGCACCACCCCAGTGACAGCTTAGTGGTCACATCAATCCTTCGGTCCCAGGTGCTGCCATGGCACGGCAGAGCAGGACGTATCACACAGCCTGATAGTGAGGGGCTGTCAGCCACATGGATGGAGCAGCTGCTTTGCATGTAAACCACACACAGAGTCCCGGTTTTCCTTTCGGAAACACAGTGATGGATCTGTAGATGTGTAACAGATACAATAGTCAAATGTGGCCTAGAGAAGGGCAATTTCTCCTCGGCCACCCAAATACCACAAATGACAAAAAACCCCATGTAGTTATTCGTACCAATAAGCATTTTTCTCGCCCCTTCTCGTTATACACCTGATATCCTGCACAAATCAGAGGACCTAAATCCAGACGTGTCACCCATAGTACAGGAGTGCCATCCCTGAGAAATGCAGACATACATTTTGCTTACGAACATATTGAGAAAACAGTGATGAAGTTGGTTTGGATTGGAGAGACTATTCAAGCCAGAAGCCCTTACCCTGCCTGCCTTTTCAGATCAGCCAAGAAAAGCTGGGTCAGAAGTCTGAAATTTAGGTGGTGACTTTCAGTCCCATATCCCTGCTAACAGAGCTTCTACCTACTAGAACACAAGGAAAGGCAGCGTTCTCATTATACATGCCAGTTTCGGGTACAGGCCTGCTCACAGTATGTTTTCCATCATAGATTTTGTCATCAAAGATTTGCTCCACATGGGGTTTCTTATCTTTGAAACTCACTATGACAATATGAATGTCAGAGAATAGAAACTGGGCCTTTTCTGATGGCTAGACTGAGAGGCAGAGCATGCTGAGCCATTCTTCTGTTTATTGTGGTAACACAAATGCATGTTGGGGTATGTGTGTGCTGAAAATACTATTTAAAAATTAAACTCTAGTTCTCACGTCTTTGTGTTTCACTCTGAAATTTCAAGCTTCTTGTAGCAGGAATCATACTTTCAGTCTTATAACATCATAATAGATGCCTTTGAATGTTATCTCTGCAAGATACAAAACAGCCTCTCATTAAAACTAATGCTTCCTAATTCTCCCTGAAGATTATTCCAAAATGAAGGGCAGCGGGCAATAGGGATGACCACATCAACTGTTCCTCCTGGGAGTGACCTTCAAAACAAACATGTAGGATGGCAGTTTCGTTGGTGGCATTGCCCTCTCCTGGCCAGTCTGAACATAACCCTAACCCCGAGTTGAATACCGGGCAAGAGGCATGACAAAGCCCTGATACTGCTCGTTTTCCTGTTCTTGTGATGAGACTGTCGCAGTACCACCAGTATCAACACATAAGCCTTCCTTCAAGTCTTCCGTCCAAGGATTTTAAGGATTTGTCAACATTCTCTGATTGTTTCTCTTACCAGCTCTTGAGAAAGAGAGAAAGATCAATGGCCACCGTTCAGTTCTTGCCAATAAAATTTTTGTTGGGTTAATAAAAGCAGGTGAGGCTGATTCAGAAACAAGGTCTGTGAGACCTGTGATGCCATGACTGCAGTCAGAGCAAAAAGCAAAAAGAGCTGCCTAATACAACTAATGCCTTTGTGTCACTGAGTGTCCCCTCCCACCCTCCCCATCAAGCATCCAAAACAGAGGTCAGACGCCAAAATGACTCCTGGAAACTCACAGAGGATGCAGCAGGCTGTGATGTGTGTGTGTCCATCAGAGTTCCCATGCTGGGTGTCACAGCGCAGCTCAGTGCCAAGGGGATGGTACTAGCACTCTTTTCCCCTTGAAGCCTGAGAGAAGAAGTAAATGTATTAAGTACAAAGGAAATAATTTTCTTAGAGGGAAAACAGACTTATCAATGAAATGTCTGAATATAACTAAAATAAAAGAGGGAAGTTTCCACCTTCTTTCATTGCCCGCAGAAAATATATCTAAGGCTACAGACTTAGGGCAATTTACACATTTTGTATTTTCTTCCACATGTAAAATATGTTTGGTGGGCAGAATCCTACTAAAACACATGCAAAAAAGATTTCTGATTACACTGGCTTACACTGCACATTGTATCTAATTATCTCTTCCCATTTGTGGGGAGGGGAATCCAAATCCAACAGAAGTCAAATACGCCAGCCAAAGCTATACTGGTCCCTAGTGTCAAATATTCGGAGTATTGCTTGATTCGGTGCATTTAGCCCAGACAACAAAGATTCATAAATAATTTTAGGAAACAATTCTACATACTGTCATTTCTATTTAGGAGTTTTCTGGTGATCTATATTTTCTTTGCTTAGTCTTCAGAAGTCTAGAGTGAAGGCTGGTGGAAGGAAGGGTGGGGAAGTTTGGAAAAATTAATAGAATGGATGATGGTAAGATTCCTTGAGAAAGACTGAATGACAGAAGGAATTGCTGGTTTTAATAATGGTTTAAAGGTGGGCAGGAGCGTAACCCTTAGGCAGATGGTCACTCTTATCTTGGTTGCATCGTCCTGGTACCTCTCAATGGACCGAAGTTCAGGGGTAGGACAGGACTGGGAGCAGAGGCAGAGCCAAGGCAGGTTGCTGCATCTGAATCACAAAATCTCAGAATCGTCTGGATTGGAAAGGCCCTTGCAGCTCCTCCAG